>NC_043962.1:43017190-43617190 GCF_902148855.1 Sphaeramia orbicularis | reverse complement strand
GCTGGTTTTGGCCCGCGAGCCCTATGTTTGACACCCCTGTTATAGGCAGGATGAATCAGTGGTGATTTCTCATAGACTGCAAGGGAAGCTCGGCTTCCCCTAAAATTACGAAAATTAAATGGTTAAATATGTACGGTTGTGTTGACATTTCATTGACTACAAATGTGTTAGAACACGTTCATCTCACAGACGAGTTCGTTCAGAATCAGCTTTATCACAAATCAACAGACTCGATGTTGTTCACTTCTCATACATTCCCGTTGCGCTGTTTTCTCATTCGATCTCTGCTCAGTGTATATGTCTGTAGACGCTCGGTGTCCATGCACTTCAGTGGAACTGAGTGGAACAGTTTTTTTCATTGACTCAAAACTGGACGGTAATTGGATAAATGCCACAATGTTGTCCTGCCCCTGGACGCTTGTCGTCTCTGGGGGTGAATGGAGCTGTGGGCGGAAGCCGGCTGGGCTGGACGCTGGGCTTCCACGTGCTGATTGGAGGATCAGTCGAAAGGCTGAATCTCGTTTGATTGACAGCTATTTTGAGATCTACTCCTTCACTGACACAGTTCAGTTTAATACCATCGTACATTCTGCTGTGAAATCGAGAGAGAAACCACTACAAAATTACATGTTCATTTCTTGCACTGTAAATAAAACCATTCTAAAAACAAAATCATTCTACTTCCTTGTTTCAATTTAACATAATTTCAAAATGTTCTTGTTTAGTTGTTACGATAAGGTCATTGACCATTTTCTTAAAAAGGAACAGAGGACCGAATTTATGTTAAAATAAATTGACTTTTTTTTTTATGTAAGCCGACAATAAGCTTCCCCTGTCTGAAAGACGAGCAGCTGCCACTGGTATGAATACAACATGTGTTTAGTTGGGTGAACTTCATTTGATTTGTAAATAAACTGCACGTACCTTCCTCAGTTCCAAGCTACAACACAGTCCAAAAAAAATTAAGACAAAATATTTTAGGAGGTAGTAAATAGTAATGAGTTGATTAACAATGTGAAGGTGATGTGAGAAGGTCATTATAATCGTTTTTTGCTATAAAACCAGTAGGAAATGTCAAATCTTTTGGAGAAAATTGATGAAATGTTGAAATCAATGTTCCTCATAGAGAGAAAGGAAGGGATTTTATTATAACATCTGGTTCTACAGAGCAGAACAGAATCAAAAGATTCAAGGAATCTGGGTGTACTTTAGTGCATTAAGCGTAAAGGTCCAAACCCAGGCTGACCACCATGATCTCTGATCCCTCAGACATCAGTGAAGAACCATCAAGAACCATCTGGAGCTGATAGAACCACATGAGCCCAGGATTACTGTGATAAACCTTTGTCAAACTCTTCAAAGCAGAGTTACATCCAAAAACTACAGGTTTTACCAACTTTACTGAACCAAAAGGAAGACTTCATGTTAAATGTGTCCATTATTAAGAACGACAATCATAAAGTGGAAAAAGCGTGTGGTTATCAGCATATTTACCCTCCTAAGACCCAGCTATGGGTCCACATCTGTGGACAAGAGTTTCACAACTTTATCAAAAAAAAAAAAAAGACAAGAAAACTGTCCACTACAAAGGACATTCCATAAAAATTTTAAAAACTGCATCTGAAAAAACTGTTGCATCATGATGTTTCCAATATAGGCACTTATTTAATAAAAAAAACAAAAAAGGTCATACTTTGCTGACATTTCCTGGGTCTCAGGAAGTTAAATATATTTTTTGAACATATTTTATTTATTTTTATTCAAATAAATGTGCATTTACATCTTTCGAACACATCAGAACACAGGTCAGTGGAAGTCCTTAAATTTCAATCTACACAAGGCTAATGACGTTCATTTTGTGTTCTGTTAATGTAATTACACTTTTCTTTTTTTCATTTTTGTTCAGACAACATCTAACATCAAAAACTATATCTTGTCTGAACAAAAGAAAACAAAAATTAAAAAAGAAAAGTATAATTTCAATCTACACCCCCCCCCCACAAAAAAAAAAAAAAAAAAAGACAGTGATACTGACAATTTAATACAGCAGCCTAACAATTATTCAAAGGCATAAAATATTACTTTGTCCAACCAAAATGGTTGGTTACCGGGGCCCAAACATTACTAAACTGATCAAATTTCAAATGAAGTTGAGGTGTACTTTTCTCCATTAAATATATATTTTTCAAACCCTCTTGCCTTTGCTCAAGTGCAGGGGGTAGGACTTAGAGCCACAACTTAGTTATCATTTTCCTTGCCACTAGTAAAAGAATTTGTATCAATTTAATATCCTTTTTACATAGACCTTCCCCAGGGGTGCTCCTATTATATAGTTAGGTCAGCATATATTTTTAAAGTATCCAAAACTTGTTTTTTTTTTTTTCTACCGGTGAACTGTTACATACACCAGCACCTTAACCCATAAAGACCCAGTGTTACATTTGTGTCACTTCCAAATGATTTTTTCTCTATATTTATCCATTTTTAAGTAATTTATCACCATTTTGTTTAATATTATACTCTGTATTTTTGCATTTTTTTGGTCTAAACCACAAATTTTCTTATATTTAATTCACTGATCATATAGATGTTCATTAAAGCTCAAAGTAAATTCAAAACTTAATATATCAGAAACAGAGAAAACTCAAGGAAAAAAAAGTGACTTTGTCATCAAAATATAATCATAAACTGAACATAAAAATAAGTCTCCATTCACTGTCTTTGATCCAACTCTATGGGTTTTACTGGTGAATCAGTGCTGTAGAGCAGGGGTGTCAAACTCATTTTGGTTCAGGGGCCATATTTAGCCCAATTTGATCTCAAGTGGGCCAGACCAGTAAAATAATGACTTAATAACCTATAAATAATGACAAATCCAAGTTTTTCTAATTGTTTTAGTACGAGCCCCCCCACAATTAAATTATGAAAATATTAAAATTTGACAAAAAAGATGGGAATAACCTGAAAAAAACTGAAATTTCATTTGAAAAATTTGTGCAATTTTAACGATATTATGCCTCGACTTATTATTTGTACATGTACATTTACACACAATGTTACATAAACATTTGGTAACAGGCAGAATATTGTTAAAATTTTGGAGTTTGGAACTAAAATTTGAACAATTTCTACAATATTACATCTCTTATTATTAACACAACTCCAGATCACAGTGGATCTATAAATGCACAAAACATTTAGTAACAGGCAGAATATTGTTCAAATTGCACATTTCGGGTTGTTCATCTTTGTTTTTATTTATGTATTTATTCAGATTTTATTGTGAAAGAATAGTTTTGTAAATGTACATATTTTCACAGTGTAATGTTATTTTTTTCACTTAAATTTTTTCCACATAATTTTTCACAAAGAAAAATTTGTCGTTGTCATTATTTATGGGTTATTGTGTTGTTATTTTTACTGTAGATCACATGGGTCTGTATGTGGAACTTGAACCAAAATGATTTGGACAACGTTGACTGTTCAGGTTCATTTTTGCACTTTCATCCTGTGGGCTGGAATGGAACACCTGTGCTGTAGAAGATGACAGTGTTTCCATGGTAACTATGGAGCCTCTGAACGTCCAAATGGGTCATATCTGATGACCATGAAAAGATGACAAACTGCATTTTACACCTATTGTTTACATGTATTGATAGAATTAGTGGATCAACAGGTATTAAATGTTTACATCAATAGATGTTTGGGTCTTTATGGGTGAAGCTGTTACTGCTGCTGGATATTGTTGTATTTTAGCAGATTTAGTGGATTGTTTTTTGTTTTTTTTTAATTATTCTATTCTATTCTATTCATCTTATCTATTTTATTTTTTTATTTTTTTTATCCTATTTCATGCTGCATACACTGAGACCTGGGTAACTGTCTTTCATTCGAATCATGTCTAATGATCGAATGACAATAAAGCTGAGTCTAAGTCTGACTTGCAGACCTCATGCCTCTAAAATTATAATATGCAAATTGCAAAAAGTAAGTTCTTATCCACAGGTCATACAAACAAATAGAGATAATGAGCATTACAAAACACATTATCATCGATTAAATAAACGATTTGTTCACATTACTAAAGCTTCATTTCTTCGGGCGTAATTTAATAAAATTTTACACGCTACACTGGACAGTAAATAATTGTCGGACTGAATATACAGTCTTGTGTTGTTTACTTCTGTGTGGTAAATCTGTAAGAATCAGTGTATTTCAGTCTGAGGAGCTGAGGGTTTTGCACATGTGAATTAGAAACAGGAGAGTATTATGTAGTCAAACAGACTGATAATAGGGAGGACAGAGGTGACCTGTATCTACAGCGTACAGCTTACTGACCCATTACACACACAAATGACTATGTGAAATTCCATACCGATGCTAGGTCTGCACCGTAGGATGAAGAGCCACCATTTTATTTAGGATTTTACAATTCCCTTCATTCAAACATGAGACAGTTGTAGCATGGAAAATATCCTGTTTGGTTGGTCAGGTCACACTGGTTTCTCTGTTATCACTTCACACAGGTTGCTGTGCGATGCAGTAAAATGTGACACAGCTAGCAATTTAAATGGCTGTGAATGTAAATCCAATCAAAAGGATTTTCATAGGTGCAGCAGCTGTCCGTGGTGCTGAAATAGTTGAATCTACCTTGATGACGCTTTCAGACTAAAACTGCTCCTAAACATGACAAATGACTTTAAAAAAAGGGGTTTGTTGGTTCTATTAGGGGACACAGAGTTTACAGGGTTTGTACTGAGTTTTCAAGGTCAAATTCAAGTACTTTTCAAGCACTTTTAAGGATCGTTTTCAAAATTTTCCAGCACAGCTCCTTATCACTGGGGTAAAACACGTACCTACAGGAATACATATCGGCTAAAATTTACTTAGGGGGTCAAATGAGTGGCCATTTTTGTCAAAAAAAAAAAAAAAAAAAAGAAATTGTAAGAAATGCATAGAACTGTGTTGAAATAATGCTAATACATTTGTGCACAGACTACTGATATTATTTGACAGTGGAAGATATATTTTCAGAAATATTGGATTTGGAATAGCACGTGTATGGGAAAACTTTTGCTGGTGGACGGACGTGACATTACCCATGATGATCTGGTCAGTACCAGTACTTTATTAGTAATAAACTTACTAATTCTCCTCTTATTCATAAATGTTAGTATTGTGGATCTAAAACAATAACAGCTGACACAAAAACACGAAATGTGGCAGTGGACGGATGTGACATGGTTGTTACAGATCCCATCATACTGATGCTCGGCAGCCATGTCACCGCTTACACTAATGATCCCTGTGCAAAAACTAGTATCAGAATTATTTATTGTATTGTTTATCATCATACTGAAGAGTAAATAACAATATAGAATTGTTATTTCTTTATAAAAATGCTTATAATTAGAAAACTGTTGATTTAAAAAGTGACATGTGACATTCTTAATGTATGTACATAAGCAGGATGGATCAGCACCATACTCCATATTGCAACCTGTAAAAATAAAACATGATATGTAGGATATAAACTTGTAAGAAAAACTGAGGAATCTAAAAGAATAGAATATTTGTTTTTCAGGTAAATTCAGTTAAAATATAACTTGGCCATTTGTGACATGAAAATATAGCATTAATTGTGATGAAATTGGACATTTTTGAGCTGAAAACATAGTTCATATGACCGTCAACATGTTGCAACAGAACTGAAATCCTGTAAATTTGCATAACTTGCATTTACCAACACAAAGTTCCTTTGGGGATTCACTTCTATTGATTTCTTATGCACAAAGACAGAAATAAGACCTCTAAGCAAATTTTAGCCGATATAGTTTTTCCCCCTTTGTATCACAGTGATGTACTTTGTATCTATATTTTAGCAAAAAGTTTAGAAATTATATGAGAACACAAAGTTTTATCTAAAAAAAAAAAGGGAATCCACATGGTGTTCTTCAGACACACTCGGACCAAGACAAAAATTAAGATAAAAATGTACCTGGAGTCGAGCACATGGAAATTTTGTGGCTGAAATAGTTGAATCTACCTTGATGATTCTTTCAGACTATAACTGCTCCTAAACATGGCAAATGACTTTAAAAAGGGGTTTGTTGGTTCTATTAGGGGACACAGAGTTTACAGGGTTTGTACAGAGTTTTCAAGGTCAAATTCAAGCACTTTTAAGGGTTGTTTTCAAATTTTTCCAGCACAGCACCTTATCACTGGGGTAAAACATGTATCTACAGGAATACATATAGTTTTTTTTTTTCCTTTTGTGTAGCAATAATGTACATTGTAGCTATATTTTAGCAAAAGTTTAGAAATTATATGATAATTATATGATATTATACGATAAGTTTTATCTAAAAAAAGGGAAGCCACTTGGTGTTCATCAGACACACTTTGCACCGAGATAAAAATTAAGATAAAAATGTACCTGGAGTCGAGCACCTGGAAATTTAGTTTTTTGATATAAAGTTTTATTTTTTAAAATGTATCACCTATGGTTTGTTGGTTTCATTAGGGGACACAGAGTTTACAGGGTTCATAAACAATTTTCAAGGTCAAATTCAAGCATTTTCAAGAATTATTTTTCAAATTTTTCCAGTACAGCACCTTATCACTGGTGTAAAACACATATATACAGGAATACATATAGTTTTTTTTTTTTTTTTACCCCTTTGTATCACAGTGATGTACTTTGTATCTATATTTTAGCAAAAAGTTCAGAAATTATATGAGAACACAAAGTTTTATCTAAAAAAAAAAGGGAATCCACTTGGTGTTTTTCAAACACACTCGCACCAAGACAAAAATTAAGATAAAAATGTACCTGGAGTCGAGCACATGGAAATTTTGTGGCTGAAATAGTTGAATGTACCTTGATGATTCTTTCGGACTATAACTGCTCCTAAACATGGCAAATGACTTTAAAAAAGGGGTTTGTTGATTCTATTAGGGGACACAGAGTTTACAGGGTTTGTACAGAGTTTTCAAGGTCAAATTCAAGCACTTTTCAAGCACTTTTAAGGGTCGCTTTCAAATTTTTCCAGCACAGCTCCTTATCTACAGGAATACATATAGTTTTTTTTTTTTCCTTTTGTACAACAATGATGTACATTGTATCTATATTTTAGCAAAAAGTTAAAAAAATTATATGAGAACACAAAGTTTTATCTAAAAAAAGGGAATCCACTTGGTGTTCTTCAGACACACTTGCACCGAGACAAAAATTAAGATAAAAATTTACCTGGAATCGACCTGAGAGTGCTTAGAAATTTTGTTTTTTGACATAAAGTTTTGTTTTTTCAAAATGTATCACCTGTGGTTTGTTGGTTCTATTAGGGGACACAGAGTTTACAGCAGCGGTGTCCAATCCTGGTCCTCGATGGCCGGTATCCTGCATGTTTTAGATGTATCCCTCTCCCAACACACCTGATTCACATGATAAGCCTATCATCAAGCTCTGCAGAAGCCTGATAACGACCGTCAGGTGTGCTGGGAGAGGGAAACATCTAAAACATGCAGGATACCAGCCCTCGAGGACCAGGATTGGACACCCCTGGTTTATAAGGTTTGTAAATATTTTACAAGGTCAAATTCAAACACTTTTCAGGGTCATTTTTTTTATTTTTCCAACATAGCGCCTTATCACTGGGGTAAAATACTCATCTATAGGAATACATATACTCATGATTTTGTGTTTTTCATTTTGTTATCACAGTGATGTACATTGTATTGTGCTATAAAAATAAAAAAAAATTATGTTTCATAATAGCAAAAAGTTTGGAACTTATAGAACAGGGGTGTCAAACTCATTTTAGTTCAGTTCCACATTCAGCTAAATTTGATCTGAAGTGGGCCGAACCAGTAAAATAATAACATAATAATATAGAAATAATGTCAACTCCAAACTTTTCTCTATGTTTTAGAGCAAAAAAAATAAATTTACATTATGAAAAGGTTTACATCTACAAACTATCCTTTCAAACAATGTGAATAACATGAACAAACTGAAAAAATAAGTGTAATTTTAACAATATTCTGTCTCAGTTTATCATTTACACATGTACATACACGTACTTCCAGATCACAGTAGATCTACAAATACACAAAACATTTAGTTACAGGCAGAATCTTGTTAAAATTGCACTTTCTTCTCTTAAGATATTTCAGGTTGTTCATATTTGTTTTGGTTATTCACGTTTTTTTGTGAAATTACACTTTTAGTGTAAATACATGAAAATATTGATTTTTACAAAGAGAAAAATTGGGAGTTGTCATTATTTATAGGTTATTATGATAGTATTTTACCGATCTGACCCACTTGAGATTGAATTGGTCTGAATGTGGAACCTGAACTAAAAGGATTGTTAATATCTTCAGTGTAATTTTTGTTTTTCACAAATTCATCCCAAGGGCCGGACTGGACCCTTTAGCGAGCCGGATTTGGTCCCCGGGCCGCATGTTTGACACCTGTGTTATAGAAGACAGCAAAGTTTTATCCAAAAAAAAAGGAAGCTGGAAACAAAGACTAAAATAAGTGTACACTATGAAAAGAATGAGCGCATCATTACAAATGAAAATTGATCTTTTTAAGCGGAGATGGCACATGGTCGAAGACTATTTGTATAATTAAACTTTTTGGGTTGTTGACGAGAATTGCTCTTATAAGCCCTGACATGAGGTGTTTTGTATTTATATAGATGTGTGCATATGTATACAAATATATGAATATTTCGATATTTGGCGATGTATCTATAGATGTAGTATAATATTTGTAACAATAATAATACTATGTGGTGTAATATATATATATATATTTTTTTTTTGTCTTGTCTCAGATGTTTTGTTCTGTTTTATTTTGTGCAAAAATCTAAATAAAAAGTTAAAAAACAAAGGAAGCCACTTGGTGTTCTTCTGGTACACTCACGTAGAGCCAAAGGTTACAATAAAAATGTGCCTGGAATCTCCCTGAGAGCACCTGGTATTTTTCTTTTATGACATAAATTTTTAGTTTTCAAAATATATCACCTCTGTGTAAGTAGCTTTGGCTATAATTGCAAGCACTTTCAGACCTTGAACACACAACATTAAAATTCAAGCAATTTCAAGGATTTCAACTAAGCACTCATACAAACCCCGAGTTTACACAAATCCATGAAGTCACCTCTACAGCCTGCAGCTTATTGATATGTTACACACTGAAAACATTTGAGGATACCTCTTGCAGAGTACGAGCTGCAGGAAAGAATAAAAGTGCACGAATTCTATTTTTCAAATAGTGCAGATGCTTATGTAAGAGGACCGATTCAAAGCCTTTACTCAGGTAAAAGTAAAAAATTCCATGCTCTGAAATGTACTGAGTGTATAAAAGCAGACCTTTGAAGGACGTTTCTCTCATCTATTTCTGCAACTGCACCTTATGTCATAATTATGTAAGAAGAAAACGATTAAACCGTGTTCAAATACAATAAAAGAAAAACTGAGAAAATATCTTTTGAGCAACAGAACTCAAAACACGATGCCTTTTCTCCCTGGTAGCCTCCTTTTCTTGTCTGTTTAATCTTGTTGCAGCTTATAGGTCATTTTCATCTTTTGTTGTGCGTGATATGCCAGAGGGATTATCTTTTTATGTGTTATTATCCCTACCATTTAGGTTCAAATCGGTCTTAGTGCTCAGGCAGGGGGAGGGGGGAGGGGGTGGGGGTTTTACAAAATAAAAATGTATTAAAATCATAGTGAAAAGCCTGTTTTTGAGAATATAACGGAACTCGTCATTGTCATTTCGTCAGCAAAATGCTGAAAAATAAACACTCAGTAAAGTACAGATTTGATTTTGATTTTATTTAGTGATTTATTCTGAACATGCAATGAAATTTAACATATATGTGAACGAGCAAAACATACATAATAATACAAATATCAACAATCATAACAATCTTAGACAGAACAACAGCACAATAGTTCCATTTATATGCCCGAAAAGGGGTGGGAAGTAGTGCAATTTATTTAATCCCACCCCTTCTTCCTAAAATATTATTAATAATCTATATGTCCCTCTTCCTTTTTCATTAGTCTTTTATATTTATATATCTATTCACACACACACACACTCATTCATCTGTATACACATGCATACGTTTATACATATACACACAACATACAGGTACACATACACGCATACAAATACACATATAATCTTCAGTGTTGGGCAAATTACTTTAAAAAAGTAATTAGTTACAGTTACTAATTACTTTCCCCCAAAAATAATTGAATCGGTAACAAATTACGGTAACACTTTACTTGAAGGTCTAGTTTATAATACATTATAAAAGTCATTACAACAGTTTATGATCATGTACAACAACTTATACCAAGGTTAATAAAGTATTATAAGTGTAGGCATAATGTATTATAAATTCAGCTTTCATAATGTTTTCTACATCCATACCAAAGTGACAACAGTGTTTGTAGGAAGAATCTCAGGTCCTGGGTTACATAACACATTATCAATTGTATGATATAACACAAGTATGATGACGTATGAGCTGTATCTGCTGGCTCTAAGTAAAGTGTAAGTCAAAAGTTATACATCAAAGTGTTCTTAATAACTCTTTATTTTGCAAAAACAAAACATTAAAAGAACACAGACAGTAAATAGAAGTGTTACATGTTGCTTTATACATAAATAAAAAAATAATATGGCAGCTCTAAATCTTTGTTAATTCAAACACATGCTTTTTTTTTTTTTTTTAAATAAATATGAAATCCCCAAAATTGATGGGTCGAGGGACCAGTGAAAAAACCTAACAAAAGTTCTCCACCTAAAAAAATAAATTCCTTCACACTGCTTTGGTATGGATGTTTAAAACATTCTGAAAGCTGAATTTATAATACATTATGCCTACACTTATAATACTTTATTAACCTTGGTATAAGTTGTTGTACATGATCATAAACTGTTGTAATGACTTTTAAAATGCATTATAAATGCATTATAATGTCTTATGAATGCATTATAAACTAGACCTTCAAGTAAAGTGTTACCCAAATTACTCCTTCAAAAATGTAATTAGTTACCGGGGAAAGTAATTATTGTGTTACTTTTTTGGAAAAACCTTCAAATTTGTAAAAGGAAACTGATTTTTGAGCGTGTTTCACAGCCCGTTGCATAGAGTAGAACAGCAGACAGGTACTAGATACCATAACTGTGGTGAGGCTGGGGTCCACCAGGGTCCATCAGGGTCCACCAGGGCCCAGCTTTTCCAGCAAGTAAGTCCATATCTGCATTTATAAGAAGATGCTCCTTCAGTTAATCCCACATCTCCACTTTTTTCAGTCGCTCCTCTCTGATCCAGCGGTAAATGTCTCCGGTCCAGTCAGTCTGTTAACTGCACACATAGCTGCGTTCAAGTGAATGGGGTGTGCTGCGAACAACTCAAACTCAGACATGTCATCAGTCGTTCGGGTGAAGGTAGCGTGGACAACTCAGACTCATGGATACACGGGTGAATATAAACGAATGGCTCGCAATGAATTGGCTCTTATCGTTCACTGAAAAGAGCCGTTCAAAAGACTTGACTCGTTACTAACGCTGTTATTTTTAATGCCGTTATTCCCAACACTGATTACACTGGTCAACAACAAATTTATTGTTTAAGTTTTTGGAGCTGATTTAGGATAATTTTGGTGTGCTGAATCCAAAAATCACATTAATTTTGCTCAATCAGGTCAACTTTCTGAACTATGCTACATATTGGCTTTTTAACATTTTTGCTTACATTTATGGGCATTTTCACATCATATGATAGAAAATTCTTTCATATTTCTTGCAATAAACGAGTTCTGAAGATTTTACTTTTGCCAATTTATGATTAATGTTTTTTTTTTATTACAGGTGAATGAAATGGCTTCGACTAGAAGATCTTGCAAAAATAAGCCTGACGTATTCTGCTACATCTGCGGTGAATACACCATTGTACCTAACAGGAATCCTATTAGAAAATGATTTTTTTTTCTCTTAAAACCTATTTTGGGTGAGAACTATATAAAAAAAATCAACTGATAAAGTCACAAAAATGTAATCAATTTTGTGAGAAGATCAAATTTTTCAAAATCAAATTAGCAAAAAAACCTGACCTGATTGAGAAAAACAGATGTCATTTTTGGATTTAACGGTGCAAAATGGTCCTAATTCAGCTGAAAAACCTAGACAACTTGCAAAAAAACATTTTTTTGTAACCCAGTGTAATCTTTTACATATGCATTTCTTAATTGTGCTGGCGAATAAATAAACAAACTAGAAAAGCACTTGGAGAGCGCAGACCTCTGCCAAGGCAGATCAGTCACCCCCCACCCCCTCATCACCACCAAAACTGAATCATTTGTTCCTTGTGCCAGTAGCAACATTTCCTGAAAATTTCATGAAAATACGTCCATAACTTTTTGAGTTATCTTGCACACAGACAAACAGACAATGAAAACATAACCTCCACTGTTTCATTTGGTGGAGGTAATAATAACTAACTCAAAGAAAGAAATAGATACATTTCTTTCAGATATATACATTTCAACACATTCTTAAGTACAGAAGTATATTATTTGTACTTCTTCACATCCCACCTCTGCAAGCTGGCCTTCACCACCGCTAACAGAACTTTATTGTGGAAGCTTTTGTGATGATTAACAATCGTCTTAGGTGAAGGCGATCCAGACCAAGGGCAAGCGCCGCTGAGAATAAAAGTTTATCGTAGCCTCTTCTCAAAATCTCCACTCTCTCTAAAAAAATGAACAAATGGACAAGAAGATAAGTGTGTGTGTTGTGTCTTGTACTAAAAGAGCAGAACACTTAATGGTATTTGGACTGAAAATGGGCTAAAGGCGTCTAGTTACCGTAGCAGCGTCAGGCAGCTGGCTATAGTCAGAGCAGGAGGAGCTATTTGTTTCATCTGTCCACACGGCTCACAGCCATTCATCATACAGAAAAGGCTGAGCTTCTATCAATGCACTTTCAATAACACCCAGGACTGGATTGCCACAACATCCACAAGGCGGGTTAAAATGAAACAACACTGTACAGCAGCACCGTGCACATGTGTACACTGTAAAAAATGACTGCAGAATTAACACCAAAAAGTTGTAAAATTGCAACATAAAAAAACTGTGAGTGACAATAAAATGCAAAGTTGTTTATTTGAAAGGATTTTTGTGTTAACAATTAAATCAAATATAACTGTAGTTCTTACAGGAAGAGTATGTGAACAAAACCAGATTTATATGTAGAAATGATGTATTTCTATTTATTTTTAGAAAATAAAACTGTAAATTGAACAACAATTTGGTGCCGTTTAAATTGCAAGACCATAATGTTGAAATAACGGTGTATTTGCTTTTTTTTTTATATATATATATATATATATATATAAAAGTAATAAAAAAGTAAACATTTCACAATGTAACATTTTAAATTAATAGGTTGGCAGAGTTGGTAGCGCAGCTCATCCAATAACCAAAGGGTTGGTGGTTCAAATCCTGGCTCCGACTGTCCATATGTAAAAGTTTATATCACAGGTGTCAAACATGCGGCCCGGGGGCCAAATCCGGCCTGCCAAAGGGTCCAATCCGGCCCGCGAGATGAATTTGTGAAATGCAAAAAGTACACTGAAGATATTAACAATCAGTGGTGTTAAAATAATTTTAGGTCAATTCAATCTAAAATGGGTCAAACCAGCAAAATACTATCATTATAACCTATAAATAAAGAAAACCACAAATTTCTGTCTTAGTTTTAGTGTAAAAAAGATCAAAAATGTGAAAGCTACATGTTTAAAATGTTCAAGCTACATGTTTAAAATGTTCAATCTGCATGTTTAAAATGTTCAATATACATGTTTAAAATGTTCAATCTGTGTTTAAAATGTTCAATATACATGTTTAAAATGTTCAATATACGTTTAAAATGTTAAATCTACATGTTTAAAATGTTCAATCTGTGTTTAAAATGTTCAATATACATGTTTAAAATGTTCAATATACGTTTAAAATGTTAAATCTACATGTTTAAAATGTTCAATCTGCATGTTTAAAATGTTCAATCTGCATGTTTAAAATGTTCAACCTGCATGTTTAAAATGTTCAATATACATGTTTAAAATGTTCAATCTGTATTTAAAATGTTCAATATACATGTTTAAAATGTTCAATATACGTTTAAAATGTTAAATCTACATGTTTAAAATGTTCAATCTGCATATTTAAAATGTTCAATCTACGTTTAAAATATTCAATCTGCATGTTTAAAATGTTAAATCTACATGTTTAAAATATTCAATCTACATGTTTAAAATGTTCAATCTGCATGTTTAAAATGTTCAATCTACATGTTTAAAATGTTCAATCTACATGTTTAAAACGTTCAATCTGCATGTTTAAAATGTTCAATCTACATGTTTAAAATGTTCAATCTGCATGTTTAAAATGTTCAATCTACATGTTTAAAACGTTCAATCTGCATGTTTAAAATGTTCAATCTGCATGTTTAAAATGTTAAATCTACATGTTTAAAACGTTCAATCTGCATGTTTAAAATGTTAAATCTACATGTTTAAAATGTTCAATCTGCATGTTTAAAATGTTCAATCTACATGTTTAAAATGTTAAATCTACATGTTTAGAACGTTCAATCTGCATGTTTAAAATGTTAAATCTACATGTTTAAAACGTTCAATCTGCATGTTTAAAATGTTCAATCTACATGTTTAAAATGTTCAATCTGCATGTTTAAAATGTTAAATCTACATGTTTAAAATGTTCAATCTGCATATTTAAAATGTTCAATCTACGTTTAAAATATTCAATCTGCATGTTTAAAATGTTAAATCTACATGTTTAAAATATTCAATCTACATGTTTAAAATGTTCAATCTGCATGTTTAAAATGTTCAATCTACATGTTTAAAATGTTCAATCTACATGTTTAAAAAGTTCAATCTACATGTTTAAAATGTTCAATCTACATGTTTAAAATGTTCAATCTGCATGTTTAAAATGTTCAATCTACATGTTTAAAACGTTCAATCTGCATGTTTAAAATGTTCAATCTGCATGTTTAAAATGTTAAATCTACATGTTTAAAACGTTCAATCTGCATGTTTAAAATGTTCAATCTGCATGTTTAAAATGTTCAATCTGCATATTTAAAATGTTAAATCTACATGTTTAAAACGTTCAATCTGCATGTTTAAAATGTTCAATCTACATGTTTAAAACGTTCAATCTGCATGTTTAAAATGTTCAATCTACATGTTTAAAATGTTAAATCTACATGTTTAAAACGTTCAATCTGCATGTTTAAAATGTTCAATCTACATGTTTAAAATGTTCAATCTACATGTTTAAAATGTTAAATCTACATGTTTAAAACGTTCAATCTGCATGTTTAAAATGTTCAATCTACATGTTTAAAATGTTCAATCTGCATGTTTAAAATGTTCAATCTACATGTTTAAAATGCTAAATCTACATGTTTAAAATGTTCAATCTGCATGTTTAAAATGTTAAATCTACATGTTTAAAACATTCAATCTGCATGTTTAAAATGTTCAATCTACATGTTTAAAATGCTAAATCTACATGTTTAAAATGTTCAATCTACATGTTTAAAATGTTCAATATACATGTTTAAAATGTTCAATATACATTTAAAATGTTAAATCTACATGTTTAAAATGTTCAATCTACATGTTTAAAATGTTCAATCTACATGTTACTCCATAAATATGTTTACAGTTGAATGTGCTTTTAACAGTATTGTTCTGGAAACCATAACTGCCAGTTTTTTCTGTAAAAACAACAGGATTTTTTTTTACAGTGTACACACAGACACACTTCTCCTCTTCAAAGGTTATTCTCCTTGATGTTGACCTCTCTTTCCCCCCGCCCCCCCAACACCCTCTTTTTCTAGCTCTATTTCCCTCAGTCCTGGGGGTTCACAGGGTCAAAACAATAGAACAAGCTGGAAGGTACATGTTGTGCTGCTATTTAACAGTGATGTCAAGTCATGGACCAAGGTAATAGAAAAACTTGAGAGCTGCTAACAGCCAATAATATAACATTAGTGCCCTGCTGAGGCCCAGCAAAGGCAAACTCAGAAATCCATTTCTTGCAGCTCAAGCCGTCCACAGCGGCGCTGACGTGCCTTGTTTACTATGACACAAAACTCTTGTGTGTTTTCCTCTCCAGCGTAACCTGGACTTGTCCCTTCTTTCCCAGACTCATTTCGAAGCCTTTGAGGCAACACGGGAGAGGAAATTGTTGTGGAGTAAATAAGTCACGTCGCATCAGTGGTGCAGTAATGTGTTTCTAATGACCGTCTAAAATGAGAAATCCTCTTGTATTAAGCTGAGGTAATTAATAATAGAAAAAACAAACTGACAATGAGCAGCAGAACAATGTGGGGTATGCTCAACTAACAAAGCTGCAACGTGGATTTTGGCTCTTACATTCTTACAACAAACACACTGAAGTAGTCATGAGGCTTAAAGTTCTGTATGATGTATTCTTTGACATTAAACTTGTTAAAACTGTACTATTTTCTGTGAACTTCTTTATCGGCTTTTCCCGATAAGTGAACTGTATGTTTGTTTTAATGCAGGGGTGTCAAACTCATTTTCTTCCGGGGGCCACATTCAGACCAATTTAATCTGAAGTGGGCCGGACCAGTACAATAATAGCATGATAGCCAATAAATAATGATAACTCCAAATTGTTTTAGTGCAAAAAATAACATCCAATTATGCCAATATTTACATTTACAAATTATCCAAACAAAAGGATGTGAATAACCTGAAAAAAAAGGAATTTATTCAGAAATGTAAGAGCAATTTTATCAATATTCTGCCTCGAATTCATCATTTATACATGTGCATTACAGATCAGATCTACAAAGGCACAAAACATTTAATAACAAGGCAGAATATTGTTAAAATTGCACTTAAGTTTCTTTGGACATTGCAGTTTGTTCATATTTGTTCAGGTTATTCACATTTTATTGTTAATGGATAGTTTGTTCATGCAAATATTTTCATATTTAATGTTTTTTGCACTAAATCAACGGGAAAAAAAATTGGTGTTGTCATTATTTATAGGTTATAATGATATTATTTTTGAGTTTGAAGCCCTAACTTGCACTTTGCAAATTCATCCTGCGGGCCAGATTGGAACCTTTGGCGAGCTGATTTTGGCCCCCAAGCCGCATGTTTGACACATGGGTTTTAATGCAACTAAATAAAAGTAAACAAGTGGTGCCAGGCACAACAAACCCCACCCCTCACACGTATTGTAGCGTATTTTGGCATTGATCCAGCTGATGTCATCATGTATATGCGTGTGCTGATGTCAGCATATCAGTTGCCTCTATATATGTGCCAAGTTTGAAGTAAATTGAAAAAAAATTGATGTTTTATAGACATTTGAAATTTCACCCATTATAAGTAAATGAGAGGAAAATAAAAATTTTTTTAAAAATTAAAAAAATTTGAACTTTGACCGACTGTTCCCAAAATGTAACCACATCTATTCTGGGTCACTGGCAATCTATAAACCCAACGTGGTATGAATTCAACCAATAGTTTTGCTGATACAGACATTTGAATTTGGTGTAAGTGGTGCCAAGCACAACAAACCCCACCCCTTGCACGTATTGTAGTTTATTTTGGCCTCTATCCAGCTGACGTCATCATGTCTACAGGGTGGGGAAGCAAAATTTATAATATTTTGAGGCAGGGATTGAAAGACAGTGTATGACCAATTAGTTTATTGAAAGTCATGAGAATTTATTTGCCACAAGAACATTTACATAATAGAAAATGTTTTTATTCTATGTGTCCTCCTTCTTTCTCAATAACTGCCTTCACACGCTTCCTGAAACTTGCGCAAGTGTTCCTCAAATATTCGGGTGACAACTTCTCCCATTCTTCTTTAATAGTATCTTCCAGACTTTCTGGTAATAGTTTTGCTCATAGTCATTCTCTTCTTTCCATTATAAACAGTCTTTATGGACACTCCAACTATTTTTGAAATCTCCTTTGGTGTGACGAGTGCATTCAGCAAATCACACACTCTTTGACGTTTGCTTTCCTGATTCCTCGTATGGGCAAAAGTTTCTGAAAAGGTATGGATAATAGTGTTAGGTATGATTATGACATCAATATATGTTTAGCTTCAAAACCATTGACGTAGTGCCTGCTGAGAAAAAACAACTAAATGTTCATTGTAAAATTTTGCTTCCCCACCCTGTATGTGTGTGCTGATATCAGCATATCAGTTACCTCTACATACGTGCCAAGTTTGAAGAAAACTGAAACAAAAATGGATACTTTTATAGAGATTACAAATTCAGTCCATTATAAGTAAATGGGAGAAAAAAAAAAAGATTAAAAGAATTCATAAAAAATTTTAACTTTGACCTACTTTTCCCAAAATGTAACCACATCTATTCTTGGGCACTGGCAATCTATAAACCCAGTGTGGTATGAATTCAGCCTACAGTTTTGCTGATACAGACATTTGAAATTTCACTCTTATAAGTAAATGGGGAAAAAAGATTGTAAAAATTCATAAAAAAATTTAACTTTGATCTACTTTTCCCAAAATGTAACCACATCTGTTCTTGGGCACTGGCAATCTATAGACCCAATTTGGTATGAAGTCAACCAATAGTTTTGCTGCTAGAATGTTAACAAACGAACAAAATGAACCAAAAAATAATACCCTTTGCCTCCCTTTCGGGGGGTGGGGCAATTCTGAATAAACAGGTTTATCTAACATAATCTCACAGATTGCAGTGCAAAGTTTTCTTTCTTGTCGAAGAACCAAACGTAGGAATAATATAAAAGACAGACAAGTCTCTGACAATTAATTTAAGCCACCAGACATTTGTCTAACCCAGGTATTATCTGAAATATTTCCATTTTAACCCATAAAGACCTAAACATCCATCGGTGACTAAAACCATCTACTGATATAAACTGTTTAATGCCTATTGATCCACTAATCCTATCAATACGTGTAAATAACTGGAGTAAAATACTTTTTTTTTGTCTTTTCATTGTCATTAGATATGACCCATTTGGATGTTCAGAGGCTCCGTAGTTACCATGGAAACCCTGTCATCTTCTACAACATTGAATCACCAGTAAAACCCATGAAATTGGATCAATGACAGCGGATGGAGACACTTTGTTTAAATTCAGTTAATGACAGATTTTGCAGAAAAACTCACTTTTTCTTCAGTTTTCTCTGTTTTAATATAATAACCTTTGAATTAGCTCTGAGTTTTCATGAGCATCTAAATTAAATATAAGAAAATACATGATTTACAGTGAAAAATGCAAAATATAGAGGATAATATTATAATAAATGGTGACACATCACTTAAAAAGGTTAAATAGAGAGAAAGTATCAGTGGGTCTCTATGGGTTAAAGAAGAGTATGGATGATTGTAAAAAACAGAGATGTAACATTTCTCCTTCTTCGGCAGTGAACCTCCGTCATGGCCACTATTTACATAAATCAACAATTTGTTGCTTTTATCCTCCTCCTCCTCCTCCTCCTCCTCCTGTGCATGGCTTGGCTTTAGACTGCCTGCATTTTACGTAATCTGATTTGCCTTCATGCACCGCTTCTGCCTGTTCATGTTACGTCATGGCCCTGGGATCTTATGCTAACAGTAATCCACTGAAAACCTTTTGCCCCAACATACTTTACAAATATCTTATTTTGCATATATTTTTCTACAATAATTTACCAGTGATTTTATTTCTTTAACTTTACCTCAACCAATTTCCTATCTATTTACTAACTTTCTTACAATTTTTCCAACCTCAATTATTCAGGTGGGCTTAACTTCACCTCAGTTCATCTTTTGAGGTGAGACAAAATAATCAAGAAGGGAGAAAGGAAAACTATTTTTATGTAAAGTCTCCTGAGATGATTATTTTGTGTGTAAGAGAAAGACTTTCTCAGTTTGAGACTTTACTGAAATAAAAGACAGTGAAAGCAGCACATATATTAACCCTGTCAAACCTGACCCATCAAAAACCACAAAACTCAGTTTTTTTTGGAATTGAGATGTTTATTAGACCTTTTAACAAAATCCAAACAAAACATTTGGCCATATCATTTTGTTTATGATGTACATACTGTATATATGGATGTTTTTATTAAGCACCTTATGTATCTGCAGCATGAAATTTCATATACACATACACTGAACAAAAATATAAACGCACCACTTTTGTTTTTGCTCCCATTTTTCATGAGCTGAACTCATAGATCTAAAACTTTTTCTGTGTACACACAAGGTTTATTTCTCTCAAATATTGTTCACAAATCTGTCTAAATTTGTGTTAGTGAACACTTCTTCTTTGCTGAGATA
Organism: Sphaeramia orbicularis; assembly: GCF_902148855.1. Classification (NCBI taxonomy): domain Eukaryota; kingdom Metazoa; phylum Chordata; class Actinopteri; order Kurtiformes; family Apogonidae; genus Sphaeramia; species Sphaeramia orbicularis. Next base: position 43,596,753 of record NC_043962.1, on the reverse strand, counting down.
ATCCATCCACCTCACAGGTGTGGCATATCAAGATGCTGATTAGACAGCATGATTTTTGCACAGGTGTGTCTTAGACTGGCCACAATAAAAGGCCACTCCAAAATGTGCAGTTTTATCACACAGCACAATGCCACAGATGTCACAAGTTTTGAGGGAATATGCAATTGGCATGCTGACTTCAGGAATCTCCACCAGAGCTTTTGCCTGTGAATTGAATGTTCATTTCTCTACCATAAGCCATCTCCAAAGCTGTTTCAGAGAATTCATGAAGAAGACTGTGCGAGGAAAATGGTGGTCACACCAAATACTGACTGGTTTTCTGATCCCCCTGGACCACCCAATACAGTAAAAGTGCACATTTTAGAGTGGCCTTTTATTGTGGCCAGCCTAAATCACACCTGTGCAATAATCCTGCTGTCTAATCAGCATCTTGATATGCCACACCTGTGAGGTGGATGGATTATCTCAGCAAAGGACAAAGGAGAAGTGCTCACTAACACAGATTTAGACAAATTTATGAACAATATTTGAGAGAAATAGGGCTTTTGTGTACATAGAAAAAGTTTTAGATCTATGAGTTCAGCTCATGAAAAATGGGAGCAAAAACAAAAGTGGGGCATTTATATTTTTGTTCAGTGTATTTAACCCTTTATTGGGCAAGTGACTATTTCTGGTAATTTCTACAGACATTGCAAGACAGTGACAGCAACAGTTACAGTTGCATGAACAGTGAGTGTACCTGCTTTGTTAGGTACCATGAAGTAATGGTACTCATGTAGGGAATGATGTTCAAAGGGATAATGTGGATGTGGACAGGGGTCTGGATCAGCACTGATGTTGGTCTGATGGTATAAAATACATGTTCCTTTCACTTTACACGTGTTTTTCTTGGATTTTTTCATTCATGGATTTTTTTAAATTTATTTTTTGCCACTTACGGGTAAGGAAGTAAATATAGTAACTTCAAGAAGAGTGATTTTGTACATAAAAATAATAAGTCTTGTTGTTTTCCCATACACACATTCTTTCCCCTTTTTCCTGTTTGTCATGCTATATACACATGTGTACTCTTTAATAATATTAGTAACACTACATGCCCTTATCTTGTGTGTAAGATGTAATTGTGAATAAGCAGATTTGTCTACTATTAGGCATTAGACTATTTTTTTCTTTCTTTGCTTTTATTTATTTATTTTTTTTTCCTTTTTTGTTCTATGAGTAGTTTGCTAATTTTTTTTATTTTTTATTTTTTCATTTTTTTTAATTACTATCATCAAGTATGTCATGTAGGACTAGGGGTGGGAGGGTGAGGGGGTGGGAAGAATGGGACATGCTTAATGCCTCTGAAAATTAATATTCAAATGTTCAATGTAACTTAAATCTGCACCAAAAATGATAAATGAATATGTAAAATAATAATAATAATAATAATAATAATAATAATAATAATAATAATAATAATAAGAAGAAGAAGAAGAAGAAGAAGAAGTCTTGTTTTGTCCTCCAATAACAATCTAAGGTTGAAATTTGGAATTTCAGAGTATTTTTATGAGTGGACTATAAAGGGTTAACTATATTATAAAGAATCACGTACCATGTGTGATCTGCCTCTCCATATCAGACAGGCCTCCTCTCTGTCTGTTTTTAAATCCCTTCTTAAAACCCATCTTTTCTCCTTGGCTTTTGAAACCATGTGTGATGTTTGAATGTATGTATTCAGTTGTTTTATTTGGTATTGGTTTATTGTTCTTATTAATTGTTGTTTTTAATTGTACAGCTTTTTATGTTTTAATCTAGTCTTGCATTTTATTCCTTTATTTAGGTTTTATCTATTCTTCTGTATTTTTATTTATTTATTCATTTATTTATTTACAGTTGTATGTCTTCTTGCATTTTACTCTGTTATTTTGTTGTTTTTTTTCTGCTGTGTTTTTTTCTGTACAGCACTTTGGTCAATGTAAATACTGTCAAATGAGTTCATTCTAATTTAGTTTAGGCTTTTTTGTTCATTGTTCTGGCTTGAAGTCAAAGGACAGGAGTGAGTATTTAAAATGTTATTATGTTAAGTTATTTGATGATGAGAATGGGGATGGGATTAAATAAGTTTTTCTTCTTCCCACTCCTTTTCGAGTATAGATAAAGGATTTTTGGAATTTTGAATTTGCATGTATTCTGTAAATGCTCAAAATAAACAAATGAAATGAAATGAATGAATGGTCCACTGTGGTTGTTTTAAATAAAGTTGGATTGGATTGGATGTAACTAAAAATTGTTTCAGTATATGAAGTACTTATTTTTAAAAAATGAATAAGAATATAAATGTTCTTCTTAATGTAACTTTTTGAAAACTACCTAAGATTTTCCTGCAAAACATGTGTAGATGATTTAATGATAGCAACCATATTGAAAAAGGCAAAAGAATAATAAAGCCCTTCCATTGGCTGGAGTGGGATGATAATTCACCAGAGTGCAGAAAACACATATTGGCTCATAAACAACAAGTTTTTAAGGAAATTATTGATCTTGTTGATAAGATCGAGGTCTGAGAACCTGGCGGAGCCAATACGATACAAATGGTATCATATCACTGTAAGCCCGGACTTTGTATTTACTAAAATGCTTTAATTACAATGTACTTAAATGATTTAAGTTTTATTACATTACTATAAAACGTTAAGTATATTCTACTAATTTGTAGACATAGTCAAAAGTACAAAAACAGTTTAAGTTGAATGGATTTAAATCACTAAGTTTTAGTCATGACTACACCTTTTTATCTCCACATTGCATTGTGGGTATTGGGCATGTTGTTGAAAATGTGTTGTTTTTCTGTGCAGGGGTTCAGCGGGGTTGTGGTGTTAGTGTTAATTTTGACTTAATGTGTGTATGTCAGTGTTTATTGGCCTTTTTGTGTTTGTTTTTGTGTTTTTGTAGAGCTGCACCATGAGTCAGAGCAAGAGGCCGAACAATGGCTTTCCTTTTCATCAAGATTGTTATTGAGCAGTATAAATCTGTATCCTTTTCCTGAATAAACACACCCCCAGTACTGGCAAAGTACTCAGAACTTACTGCCTTCCTGACTTCCATTCATGCAACAATATATTAAGTTTAATAATTATGCAAAGCAATTTATTAGTGATAAGACTTTTGGCTGTTTGAAGGGAGCTGTTCAATCAGGAGCCGTTCGCTGAAAAGAGTCGTTCAAAAGACTGGCTTTTTTAATGTTTTTTTTGCATTATTTTGAAAGACCAATGTTTTAATGACTAAATAGGCTACATGTGATGATTGACATTACATTTTAAAGGTGTTTAATTGGCGCGGCAGTAAATATTATCTTACCGTAAAAAAGAAGTTAGTTAAAATGTGTGGGGTAAATCCATGACATGAGAGGTGACATTAGGCAAATACTGGAATTTGACCAAAAATATCACGGTACATTATGTGGACTAGTCTGTAGCCCAAAAATGAAGAAGAAAATAAAACATTTTCTTATGAAATAACATTTTATTCACCTCAAAACAAGAACAATAAATGTGTGTAAACATACGGAAAAAATTGCACAAAACACAACAGCGATTAATCACTGCAATTACTTAAATACCTGAACTGTAGTGCAATTCTCAGAACAAGAACAGTATGTTGGTAAACACACAGAAAAAATGCACAAAACACAAAAGCGATTTACCATTGCAATTACTTAAATACCTTATCAACTGTCGTGCATTTTCCCTCAGAACAAGAACAATAAATGTGTGTAAATATATTGCACAAAACACAACACTGATTAATCACTGTTATTAATTAAAAAAAATAAAATAAAACAAATGAACGGCTCTTTACACAGACTCGGTTCCCATCGTTCATTTCAAAGAGCCGTTCAAAAGATTCGATTCATTCGTGAACATCACATCACTACAATTTATATTACAGAAGATTTTAATCAACAAAGTCTACAAAGCAATTGACATTGGAACAAATTTTAAGTTAAATTAACTGGGCATTTAGTGTGTTGGACTTAAAATAGCAATTCCATTCAAATCAAGCATTTACGTTTAATACACTCAAGTTTTCATTACTCATTACTTAAATTTTTTAAGGCAAGGGGTTTAGAGTTACATTACTTAAAAATTTTGATGTCATCAGTTTCAACTATTTTTTTGAGTTAAATTAACTTATTGGGGTTTACAGTGTAGGGTTAAATCTTTTTTTTTTATTTTTTATCATAGACATTTCATGTGCCTGTTGTCAGTGGGAGCCCTTTAAGATATTCAGACCTTATTCTCACGGTACTATAATTTATGACGCGTGTGCTGTGATGCAGCTGATAACGCAACTACCATCATGCCCCGTCCATGTCTACGCACCGTACAGTATGTGTGCCTAAGGCCTGCCATGTCAGCTGGTGCGTACGTGACAGCTGACATCGGTGGTTTGAGTCACCGACAGCTTGTACCGTCACTAATGCCATCGCTCACACCACAAGGTCTTCGTCAAACTTACTCATTGACGGCAATCTAGATGCCGTTTTTAACCATTTTTCCATCACCCTTCAGCTCTACTAGAATGTCTGCTTCATCGATATCACATAAAATCATACAAAGTAGAGGGGTGTCCATTTACCGGCATTAAGCAGCTCCATCAGAACAACTGAGGGTGACGTCCTCTGACAAAGAACCCCTCGGTGAACTACGTGAGACCTCCTCCATCTTCTTTTTTTTTTTTTTTTTTTTACGTATTTTCACCATCTGCCACGAGCATGGCAACAGTCATTTGAAGGTTAAAGAGCTGCTAGTCATATATTTAGGCAGCTTTCATTCTCAATTAGCAGTTCACGAGCTGAAGGTCTCTGCGAGCATTTGCCACCTCTATAGGGAAAAATCCACTCTTTGAGACGTATACAAGGTTATATAAGTACTTCCGACTGATTTCAACAGTAATATTGCGAGACAGTTCCGTTATTGAACTCTTTGTAATCTCTTCCCATATGTCTCATCTATAGCCTCTTCACTAAGTGTTTTATTAAATTTTTTCAGAACAGCTTTTGAAAAGACTCAAACAACAAGACTGGTGAAGAAGGTCAGAAGGTTTACTGCCAGCAAAATGAAAGAGTTCACAGTACAAAAAAACAAAAAAAAAAACAAAACATATTTATGGGTGCTTCTATGAAACTGGGTTTATTTTGGTACCTCACACTTTGCCAACTTTTTTAGACCCAATAATAAAAGATAAATGTAGACATATTTCCGCCCAGGATGTACCTAATGATGACCTCAGAAAAATGCAAAAAAAATTATACTCTTGCTCTGAGCCATCCCAAAATTAATGCATTTTTAATAAAATATTGGGGCCAAAAATTGGGGCATAAAAAGCTACCTAGGTGTCAGTGCATTTGATCTGGAAAACATGGCTGTAAATGGTCTTACATAGCGCTATAAATAAAGACATTGTGTTCAATTTGATGATCCTAGTGGTTTTTCTAATCCAGACATGCAGGTTTTTCATGAATCTTCAATCTTATTCAAGGTTTTGTGTGTAACCCATCGTGTCCACCAAGGTTATAATAGTTTTGGATTTTTAATTATAGTTTAGTTTTAATTATTTTGACTTTTTTTTCTCTTATTCAGTTAGTTTTAATTAGTTTTTAGAGCAGGTTTGTTAGTTTTCATTAGTTATCGTTTTTTTCTGAATGCTTAGTTTTAGTTTAGTTTAGTTTAGTTTTAGTATTAGTTTTAGTTATTTCATATATTTTATCTTCCTCATCATCCTATTCAAAGAAATTAGTGAGGCGTGGATATGGGTTACCCTGGACACTTTATTTGGGGGTCGGGTTAGGGCGGCTCATGGACTGAGCAGAGACACAATGTACCGTACAATGTATAAATTCCCTATAGCAGGTTGAGGTGGGGTGCAATCCATACACAACGTCACTTACGTGAAACAATGCGAAGATGTGCAAAGCATGAGAGGAGATGCACAAAGCAGCCAGCAGTTAAAGCAGATAGGAACATATTATAAACCAGCTAACCAGCAGTTAAACCAGACAGAAACATATATAAACCAGCTAACCAGCAGTTAAAGCAGATAGAAACATATATAAACCAGCTAACCAGCAGTTAAAGCAGATAGAAACATATATAAACCAGCTAACCAGCAGTTAAAGCAGATAGAAACATATATAAACCAGCTAACCAGCAGTTAAAGCAGACAGAAACATATATAAACCAGCTAACCAGCAGTTAAAGCAGATAGGAACATATTATAAACCAGCTAACCAGCAGTTAAAGCAGATAGGAACATATTATAAACCAGCTAACCAGCAGTTAAAGCAGACAGAAACATATATAAACCAGCTAACCAGCAGTTAAAGCAGATAGAAACATATATAAACCAGCTAACCAGCAGTTAAACCAGATAGGAACCTATTATAAACCAGCTAACCAGCAGTTAAAGCAGACAGAAACATATATAAACCAGCTAACCAGCAGTTAAAGCAGATAGAAACATATATAAACCAGCTAACCAGCAGTTAAAGCAGACAGAAACATATATAAACCAGCTAACCAGCAGTTAAAGCAGACAGAAACATATATAAACCAGCTAACCAGCAGTTAAAGCAGACAGAAACATATATAAACCAGCTAACCAGCAGTTAAAGCAGATAGGAACATATTATAAACCAGCTAACCAGCAGTTAAAGCAGACAGAAACATACATAAACCAGCTAACCAGCAGTTAAAGCAGACAGAAACATATATAAACCAGCTAACCAGCAGTTAAAGCAGATAGAAACATATATAAACCAGCTAACCAGCAGTTAAAGCAGACAGAAACATACATAAACCAGCTAACCAGCAGTTAAAGCAGATAGAAACATGTATAAACCAGCTAACCAGCAGTTAAAGCAGATAGGAACATATTATAAACCAGCTAACCAGCAGTTAAAGCAGATAGAAACATATACAAACCAGCTAACCAGCAGTTAAAGCAGATAGGAACCTATTATAAACCAGCTAACCAGCAGTTAAAGCAGACAGAAACATATATAAACCAGCTAACCAGCAGTTAAAGCAGACAGAAACATACATAAACCAGCTAACCAGCAGTTAAAGCAGATAGAAACATATACAAACCAGCTAACCAGCAGTTAAAGCAGATAGAAACATATATAAACCAGCTAACCAGCAGTTAAACCAGATAGGAACCTATTATAAACCAGCTAACCAGCAGTTAAAGCAGACAGAAACATATATAAACCAGCTAACCAGCAGTTAAAGCAGATAGGAACATATTATAAACCAGCTAACCAGCAGTTAAAGCAGATAGAAACATATATAAACCAGCTAACCAGCAGTTAAAGCAGATAGAAACATATATAAACCAGCTAACCAGCAGTTAAAGCAGATAGAAACATATATAAACCAGCTAACCAGCAGTTAAAGCAGACAGAAACATATATAAACCACATATAAACATATATAACCCAGTTCCTCATCAGTAAACCACACCTTAGCAGATCTCTCATCTCTTAATCATCTCCAGTTCCATTATTAGCCAACTTTGCTTCAGTTCAGTTCAGCTAGCTGTTGCTAGTAACATCAAACGTTTTTGAACATTCTAACAGGTTCCATACCTCTGTAATTGGATTAGTTTTCATCCTCCTCTTTTCTCCTCTTCTAAACTGTGCAGTTCAGGGCTTGGAAGGCCTTTTCATGGTGATAAACTCTCCAGTTTTAACCTGGATGCTAGTCCTGTTTGACTCTGTCCTTTAGCTCAGCTCTGTCTGTCACTCACGCGCACACACACGGTACGCCAAAAAAAAAAAAAACCCGACCCATTCATCACTACAGTAAACCCCAGACAGGACTGTGCTGCTGTGTCCCAGTTTTAGTCTGTATGTTCCAGGTAGAGTGGGGACCAGAAGACGACTGGAAACCACCAGTGACCACACATGACAGACTGTGTAGTGTCGTATGGTGTCACCAGCTCAAACTGCTGGAGCCAAATAAATTAATTTCATATCAATCCGACATTGACAGAGATGAAAACAAAGGGAATTGTATCCATAATTTTTATACGTTTTAGTTAGTTTTGTAAGCTCACAATACAGTTTCAGTTAGTTATCGTTTTTTTCTTTTAATTAGCGTTTTTATTTATTTCAGTTAACGAAAATGTTTTTTCAATTTTAGTTTTCGTCATTTCGTTCGTTTTCGTTAACGATAATAACCTTGATGTCCACTCACGTTACATGCAGAACCTGCCCATTTAAACACATAAAAATTGTGAGTGATTTTTCAACAGTGGCCATTTTTGTGAAACACTCTGCCTTGTGTAATTAGTTTGATTCCCAATATGTACCTGTAAGAGAATAAAAAGATTATCCAAAAAAATAGTAGTGCATAATTTTTGTCCTTTTTTTTTTTTTTCTTACCATGTTACATGTGAATTTTTGTATGAAAAATAATTTATAAAATATAAAAATGTGTATTATCTGAAAAATAGTTTATTTTTTATCTCAGTAAATATTTATTTTTAAAATACACCTAAAGTGCTTCAAAACTTGCTTCATAACATTAGTCTACATCTGGTTTGAATTTTTAGCCCCATGTCCTGTTTTTAGACACCAGTTTCATAGAAGCACCCATATATACATACATACACACACACACACACACACACACACATATATACATATATATATATATATATATATATATATATATATATATATATATATATATATATATGTATATACAGTCTACTCTCGTTATACCGCCAACTTCCGTTCACGGCCAAATTGGCGGTATAGCGAAAATGGCGTTACGACGGGTTGTGTCCATAATGTGCATGTCTTTACTATATGATGTCTATGCTGCCTCCATTAACCCGTTCTAATTGCGTTTCTAAATAAATCTTGATTCTGTTATGTTGTAAGGGATCATTTAAAGTGGGGAAACATTTTAAGCATTATTATACCGTGTCGGGAAATGACACCCCATCATCTTGAGGCTTTGGCTTAATCCCACGTCCTCTTCCCGACATCCTGACCTACTGAGTGTTCTGCGATAAATGAACGGTGGCCGTTCCGTGGACCTACTTGTAGCTTGTCGCGATCAGCGTCTGGCGCGTTTGTTTCAGTGCATTGTTAAAATTTATGTGTACTCGATGGCAATCACGCTGGCGGTATGACGGTCGGGAAATCAGTGGTATAAGTGTTGTTTGTGCATGGAACTGGGCTGGCAGATGGCGATCGGCGGAAATGGCGGTAGCTAATGGAATAATGCATTGGGGATTTTTGTGCAATGGTTTTGGTCGGCGGTGAGCGAAAATGGCGGTATAACAGCGGGTGGTTTAACGAGAGTAGACTGTATATATAAAATGAGCATGCTATCGGAGAAGAAGTGTGTATATCAAATTATTGCTACCAACCCATTAGTGTTGAAAATAATAACCTTTGCTGTCACCATTTAATGTTTAAGTGTTTTGTTTGTTTGTTTGTTTTTTCCTTTCCAGTGCACAACAAAATTATTCATCACTATCATCGTTCGGTTTGCCTGAAAAGGGAATGAAAATATCAAGAATACCACTAATAAGACAAGAAGTATGACAGTGAATCTGCTGTTAGACTTCCAGAATCCCAATATAAACAACTATAAAAAATCTTCGATTACAAGCTATTCCAGTACCATCATTGCAAGATTCTAGAGATCAAAACACAGTAATGTCCCATCAGAGAGCGAACTTTAATCGATTGCCATTCCAACATTTTATTTATAGAGTAGCTCCTTGTTTTGGATAATCCCTTACGGTCCAACTAAAGCAAAAATAAATTTAAAAGTAAAAATGTGGGTCATTTGGCAGCACTAATCTGTCAAACTGTCTCTAAAATGTCCTGTCAGAGAGATTTTGAATACCATGTTTTGACCTGGAAACATAATCTACTGAGCTTTGAAAATTTTAGACTCATCTCCAACGTGAGTCTCATGTTTCAGATCTTGAATGGCCTGACCCCTCCATTCCTACTGGACTTGGTCTGCTATCGCCCTGTTAGTTCTGTAAGATCCACCAGAATAGCTTCTTTTCATAAGTGTAATCAACCTTTTTGCCACACAACCTTTGGACAATCTGCTTTTTCTTTCAAAGCCATTACACAATAGAATGCAGTAACAGATGACATAAGGAGCTGCAGTTCCATACATGGTTTCAAATCCCAACTCCAAACCAAATGAAAACCACTCAAATCTGCATGCTTAAAGCAACACTATGGAGTTTTCCAGCCTTCAAACTATATTTTCAAGGTCACTCTGGTGGTACAATAACTCACAATAGGTTCTATTACACTTTCATCATGGCTCCAGAGCGTCTGTATCACCTGCACTGACACTATGCAACTTCTGGTTTTGGGTTGTAACCCCTTCACAAAATGAATTACAGAGGGGGGTGGGGGGGTGGGGGTAGGAGGAATACCCTTCGGCTGGTCTAGTCCTTGGGCTGTGACTGTGTTGCTGGGGGTGCTGGAGGTTGTGTGGGGAGTTGATGGTGTCCTCCCCTCCTCAGGCTCTGTGTCCTAAGCCCCCCTCCCTCTTTCTGCTTGTCTGTCAGGCCTGGAATCTTGTGGTGAGATGGAGTGAGCATCAAACAGCTAGGTAACAAAAGAAACAAAAGAAACAGACTAAGCTATGCAAAATGTGTTTTGATCTGTGGGCCCATTACGTAACTATTTCTAAGGATGCAAAAATGATAAATATGAAATGAAAATATGATTAATAGAAACAAACAAAACTAGACCAGCTAAGCTAGCAGGCCCAAACCCATGCTCCCCCGTCACTCCAACCTAGAACCAGGCCCAGAGCCTGAGAACAAAGGATATGGGTTCAACCCACTCACAGGGCATGGGTTGTCACCATGACATGTAGTTTTGCAGCCTGTCATCATGTGGATTAATCGACCGCTATATTTACTGTAAACTTCCGCATCTGTTTTTTGTAAAACGGTGGGTCACAGAGACAACTCTCTGACCAGTCAGTGGTCTGCAGTGTTTATACATTACGTTGTAGTATCTGTTCCCTGGTCTTGGAACCTCAGCGGAGGTGATACCAAAAAAACTAGTACCGGGTACCAGATTCCAGGTCCTTTTTCGTAATGGAAACGCAAAAAGCCCGAGTTGAGTCGAGTTGACATAGTAGAAATTACTGTGTTAGTACTGGGTTATAATATGAAGGTACTAGTTAAGATTAAGAGACTGCTACAAACATGTTGATAGAAGTAAACACACACACACACACACATATGTCTTTATAGTAACAGCATGTACTTTCAGCTTGAACACTGATGTCCACAGTCATTATTCCACAGTCCACCCTGACCTTTCTATAAGGAGTTTGCCCTGATGCATTGTCACTTATATGTAACACAGTATGTGTCTGGTTTGATATGTTGCTACAGAACAGGGTCTATCTATGGTTCTAAATCAATCTATCAACATGGTTTCAACAAGAAGATACGTCCACCAACATCTGTGTTTGAGGCTTTATAAGGTGGACAATAAGAAAAAAACTCTATTTTGTGCATTCTTTTCAGCTAGAGATGTTTTCCAGCATGTCCAGCTCCATGAATGGATCTGTGACTCTTACAGTGGTGGTTGTTGGGAATTCATCCACTGGATAATGAGGCAGATCTTAGGTCTGGTTCACAGGGGCTGGTCTGAACCAATTATATGTCCACGTGATGCTGTTGTGTTTAGAAAAATATGACTACTAAACGTGCCATGAAATTTAATGTATTGCCCAGTCAAATGTACAGGGGGTTACTCAGGGTTGGAGGCTTTAAATGATTAATTTAACTACAAAACAGAAGGAGAGAACTTTAATAAAAACAAAAAACAAAACACTGAATCAAGACCTTACAGTTAACTTGGAATTCTAAGCAAAATAAAAATAACAGGTGAAAATAAATAAATAAAAGATTCCATATTGTATGATACTGAATGTATTTTCAAGGCGCAAAAAGACACATGACATAACTGTGACAAAGATCATTAATAATACATATATATATATATATATATACATATATATATATATATATATATATATATATATATATAAAATACATACATTTTACATTCAACCCATAGAGATACTACTTTTATGGCAACTTCCAGATGAATTTTTCTCTCCATTTAACCTTTTCCCATTTAATTTATCATTTGTTATTATATCATCTTCAGTATTTTGCATTTTTCAGTGTAAATCATGTGTTTTACTATACTGAATTTACTGAAACTCAGAGTAAATTCAAAGGTTATTGTATCAAAAACAGAAAACTGAAGAAAAAGTGATCTTTTTCAGCAAAATCTATCATTAACTGAACATAAACCACGTGTCTCCATCCACTGTCATTGATCCAACTCCATGAAGTTTACTGGTGAATCAATGTTGCAGAAGATGACGGTGTTTCCACGGGAACTACAATGCTTCTGAACATCCAAATGGGTCATATCTGCTGACCATGAAAGGATGATAAACTGTATTTTACATTAATTATTTACAGGTATTGATAGGATTAATGGATCAGCAGGTATTAAACAGTTTAGATCAGTAGATGGTTTTGGTCGCAGCTGCTAAGGTTAAAACATTGGTTCCCAACCTTTTTTGGCTCATGACCCCATTTTAACATCACAAATTTCTGGTGACCCCAGATAAAACGGAGAATTTGTTTTGCTAAAATGAATTTGTTTTTGATCATGTAATAGTTTGCTATACTATATTGTAAAAGCGCGTTCATTTTAGACACATTTAGTCTATATAATGTATATTATTATGGACGGAGGCAGAAAAGCCAGGTGTAGATTACTGCACAAAGTGAGCATTTTATTTTCCTTGGTCAGGATATGTACAGTCAGTCCAGCTTGGATTTACAAGGCTGACAATTAATACTGAACAAACAAGAACTCAAACTATGAATTATGAAAGAGCTGCAGCATCTGAAACTGACCACAATGAACATTTGAAAGATAAACAGAACCACAGTGCTTCAGTTTTAGCTTCACAGTTTGTCATGTCTTTTATGGATTGGGATTGTCTCTCAACTAACCATATATTTTTTTATTAGCAATTTATTTACTTATTTATTTTTATCAATTACTAGAAATTTCAGGCGACCCCATGTGGGGTCCTGCCCCCAAGGTTGAAAAACACTGGGTTAAAAGGTGAAAAATAAATTCACAACTTCCTGTCTTAAAATCTTCTTGAACCTTCATCTTGTTGATGATGATGCCCTTCAGTCAGATTCCTCAAAACCTCATTAGTTTTGTGTATACACTGTAAGCCCAGAAGTTGCATTTACTAAAATGCTTTAATTACAATGTACTTAAATGATTTAAGTTTTATGACATTACTATAAAATGTTAAGTATATTCTACTAATTTGTAGACATAGTCGAAAGTACAAAAAAGTTTCAGCTGAATGGATTTAAATCACTAAGTTTTAGTCATGACCACACCTTTTTATCTGTGCATTGCATTGTGGGTACTGGGCATGTTGTTGTAAATGTGTTCTTTTTATGTGCAGGGGTTCAGTAGGGTTGTGGTGTTAGTGTTAATTTTGACTTAATGTGTGTATGTCAGTGTTTATTGGCCTTTTTGTGTTTGTTTTTGTATTTTTGTAGAGCTGCACCATGAGTCAGAGCCATAGGAAGAAAAATGGATTTACTGTTCATTTAGGAATGTCCATATAAGGCTTTGCCAAAGTAAAAACACATCTTGCATTGGCAATATACGTTGGGTTGATTTCTTAAGTTTCTATCCATGTTACAATATATGAGAATAAACTATCATTCAAAGCACTTTATATTGTAATATATTTTAATTTAAATCAGCTTAGAATTGAGAAAAATGAACTGATGATATTAAGTTAATGATTATACAAAGCAACTGACACCACAACAAATTTTAAGTTAATTTAACTTGGTGTTTATTCCATTCAAATCAAGCATTTAAGTTTAATACACTGAAGTTTTCATTACTTAAATTTTTTAAGGCAACGAGTTACCTGAGATTTTTAAAGTAAACTCAACTATCCGGTCTTACAGTGTACATGGACATATTCTTATTTATTTACACATTACAGTCTGTACAATTAATCCTTTTGTCATCAAACTTCAGTGGTTTTAAGAGCACTTCAGGACTTGTGTTTCAGTGCAGCAGGTGGAGTGGAGAACAGTAAGGTTATGCTTTAACCCTTTCATGCACTGTCCACTGGAGTGGACAGTTCTTCTCCAGCTGTTCTCTTGTATATTAATGGGTTTTGTTGTTTTAGTTCCATATCAGCCAACACAGTGGACACTTATGCACCATCCCATACACTGCAATTCAGACCATTACTGTAACTTTGCTGTTCTTGATAAACCTGATCTGCACTAACATGTTTGAGTGTAAATCAATTGTTATTTGTTAGACAAGAAGGTTTTTTTTTTGCATATTATCTCCATGAAGTGAGTAATTACTAGCATTAGAATATGTTAAAATGTGAGAAGACATCAGATTAGCAGCATTAAAAATGTTTTTATTTCATTGTTTTCATCTCACTTTCTGATATTGGGTTTTAAACACATTTCTTTACTTCAAAAATTAAATGCATGGACATTTTTGTAACTCCATAGAAAAAAAAAACTCGATCACATTGTTTTTTTCATGGCTAAACACTGAAGAAAAAAATCTTGACTAAGGTTCTCATAATTCGTGCATGAAAGGGTTAAGTCCAGGTTTTAGCTGATAAATTTAGTCACAAACCTAAATAAACTACTTAGACTGAAGATAACTGGAGTGTGTATATTATCACATAATTGCCCATTCATGCCCATCATGCATTTGAAATCTTCTACTGGATCTTTGTCTATCCATCTACCGATTGGTGGAAATATCTCCACTTATAAGCACTTTTTCTCACAAAGGTTAAGAAAATGTCTGCACCTTGTGCTAAAGTGGATATTATGAGTTGATGTTTTGCTTTTCTCAGTTCGTATTTGTGTTCCTGTCAACATAGCTGGATGCTGTGTTTGCTTTTTTGATGCTTATTTCGTTCTGGTCTGCTGGCTGTCAGTTTCTACCATTGATGCTAATTTGCAGTTTCTAATAGTTCTAATTTTGGATTCATTAATTGTTTGGTATTGCAGTGATTGCCTTTTGACATCATCCAGTTCAAACTGAACTCAACATACTATAAATGTCAAGTACAGCAATTAGTACAAGTAGTACAATTAGTACAAACTGCTGTGCTGGTAATTTTCTAGTATGTGCGTTCTGTTTTTCAGTAGGAGGTAATATACGTCTGCATTATGCACATATGAAACATGATCAAATTAAAGAATATATACAGCGCATTCATGGACTAAAAGTTCACACACCACAACAAATGACAACAGGCTGTTATCTGCCTTTGCACAAATGGTAATGTATGTAACAGAGCATAAAATCATGCTATTATTATATCCTTAATTGCTGCATGGCTAATGTAGCCCCCAAATACCACTGATTACTTAATTTATATTCATCCACACTAGGTAGAGCAGTAGCAAGATTTGTGCTTCAGTATGAAATGCTAATTCTGTATATGTTTTTGAACTCAAAATAATATTCAAATGTATCTAAATATCTAAAAGAATGTATTTATTTAACCTTTATTTAATCCATAAAGACGCAAACATCCACCAACGACAAAAATTATCCACCAATCTAAAATGTCTAATTACTTCTGATCCACTAATCCTATTAATCCATGTAAAAAATTGGTTTAAAATGCAGTTTGACGTCTTTTCATGGTCATCAGATATGACCCATTTGAACACTCAGACGCTCCTTAGTGAATGTGGAAACACTGTCATCATCTACAACATTGATTCACCGGTAAAACCTATGGAGTTGGATCAATGACAGTGAATGGAGATGCTTGATTTTATGTGCAGTTATTGATTTCTTAGCTGAAAAAGTCACTTTTCTTGAGTTTTCTCTGTTTTTGATATAATAACCCTCAACTTTTCTCTGATCTTTAATGAACATCTACATGATCAGTAATTAAATATAGGAAAATGTATGATTTATGTGGAAAAAATGTAAAATACGGAAGATTATATTACAATCAATGGTAATAAATCATTTAAGAAAGGTTAAATATAGAGAAAATTTTGTTTGGGAACTGCCACTAAAGTAGCACTGGGTCTTGATGGGTTAAACCAGGTTGGTCGAATTGAGATGGGGGGGGGTCTCTTTTTCAAGGCAGACCTGGCCAAAACAGCAGCAACACAGTCAGCTAATCACAGTTTTCAATAATAAAAGCATTTGCAAACACTGAACAAACATATACACTGTAAGCCTGGATAGTAGAGTTTACTCAAAAAATTTGAGGCAAGTGATTGCACTTAAATGATTTGAGTAATGATTGACTAATCAATTGGTTTAAGTAGGTGCAACTTTAATGCTAAAAGTATTGAAGTTAAACTATTAAGTAGAAAACACTAAGAGACAAGTTATTTCTACTTTAAATCTGTTGTAAAATCAACTCCACATTTTAGGTTACACTGACTAATTTTCTCAGTTGCAGCCAGAGTAATATATCATTTTTTCAGCAACTTTTCTTAAGTTGATCACACACAAAACCCCATTCCTGGTGTAAGTTGCATTGAATTTCTTCGACTTATTGTGTTGTAGTCTAAACTAAAGTTAACTCAACGTCATTTGGCAACACAGAAAGCATTGTTATTTCAACAAGCCATTGAGAAGATCATCACACAGTGACAGTGTTGGATGAACAGTAAATCCATAGTTCTTCCTATGGCTCTGACTCATGGTGCAGCTCTACAAAAATCCAAAAACAAACACAAAAAGGCCAATAAACACTGCCATACACACCTTAAATCCAAATTAACACCAACACCACAACCCCGCTGAACCCCTGCACAGAAAAATAACACATTTTCAACAACATGCCCAATACCCACAATGCAATGCGAAGATAAAAAGGTGTGGTCATGACTAAAATTTAGTAATTTAATTCCATTCAACTTAAACTTTTTTCGTACTTTCAACTATGTCTACAAATTAGTAGAATATACTGAACATTTTATAGTAACATCGTAAAACTTAAATCATTTAAGTGCATTAAGTGCATTATAACCCTAGTTTAACCCTAGTCTTCTTAATGAGTGTCCCGATGTTGATGAGTTTATCCAGTGCTTTGCCACACACTGCAGCTCTATTCTTGACCAGGTGGCTCCCGTGAAAACTAATGTCACTCGTAAGTGGTCTTGTCCCTGGATAAATGAAAACATCTTAAACCTAAGGAGAACTTGTCGCAAAACTGAGCGTCTTTGGAAATCAACCCAGTTGGAAGTACACAGGTTACATCTTAAAGATCTCATAACCTCATTAAATAAAATGATTAAGGAGGCAAGATCCAGCTACTTCCACAAACTTATAGCCACAAACAAGAAAAACCCCAAAGTAATCTTTGACACAATCCAGTCCATTGTGTCCCCTGCTGTCCCTGCTGCCCCTGTGCTCTGTAAAGCTGACAGCAATGACTTCCTAAACTTCTTCACAGACAAGATCAGGGATATTAAACACAATATCCCACCACCCTCTGGCCGTCTGACCCTATCTGATCCCCCTCTGCAAACCTGGTCCTCTTTCGACCCTGTGACACTGGAGGACATCTCAGCACTTTTATCCAAAACGAAACCCTCCTCCAACTCTGCAGACATCCTCCCCCATAAGCTCCTTGTCGGTGTCTTTGACACTATTGGACCATGGGTCATAAAGTTTTTTAACCTGTCGCTCACAACTGGTTTGTTTCCCAGCTCCTTCAAACAGGCCATCATAGAACCTAAACTAAAGAAAACCACACTGGACCCCACAGACTTCAAAAGCTACAGGCCCATTTCAAAGCTCCCCCTATTGGCCAAAATCCTTGAGAAAGCAGTGTCTAAACAACTTACAGCTTTTCTGGAGACACACCAGATCTATGACACTTTTCAGTCTGGGTTTAGACAACGCCACTCAACAGAAACCGTACTATTAAAAGTGTCTAGTGACATCCTGATGGCGGCTGACTCCGGGAAATCCACGGTCTTGGTCCTGCTAGATCTCTCCTCGGCCTTTGACACAGTGGACCATACCATAATGATTGAGAGACTGAGGGACCTGGTAGGGATGTCAGGTCATGTGCTAGACTGGTTCTCCTCTTACCTGACCGGCAGAAGCTTCACTGTGTCAATAAACAACTTCCAATCTGACTCAGCGGATCTACTGTGTGGTGTGCCCCAAGGCTCTGTCCTGGGACCAGTCCTATTCTTACTCTATGTCCTCCCACTTGGCCACATTATCCGACAGTACAGTGATGTTTCCTATCATCTATTCGCGGATGACATCCAGATATACTGCTCCTTTAACTCCTCTGAGCCCCACAAACTGAGTTCCTTAATCAACTGCTTGTCAGAGCTGAAGCAGTGGCTAAATGATAACAGCCTCCAGCTGAACTCCAGCAAAACTGAGACCCTCATCATTGCCCCGGATAGTGCAATCCCAGGGATCAAACATCACCTTGGAGACCTGAGTTCCTCGGTAAAGACAAAACTGAGGAATCTGGGTGTCATCTTTGACCAGGACATGTCTTTAGAATTCTACTCCAAACACCTAGTCAAAAACTGTTTCTTCCACCTACGCAACATCTCCAAACTCAGATCTATGGTGTCCACAAATGAGCTCGAGATGATCGTTCACGCTTTCGTATCTTCTCGCTTAGACTACTGCAACAGCCTGTTTACATGCTTAAACAAGAAGGAGCTGGCCCGTCTACAGTTTGTCCAGAACTCTGCTGCCAGGCTCCTGACCCGCACAAACAGGAGAACCCACATCACTCCCATCCTTAAATCTCTCCACTGGCTCCCTGTTCTATATCGTCTTCATTTCAAAATTCTTGTGCTAACTTTCCGGGCCCTACATGGCCAGGCCCCTGCATACATTGCTTCCCTGATCCAGCCCTACAGCTCGACTCGTAGCTTGAGGTCTTCAGGACAGTACCTGCTGATGGTTCCACGGACCTGTTTTAGCACACGCGGTGACAGGTCTTTTAAAGCTGTGGCACCACGTCTATGGAATGACCTGCCTCTACACCTACGGTCCATGGACTCTGTAGAG
Organism: Sphaeramia orbicularis; assembly: GCF_902148855.1. Lineage (NCBI taxonomy): Eukaryota > Metazoa > Chordata > Actinopteri > Kurtiformes > Apogonidae > Sphaeramia > Sphaeramia orbicularis. The sequence goes on along the minus strand of NC_043962.1, from coordinate 43,577,564 downwards.
AGCTTTAAGAAACACCTCAAAACCCTCCTGTTCAAAAAGGCTTTTTAGTCTCCCACCTGACCCAGGACCACCACAGACAGATTACACTCTATGTATTCATCATAACGTACTCCATGTGTCATCCCCCCCCCCAGTCTCTCTATATCTCTATCGCTCTCTCTTTTCTCCTCCTTTACTCTCTCTCTCTCTCTTTAACCCCAACTGGTCAAGGCAGACAGCCATCCTTCAGGAGTCTGGGTCTGCTCGAGGTTTCTGCCCGTTAAAGGGAAGTTTTTCCTCGCCACTGTCACCGATCACAAGTGTTTGCCCCTGAAGGATTCTGTTGGGTCTCTGTAAACTTAATTTGATTCTGATTTGAATTGATAAAGCACTTTGTGACTCTGTCTGTGAAAAGTGCTCTATAAATAAAATTTACTTTACTTTACTTTACTTTACTTTATAATTAAAGCATTTTAGTAAATACAAAGTCCAGGCTTACAGTGCACAATCAGTCGAAACATTTACAGACCAACAGCCCTGATTCGAGAGATTTAATTAAATGAATGACATATGAAATGACTAAATGTCTAACTTCATTAAAGCTGTATAGAAGGTAAGGGTCAAGAAATAAGCACTGATAAGATTTCGTAGGTATTTGCTCTAAAGACTATCATTAGAAACCAAGTTTTTGCATCAAAGTATAGTTTAAAAAAGTGGTTCTCAACTGGTCCGGCTTCAGGACCCACTATCACCCCTCAATGACAAGCTGCGACCCAAATAGATAAAAGTTAACCTTCTCAAATGTATTTAATGAAAATATGATGTGTAACCTGAGATAATACAGAATATCACAGTATAAAAACACAGAAGACAAATTTAATGATAAACCAAAATGACCAGCAGGCTGTGAAATGTTCCCTTTAACACTAGATTAAGTACATTTGAACCAAAACTAAAAAGTGCATTCAGTCACTTATTCAAGCATTAAACAAACTGAGGTTTTTGTCCTGATGTAGGTAAAACCATATCTGATGTAGTCATTGTGATACCTAAATCTTGCCACGATTTGAATGAGAAAGTTCTGGGTCTTCTTTTATGCTGTGAAATGTCTGGTGTTAATTAGCATTACAGTGCATTACTGCCATCTACTGTTGGGGAGTGTGAATTAGTGATGGGACTTTTGGCTCTTTGAAGGGAGCCGTTCAAAAGACTGGCTCTTTTATGTTTTTTGCATTACTTTGAAACACCAATGTTTTAATGACTAAATAGGCTACATGTGATGATTGACATTACATTTTAAAGGTATTTAATTGGCGCGGCAGTAAATATCTTATTAAGCAATTTTATGTAGCAGAAGCAATACACAAAAAAAAAAAAATGGGGGTGTTATTTACTTAGGAAAACTTAGGAAAGTATTTGCGCTTAGAATTGTAAGCAAATTCTACATGGACGATCATCAAGTAAACTTTACTTGCGGATATATGTTAATTTAACTAGCAAACCTCAGGTAATTTACTGATGATTATTAATTTGGTCATTGAATTTTACTTTCTCCTTCTTTGTAAGTTTTACTTGCAGTCTGACTGCTTTAAGCTAAAAAATGTTAAGGCTAATGCACCCAAAGCTAATGGCTTTTCAAGGTAATTTTCAAATACTGTAACATTTTGGTACAACAAAGTTACCAGAGAGTGATCATTGGTTACACTTTTCAACAGTGACATTTACTTTCATTAAACAATTCATGTCAAAAACAGCATAGACTGTCTGACAGCAGCACAGACCGTTCAGTCATGGTGTCAAACTGAAATATTGCTTCCACCCAGTTCACTCAGGTACTCTCCCCTATAGGCAGAACTGGAGTTATAGAACTACAGAACACAGAACAGCAACTTGCTTTTAACAAATATTTACAACTTGCAAGGTAGCGCACTGTCACATGACACAATGACACTGTAAACTACGTGAGTCACATGACTCGGCATAAACTGCCCCCATTACAATCAGTGTGGCTCACTACAATACTTTTTGTAACTTTTATTAATGGACAATATTTAAGTAACATTTACACAACATTTTACAAATTTTTTCTGCAGTTTACATTGTCTATTAAAACTTACTTGGTATTTCTAGGTTCATGTGTAATGACTTTAACCTTTGAATATTTTGTGAAAATACATAATACAACTTACTCTTCCCACACAGTTTATTTACTACACAAATGACATATTTAGTTTTACTTGAATAATTCCAGTTCTCACTGATACTTACAATTAGATAATCAAAATTGTGACAGATAACCTAATAAATATTACTGCACCAAAAAATATTTTTTTCAGTGTACTTTCATGGTGCGACTGTACAATACCTGATGGAGAAGGCGCTGATTCGACAGCTGAAGAAACCAACGACACGTTTACAATCATCGTCACTTTCAGTCGTAGAATTCGTTTCATCTGTGACTGTGACATTTCACCTGAGCTGTTCTACAAGTACAGTCGGGTGCTGAGTTTTCAAATGGCAGTGCAAATTATTTGTTGACCCAGACTTGAAAGATATGTATTTTTTGCAAATATTGCAAGTTGCATGCCCATCTGTTCTTTCTGAAAAGTGCATCCAAATACTACTCCTTTTTCTTCGGCTCATTACTCACAGGTGGTCAATCACTCACTCTCAAACTTTTCTCTGGCTTCGACCAGTCTTCCAGCTCCGCCTCCTCCAGTATGTTCACCTCACGCTTCAAACTGTTGATTTTTTGCTTACTTCTTGCCATGAGACATGCGCAGCGGACTCTTTTTTTTCTGCTTGAACATTCGCCTCCTGCCCAATGCCTCCCAAGTGACGCTAAATTGACAGGCAATCGGACACTCCCTCACTGTAAGCCCAGATAAGTAGAGTTCACTCAAAAAATCTGAGGCAAGTGATTGCACTTAAATAGTTTGAGTAATGATCAACTAATCAATTGGTTTAAGTAGGTTCAACTTTAATGCTAAAAGAATTGAACTAAAACAATTAAGTAGAAAACACTAGAAGACAAGTTATTTGTACTTTAAATCTGTTGTAAAATCAACCCCACTATCCAACCATTCAACTTAACATTTTAGGTTACACTGACCAATTTTCTCAGTTGCAGCCAGGTTATTTTGTCATTGATTAAACAACTTTTGTTTTTTTGAAGATAATCAAACTCAGACTCCAATTCCCGACAAAAGCAGTCATGAAATTATTCAGCCTCATATATTGTAGCATGAACTGAAGTTACATAACATTCAGATTTCCATTGGACATTTATAAACTTAGATGAACAGGAAAGTCATTTTTCTTCCTATGGCTCTGACTCATGGTGCAGCTCTACAAAAATCCAAAAACAAACACAAAAAGGTCAATAAACACTGCCATACACACATTAAATCCAAATTAACACTAACACCACAACCCCGCTGAACCCCTGCACAGAAAAATAACACATTTTCAACAACATGCCTAATACCCACAATGCAATGCAAAGATAAAAAGGTGTGGTCATGACTAAAACTTAGTGATTTAATTCCATTCAACTTAAACTTTTTTGTACTTTCAACTGTCTACAAATTAGTAGAATATACTTAACATTTTATAGTAACATCATAAAACTTAAATCATTTAAGTGCATTGTAATTAAAGAATTTTAGTAAATACAAATTCCGGGCTTACAGTGTAGAATATACTTAACATTTTATAGTAATGTAATAAAACTTAAATCATTTAAGTACATTGTAATTAAAGCATTTTAGTAAATACGAAGTCCAGGCTTACAGTGCTCCTTAAAAAGAAAAAAAAAAGCTCTTTACAAAGACTCGGTTCCCATCGTTCATTTCAAAGAGCCGTTCAAAAGATTCGATTCGTTCTTGAACATCACATCACTAGTGTAAATGGATGGGGCTCCATAAGAAATAAAGCACAGGATTGGATTGTTATAAGAATGCACCAATACCAATACTAGTATCGGATATCGTTCTGGTACTGAGTGCGTGTATTAATTCTCGTACTCGTAAACGTGCTCTGATACAAACACAGAGATACCACTTGAGCGCAGTGTGACATTCACCTCATAGTGCAGCAGGTACACGGCCAAGGAGTAGCGTCAGCAGTGTGGAGATTTTTCAAAATAAACAACGGTGACAAAAGTAAGGGTGACTAAAAGTGTTAAAGACACAGACGGATACGGACGGAGAGTTTTTTTCTTTTTTTTTATTGACTAGCAGCATTGTACCCGTGGTGCAATTGTACGCTAGCCTGAGAGGCTAAAATCGCCCAGCATACCTCACAACATTTGAATACAGATATAAAATTGTGCCTAGTAGATAGTCAGGTAATGTTTCTATTCATTTGGCGAGTTTGGCGGCGATCAGGCCTGTGAAAGCTGAGGAAACTCCGTACAAACGCCCTCCTGTGCTGCAACATCAATCAGACGGACACAGAACATGCATTATAGGATTTACTTTGAATATGGAAATGATACAAGCTTCCTGATTGCTACTAACTGACTTCTTTGCTGTCACGGGTTCAGGTTTCACAGGTTCAAAAAAGTGATGGCTCAGTTTCCAAACTATTTTCTGTGATTTTATTTAACACCCCCCCGACCAGAACAAGCGTGCAAAAACATTAATTACAGTAAAAAAAAAACAAACAAAAGTATATACAAGGGGGAAAAATATCCACCCTCACAGGAAGTTCACAGCACTGAGACCAAACCCTATCGTCCTGTCTGGAAGAAAAACCCCTCCGAATGAAAGTAACGTGGCGCCTACGGCCGCTCCATCACTTTTGCGCAACATAATATAGAAATGAAAATTCAAAATTCTGTCCGTTTTCCAGGAACCTCATCATATTATCTCATATGTAAGGCTCTGTGTGAACCCAGACAGAGAAGCAGAACCACTGGGAACCATGGCGGTAGAAGATCTGTTCAAAGAGCGACTGTGTGAGTTAGAGAAAAACTACTGACAGATTTATGACAACTACCCTCATCAATATCAACATTAGTATTAACTCCTCTGTCATCACCATGTTTATTATTATTGACTTTCTTCTTCTTCTCAAAAAACTTTACTCTTCTTCATGGTAAGTAATGGCAAATATGGTTAATTAACAGTGGTGCCTTCTGGTGGATTGATTGAGAAATACTCATTCCAACCAGTGGCAGCCGCTCATCTTTCAGACAGGGGAAGCTCATTGTCGGCTTACATCAAAAAAAATTGTCAAGTCATTTAAACATAAATTCGGCCCTCTGTTCCTTTTTAAGAAAATGGTCAGTAACCTTATCGTATCAAGTAGGAGTCTTCTCCAGGGACTGGACCAGTGTCCTCTCAATGTCCAGCAGAGCTAGGCTGCTTAGACGGCCTTGGCCCACTATGTTGTGGGTGTAAGACTTCAGCCTTTTTAAACTAGAGATGCTCCTATCACTGTGACCTAGCCGACAGTTTGATTGATTTAACTATCTACAAAACGATATTAAACTTGAACAAGAAATGATTAAATTATGTAACTGAAACCAGAAAACGCTGAAATTATGTTAAATTGAAACAAGGAAGTACAATGAGTGTGTTTTATTTACAGTGCAAGAAATGAATGAGTAATTTCATAGTGGTTTCTCTCTTGATTTCACAGCAGAATGTGCGACGGTATTAAACTGACCTGTGTCAGTGAAGGAGTAGGATTCTGGGATTCTGGCGTCCAGCCCGACCGAGCTCCGCCCACAGCTCCATTCACCCCCAGAGACGCCCGGCGTCTGGGGGCGGGACAACATCGTGGCATTTATCCAATTACCGTCCAGTTTTCAGGCAATGAAAAAAACTGTTCCACTCAGTCCCATTGAAGCCCATAGACGCCTGCAGTCTACGGACAAATGCACTGAGCAGAGATCAAATGAGAAAACAGCGCAACGGGAATGTATGAGAAGTGAACAACATCGCGTCTGTTGATTTGTGATAAAGCTGATTCTGAACAAACTCATCTTTGAGATGAATGTGTTCTAATACATTTGTAGTCAATGAAATGTCAACACAACCGAACATATTTAACCATTTAATTTTTGTAATTTTAGGGGAAGCCGAGCTTCCCTTGCAGTCTGTGAGAAATCGCCACTGATTCCAAAGCATTAAAACATAACCTCCACTATGAAGAGTTTTGTATTTGGGTGTGTAAATGCCCCAGGGGACTATACTCATGTTTGGAATCCCCAGCAGACTAACGCAGGGTTAAGTACTCATATCGGTACTCGGTAAGTAATCAAATGTAAGTACTTGTACTTGGCCTGGAAAAAATTGGTATTGGTGCATCCCTGGTTTCTTCACATTATTTTTTGCCCAGGTAAAGGCCTGTGACCCACTGAAAACAGGTCTGAAACCCACTAGTTGAGAATCACTGGTTTAAACCACAAATGCTGTGATAATAGTTGTAATAATATAAGACCTAGTTTCAGAAAAAATCCAAACTTTTTTCACAGCTTACAGAAGTCAAAAGTGATTTAGTCTTTAAAGTCTTTCCTGGTTGCTAATGTTGCACAGGAATGTACAGTATTCCGTGTTTTCAGTCATTTGGATGAACACCGCTGGAAGTAGCGTGATAACGAGGAAGTGTCCATTGTGTCCGGAGGCTCTGCAAGGGTGACATTGAGCAGATTCTGTGGAGCTCTGAGGCGATATGGACTTACAACCTTAGTGAAGTGCCAGAGCAAGAGGAAAGCAGAAGAAATCCTCTTTCTCCTCTTCCCTAACACGGGACTCAGCTGGCAGTAGTACAAGGCTAGGATAAATGGAAGTACATCAGAGTGGAGGGATGAGATTATCCTGGTTGGGATTTGGATTGGGACTTTGAGGAAATGCTGAAGGTAGGAATACAGACGAAGTTCTCACCTAAGCTACTGCAGCTGGTAGAGAGCAGTCAGCTGAAAGATGAGAGAAAAGCCGGAGATACGGAAGCTCCCAATCTGTTTCTCTGAAGCCGGTGCTGAGAACGGACAAAAGCCTTAAACTTTAAGTGTGGACGGATGTACGAGGACTCCAATATGTGTGTATGTGTGATCGAATGCCACGAGTATTAGAGGAGCCTTACTCGGTTCATTCCGTTCAGTACGTTGAAGTGTTACATTTACATGCCATGCATACTTATAGCGTAATAAGAGCGATTATTTGTGCACTATTAGACATTTTGTTGGTAACGTTAGTCAGAATTCCCATGCTGATACATGCAATTAGATGCACTTCAACAAACAGTTCAGAGCGTGTGTCTTAGAATATTTTATAGACCAATTAGGCTGTCCTCTCAACTTTCTGAGGTTTGGGTAAACAGAGTCTCCAGAGCTCAGTAGCATTGAAACCTCCTGTTATGACCTCGTGACATTGCTGCTTGTGCTTCGTAGATTAGCAAATGGAAAGTATGACATTATATTAAAAAAAAAAAAGGCATTGTGACTGCAGCGCTGTGCCGACTCTGAGCGTTAGTGCCGTCCTCTGCTACATTAGCAGCCTCTCACTGAAAATGTATCATTAAATTTTCACAGCTCTTCAGCTTTTGTCTTTGGCGTGACATATCCATTCAAGTTATTGTCATTTGAAGTAACAAACACTGTGGTAGGGCAGGATATAAATTTTACTTTTGCTGCCTTAAAGTGACTAAGTGAGATCTGAGTAGCTTTGGCAGCAAATTCCACATGAAAACCACACGTCAGCTGCTTTCAGGATGGATTTGAATATTATTTATTTTATGTCCCCTTTACTTTTCACAATGTGTCTTCCATCTACTGCTAGTCTTACGCCACCCTGTTACTCTGGTCAACAACAATATGCTCAAAGTTTCCTCTTTTTTTCCTGGAGACTAGAGATGTAACAATTACCGGTATAAACCGCGGTAAAATTACAGACAGTTAGTATTACCATTTAAATTCTAATTATCATGATAACCGTGTTTGATTACCGCACTTTTAGGAGAGAAAACACCCATATGAAAAGATCTGCTTTTATGTCAAATATTTGAATATAGTTTTAATTTATTACAATTTTAATTTTATATACTTAATATTTGGAACCAATATTCACTTTTAAAGTCTTTGAAAAGGTTCATTAAGCATCTGTGTGTTATTTATGCAATAAAGTATATACATTTTTCAAATCGGATTTTATATATTTTTTGTGTGTTTTTTGTCCTTTTATGTTTTTATAGTAGGTTAAAGTGAAAAAAATAATAGGTAGATGATATAAATGAAGTTGTGCTGAAAAAAAAAAGATCCCAAACATGGGTATAGTAAACATTTGTTTATATAGTATATAAGGGCAAAATCAAAAGGACTGAAAAATGGACAAAATAGACTCAGACCCCTAAGGGTTAATATTTGAATGTTTCTGCCAATAGAAGGTACATTGTGCCCATTATTTTATTTTATTATTATTATTATTATTATTATTATTATTATTATTATTATTATTATTATTATTATTTAAATACAACTTGGTTAAATTATTTTAGTGTGTGTATTAATACTTTTTGAACATTTTGAGCACAATTTTAATATTACCGCTATAATCATGATAACCATGATAATTTTGGTCACAATAACCGTGATTTGGAATTTTCAGATTGTTACATCCCTACTGGAGACTTTGCATAGAGCTACTGGAATTTTTTATTTATTTATTTATTTATTTTATAAAGTATGGACTAAAGATGCAGATCTTCAAATCGCACCTACACTGACATCCCTTTGGTCTTTCTTTCGAGGTCTCTTGCCTGTTCGAGTTGTAATCACCAGCTTTGGGTTAAGCTGCTATTGGGTTTGATGCTGTCAGGTTGGACTTAACACTGTGTTCTGAACTTTTGCAGAGTAGGATGCTTCTTTTCCTTTCTGCAATACAAAGCAGGAGTACATCTCTAGTGCTTTTTAAAAAAAAAAAAAAATTAACCCATAAAGACCCAAACATCCACAGTCTATCCATCTAAACTGTTTAATACCTGTTGATCCACTAATGCTATCATTACATGTAAATAATTGGTGTAAAATGCAGTTTGTCATCTTTTCATAGGTCATCAGATATGACCCATTTGGACGTTCAGAGGCTCTGTAGTTACCATGGAAACACTGTCATCTTCTACAGCATTGATTCACCAGTAAAACCCATGCACTCTGATAAATGACAGTGGATGGAGATGCTTGTTTTCTGTTCAGTTAATGATATCTTAGCTGAAAAAGGCACTTTTCTTGAGTTTTCTCTGTTTTTGATATAATAACCCTCAAATTTTCTCTGATTTTTAATGAAGATCTACATGATCAGTAAATTAAATATAGGAAAATACATGATTTATGTGGAAAAAAATGCAAAATCAAGAAGATTATTTTACAATCAATGGTAAGAAAGCACTTAACAAAGGTTAAATAGAGAGAAAAATTTGTTTGGGAACTGCCACTAAAGTAGCACTAAGTCTGTTAATGATAGGTAATAATATATTTTATTGAAAAAGTTTCCCTTTTTCTGATATTAGGGCGTCCCATTTTTGGGACTTCTTTTCCAATCAAGCTCTTAATTTGACCAGTTAATCTCTTATGTATTAGTAACTGCCAAAAAAAATTTCGGCCCAATCTGTAAAGTTTTAGACCTCCCCCACCGCCATCTTTAGTGTGCCCATCAGCCGAGTGCAGAAAACCCATTTTTCAATGGAAAATTATACATTTTTCGGTACCTGCTGAACTGAAGAAAAGGGAAGGTACCAGATGGGTAATCTAGGGTCAGATGTTCTCCAGTGAAAGCCCTGAGTGCAGATCTATGAAATAAGACGAGGCAATACAGAAATCAGCAAAAACGTGTGATTTTACCCATTTTTCAGAGTCAAATGACCTTGACCTTGTCTAAAATCATGTGACCTTTGACCTGTACATGATTTGAGACCTTCATAAATGACAGTAGCATCCCCCAAAACCTCTAATATGACATTTGCACGAGTAAATATGGCAGAACTAACCGAAAAATGCATGATTTTCCATTGAAAAATGGGTTTTCTGCACTTGGCTGATGGGCACCCTAAAGATAGCATGGGGGGGGGTCTAAAACTTTACGGATTGGGACAAAAAAATTTTTGGGAGTTACTAATATATAAGAGATTAACTGGTCAAATTAAGAACTTGATTGGAAAAGAAGTCCCAAAAATGGGACGCCCTATTACTGATATAATAACCCTCAACTTTAACCTGACATTTTATGAACATCTACATGATCAGTGAATTAAACATAACAAAATACATGATTTTCACTAAAACAATGCAAAACTCAGAGAATAATATTACAATAAATGGTGATAAATCATTTCAGAAATGGTAAAATTAGCAGAAAAAAGTCATATGGGAACTACCACAAAAGTAGCGCTGGGTCTTTATGGGTTAAATCTGTGCCCAACAGTTGGATCATTCATCGAATTTATAATCAGTACATCCTCCACTTTTTCACATGCTCTCTTTTAGATTTTGCACATTATTACAGCACATTTGATGCATGCTCATGATGTCCCATTTTGATGCATAAATAGCCCCAAAGCATCATTTTCAGATGCATAGAGTACGCCAGTGGATGTCTGGACAATTACAGCCATAAATGTGGGTTAGGACTAAGGAAAAGGGGTTAGAGAAACATCTAAAATAAAAGAGACAAAGGCAGAAGGAAAATGAAATAAATTTAATGGACTTGCACTTATGTGGGGCCTTTCTAAGTTTATGGAACTCAAAGTGCTTTACCCTGCATCACATTCACCCACCAGTGTCAGGAGGGGTTCAGGATCTTGCTCAAGGACATTCCGATTCAGAATACCTTATTAATCCTAGAGGAAAATGTGTGGTTACAGTTGCTCCATACAAGTACAAAAAAACACTCTATTAGAACAAGCAATGTGTAAAATACACTGAGCAAAAATGTGAACGCACCATGTGACACTTTAACTTTTTAACAACAATAAGTGTTGCACAATATATGAAATTGCACACAGTTTATTCCGTTGTGGTATAGAAAATTGATGAAGTGACTTAACATAACCTTGAAGTTTTTTTCTTAACCTGCTAAACTCTGGTCTAATTGTTTATTGTCGGAATCATTTCAATGTAGCACAAAACAACAGCAGAAGCTTTATTCGTGTTAAACCAAGTTATGACCAGTTAAGGTAAGACAAAGTTCGTAATCATCATGCTCAAGTGTGACCTTTATCTTTGCCCTTCTTTGGTTCAGTGAATTTTATTGGTAGAGAAATAATACTTGTACTGTTGGATCTGCTTAGTATTAGCTTAGCGCTGCAAAGTGTATTGCATTGGTCTGTTGATTTATGAAATTATTTATGACATACACTGGCAGGGTGCTTGTACAGGTCTTGAAAGTCTTCAAAAGTCTGGAATTTTGAAACACTGTTTTCCAGACCTTGAAAAGTCTGGAAATTTGTTTGAGTCTTAAAAAAAGTATTGAAAAAAGTTTCTCTCATAGTTGAATTCTAGCGTTTGCTCAAAGGTACATAATCTTGTAAGAAAGGAAATACATGAGGAAAGAATATAAAAAATCTGATATAATTTCACAAAATGGTCGGGACTGGAATGAATCTAGTGAAACTTGTGTGATAATTATGCACTTTTGTGATTTTCATATGTTTTGAAAATGTTTCTGTCAGTAAAACATGATTTAATGCAAATAATGCATCCATTCAGTCATACAATAATAAAATGAACTTTTCTACAGCACACAACAGGTACAATCTCAACCAACAAAGCAGGCACACAAGTATAAAAATACATAAAGTCAAGGTCTTGGGGTGAAAAAAAGGCAGTTTTGAAAAAGTCTGGATAAAGAGCAGACACCCAAACTGGTCTCTGACTGTTTATCTTGTTTTTGATATCTGCCCACATAGTACTTGTTGTTTGAGTTGGGCTGTGTTGTCCAAAAATTGGTTTTGTTGCCCTTTTATTTGACGTTCCTCTGGTATGTGGAAGTGAGCTGTGTAGCATTACCATGGCAACGCAACTGTGGAACTGTGTTACTGGAGGAAGCCGCGTTCAAGAGGCTATGACTGATTCATGCCCTGGCCAACACGAGATTCATTCATTTCTTTTCTTATTTGTTACTGATTAATCAATCAATCAATCAGTTTATTACAACATTTTTTCAAACAGTCAAAATCGACAGTTCATTTACAAGATACATTTTGTAGTAGGACATTCCAGAAGCAGTCCTCAGCTTATAAATAGAGGCCTTTAAACATGTGATGAGAGACACAATTTACATTTAAATCTTTAATAAATGGCAATGATCTAAATAACTACAAACATATTTTACAGTATTTACCTATCTATCTAATGATGTTTGATTTCATTTCTTTTTCCTGAGTCCTATTGTAGTCAGCATATTCCAGTATTCTCAGATAATTTAATAGTCAGACATGGGGCTTTATCCACAAAAATACAGAGTTTACACTGATATAACTGACAGTTGCAAAAAACAGAATGTCCTGCACAGATATGCCCTGTAAAATATCCACTGATTTCAGATGTTGTAAATATTCCAACTGCACGCTTCTGAAACCTCAGCAGATTGGTTATACGAAGAATAGAATAGAATAGAATAGAATAGAATAGAATAGAATAGAATGTATTATAAATGCCAAGTGGCCTCTGTGTACATGTGTGTGTGTGTCTGGAGATTCACACAATATCCGTACAGAGCTGACTGCTGCAGTTTGGCATACTTATGTATTTTTGGTCAAGGAACAGACTAGTGAAAAGAGCAAGCTGATAGGACCAATATTTTGGGAGATATTAGTAATTTTGGAATGTAATAGCCTCATAATCATGTTGCTATGACCAGAATGCTTTGGCGGTGACTGCTGGACAAATATAATACAGCATGCATGACTACACAACAGCATAAAAACTACCAAATCTAGAACCCGTGGATCTCCATGGGTCAACATGCTAGTGCAGTGGTTCTCAACCTGTTTCGGCTCGTGACCCAATTTTAACATTACAAATTTCTGGCAACCTCAGACATTCAAAAGATACATTTTTCTTTTGGAGATGTCTTAGCAGGGCCAAGTGAGTGAAGAAATCTTTCCATTCTCCGTTCAGTCCGGTGTTCTGATTGCGACTGTATCCGGGCAGGTTGAAGGGTAGTAATGCATGCGGTCACATGATCGGGTTAATATAGATATGTCAATCAGATATTATATCCTGCATTTTATTTGAACTTGATTTTTATAGGAAAAGTGCGTGGTGTTTTAATTATAAAGAAATATATATTGATTTTTTTTTTTTTTTTTTTTTTTTTTAATCAATTACTAGAAATTTCAGGTGACCCTATTTGAATTCTAGGACCCAAGGTTGGAAAACACTGCACTAGTAGATCCTTCTTGTCACCATTAGAGGAACAATGAAAATCAGTTTAGCAACACTGTTCTGTTTAGCAACAAAAACACTGAGTGCAAGTAGACTGTATAAAAATATCACACAAAATACTGAAAATGTGCAAAAAGCAACAGGATCAAATATTAAATACACATATGCTACTAAAGTACCACAAAAACTACTGAAATATACAAAAGCTAAATATACAACAGATGAGAAATATGTACAACAAATAAGGATATATAAAGGTAAAATAGGATATAAACAGGCGAGATTAGGAAAACAAGGTGCATGTGTTGTAAGTATTGCAATGTCCATTAGACCAGAGGTGTAGTCCAGGGTATACGGCGGTATACAGAGTATACTTATTTATGTTTCAGTTATCATTGCGTATACCTACTTCTAAATCCCCCCTGATGCACACCAGTCAGTAGTATCTGCAGCCAAATTACCCATGTTTTCCCCTAGGATGGTGAAGCCATGACCCGCCCTACTCTGCCTCTAATTGGCTAGTACTAGCTGCCTTCACTGATTAGATTGGTTAACTTTAGGCAGGAGGACTGATGAGCCAATCAGAGGCAGAGTAGGGCGGGTCATGCAGAGGAAAATATTGCTAATTTAGCACCAGAGCTACGGCTCTGCTTAGCGCTGGCCACCTCTGGAACCTGATTGGACACCTCAGGTGCCAGTGCCACCCCAACTGATTGACAGGTCACTGCACGTCTCATTAAAAGATGCACGGTTATTGGAAGTGTGAACGAGAAAGGCAGAATAAAGGTATTTCAAATGAGTGACAATGATGAGTGTCGAGAGAACCTACTTTCATGGAATACATAATTCTAAGGTAAGTTTTAAGGTGGTTTCAGAATGAGTCACTGTTTTAAACTACTGACCATATGACTGCACATTTAGAGGAGAAGAGATTTTGTCGCCAATAGTTAAACTGTGTGAGTAGGCTAACATTATGAAAGGCTAACGTTATGAAAGGCTAACGCTATCCTATGTTTGCCTCATGTTGAATACATTTTCCTTCATGCAGCTGCTTGTGTGACCAGTAAAACCTACAAACTGCTCCTGATCAAGTCATGATAATTTTATAATAGTGAGCAAATACTACTGATGGATTTTTAGGTAAAGTAAATAGTGTAGTTTTACATGTCACTATTTCTAAAACACCGTTTTACTGGACTACTTTAAAAAAAAAAAAAAAAAAAAGGGGCAAAAATTAGAGTATACCCACTTCTCCAGGGACCACGAATCATATGTGTATAACTCTAGGACTACCTTCTGCTGTATTTACCGGGACGAGTATAGCACATGAGAATAATACTATATGTGAATTCAGTTTCCTAATTACAGAATGAAGACTTTATAAAGCCACGTAAAAACATGATGACAAAGATGAAAATGACATAAGGTGGAAACAAAAAGACAAGATGTAAAGGATATCGGTTTTTGAGCAGGTTTTTGACGCTATCCCAACCGGTGTGATAATGCTCCTCAAAAATTTGAATTGAAATAGAAATTAAATTGAAATTTAACTCTGCTGACTCTGAACATGGCCACATTTGTTTTTACTGGCCAAAACAGAGTAAACAACCACAATATATGTTGTTTTTCTGGACTTAATAAAAAAAAAAAAAAAAAAAGAAGAAGAAGGGGCAAAAATTGAGAGCATACCCACTTCTCCAGGGACCACTACACCACTGCATTAGACTGGGGGTAAAAAACCTGGTGGGTAAAAACTGTGCTTTTTTTCTATTCTAGTCCTAAGTGTCCTGGACTAATCAGCTAACAATGGAGTCGCTGTTCTGTAAATGCATAGGTACATATGAATAAACTTACAGGGTGGGGAAGCAAAATTTACAATATTTTGAGGCAGGGATTGAAAGACAGTGTATGACCAATTAGTTTATTGAAAGTCATGAGAATTTATTTGCCACAAGAAAACTGACCAAGCCCGGATTAACCATATGGGCAACTGGGCAATTGCCCAGGGGCCCGCGATGTCTGAAGGGCCCTGGGTAGCTCGGGCATAACGAAAATATCTGGTTATCTTTTGCTTATAAATGAAACTGTCCGCTGTCCGGAGCTATTGCACTGCACAGAAACCCTGCTCCTGCTGTCTGTGACCGTGAGCTGAGACCCTCTCCTCATTGGTCAGTCCAAAAAGCAAATCAGCTGTGACGCAAATCAACGTGCGTGCACTGAGCGGGATGTGAGACGTCAAGAACTATGCGACATACGTACGCCAATTTAAAACGATGTTTACATTGCACTTACTTTAACTCTCTTGTTGAATTCTGAGGTGACAAGTGGATTTCTGTTTAACTCTTTCTTCGCCAATGACGAGATTTTCCGTCAATCCGTGTTTTCACTGTTATGCTATAGTTGGAGGTGTTGCGGATCATGTGAAATACTTTCCTTAGTCCAAAAACAAACAGTTAAGCAGTTTTTTCGGAAAAATGAAGGACCGGGTTAAACGTTTTTGCACTGGAGTCTCCATATCCCATGGCAACGCATCCAGCGGCAGTCACTGAATGAGGAAGTGCAGACTGTGCAGGAACCGCACGCAGTTTCAAAAGCCTTAAAGATGATTATGGAGACAGAGTCTGACAGTTCAATATGTGATGGAGCTACAGAAGAACCATTTAGAGACAGGAACGGAGAAATAGAAGGTGAGGGAGACGGAACACGGGAAACACGGAGCGGCTCAGGTCCGACACGGAGATGGGATGGGGGGGGGGGGCACGGAGCGACACGGAGACAATGACAGACAGGAGGAAGAGAAAAGAGACATTTCTAGGGGACATTCAAGGAGAAGACAGACAACCAGACGTGGGACAAGATAAAGGACAGCTAGTGTTCATCTGTTAGACAGAGTGAGTTCAGATTCAGACTGAAGACACAGATGTGCTTCAGCTCCGTAATGTCAGCAGGGACAGAGGTAAGACACTGTTGGATTTAGCTTTTGTATGAAATAAATAAATAAATACATATATTCATCCAAAGATAAATAACTACATGTCCATATAATTATTTACAGATCAAACACAGCAGGTGGTCCAACAGGAGGATGTGGTGCAGCCAAAGAAAGGCCAGAAATCTGCAGTATTTAGTGAAGTTGTTTCTTTTTTTCTTGAAAACGAGGAATATTGAAGTGTTTATATCAAAAAGCTAAACTAATATATTGTTACTTATAACTGATGTATGTCAAAGTGTAAAGTTTAGAAGGAACCTGGTGCTTTAGAAGATGTTTGGTCTAAAGTTTGGTGTGGATTCCACTAACATTTTGTGGAATGATGGGATATCTTAGAGCTGTTTGTTATTATTATTGTTGTTATAATTATTTTATTTTGTGATTTTGAATACAGTGTTACTGTTGGTAAAGAAGAAAGAGTCAAAAATGTAAATAGGAAATCAGTTTTATCTTGAAAATCAATGTCTTTGAAAAAATTCAATTTTCTCAGTTTTTTGCTCTAAATTCATTTTTTTCCTGAAAATGACCAATATTCAAATATTCATATCTCACAAATGAATGAAGATAGAATAAAATCGTTTTTTGTGTTTAAAAGTTGAAGTTCTGTTCTTTCTTTTGATGTATTCAGTGTTCACATACTCCTAACACAACATTTTCAGTGAGCCTCCAAAGATGAGTGAAAATGACCAAAAAGGCTGGCGCTGGCTACCAACTCACTGGAAAATGCTCTGGCAGGGAAAGAGTTAAAATTCATATCTGAGTCTATCAGATTATGTTTGTGTTTTGTCTGTGGGCTTTTTCTGACGATTCAATACATTTGTGTTGGCAAAAAGTGTTCTTAAATATATACTGGATACTTTGGAAATGGTTTCTTATTTATTTTTTTGTGAAAATGGAGGACACTTCCCTCTCTTTCTAATGTAGTGGATCAATTTTAGATTATACTGATGCTAATGTGTTTTGTTTTCATATCATCATATGCAAGTGAGTGGCCTTGACAAGAGGCTATAGTGGTGCACTTGTAGTTCTACGAGCATTTACACATTTGTACATCAAAATGCATTTGATGATAGTTAGATATTGAAGTATGGGGTATATTTACATGTATTCCTGGAACTTATTCTGTATTTTGCCAGATTATAGGGATCCTGGGGTTGTGATGATGGGGCCCTTGAATATTGTTGCCCAGGGTACAATGAAGTGTTAATCTGGCCCTGAAACTGACATAATAGAAAATGTTTTTATTCTATGTGTCCTCCTTCTTTCTCAATAACTGCCTTCACACGCTTCCTGAAACTTGCGCAAGTGTTCCTCAAATATTCGGGTGACAACTTCTCCCATTCTTCTTTAATAGTATCTTCCAGACTTTCTCGTAATAGTTTTGCTCATAGTCATTCTCTTCTTTCCATTATAAACAGTCTTTATGGACACTCCAACTATTTTTGAAATCTCCTTTGATGTGACGAGTGCATTCAGCAAATCACACACTCTTTGACGTTTGCTTTCCTGATTACTCATATGGGCAAAAAGTTTCTGAAAAGGTATGGATAATAGTGTTAGGTATGATTATGACATCAATATATGTTTGGTTTCAAAACAATTGACGTAGTGCCTGCTGAGAAAAAACAACTAAATGTTCATTGTAAATTTTGCTTCCCCACCCTGTAGGTTAATTGTTGTGCTGTTAAACCATCATGAGCTTGCAGCAAATGAATTAAATTCCTTTAATTGTTCAGTCCGAATGTTAATCAGTTTCCTACGCATGAGGACTTTTCTAAGGGGAACAAATATTACAAATGCTTCTATATCCAAGCAATTAGTGTTCTTTGATCTGTAAAGTGGACCAATCACAACTTGTCCCTCTCATTACTGACCAGATTGCCAGATAAAAATTGCAACCAGAGACAAAGAGGCAGGGGAGAGGGAACAGAGGTGGCCTGTTAATTAGCAGGAAAATATGGTTATTTCATGGCTCACTTTAAACATTTATTTGCTCTGAGTCCTGCTGTCAGTAAGGGAACGGGGAAGCTACATTATGTAACAGCTTCAAAATGAACCCGGGTTTCTTCTCTTTTCCTCTCTTAAGTTTCCATACAAGCAATCAAATAAACATGGGTGCTTTTACTGTAACTTCTAGGAAAAAATTAATGAGACTTTGAGGCAGATCTCACAAGTGCATCAGGTGCCTGTAGTCATTAAAGAACTGTTTCCCTTTGGTCATGAAAAACTCTCCATGAACCTAAAGTGGGCTGGAAAAAAGTAAATGACTCCATTTGAATTGTAGATACTTGGGATAAAGCAAAAAACACTGGGCATGAATTATTTATTTCATCATGACAACATTATAATTAAATGCATTAACACAAAATAGTCCTCTTTAATTATTCAACTGCAGTGTTTTCATGAAGGAATGTCATGTAGTTTGTTGGAAACGGGGAGGTTGCATGCATAACTGAGCAGGAATATTTCCATAATAGGACCTTAACTGTATTCAAAGTAGAAGAAGGTTATAAAAAAAATTACAGAAGAGAGATTGTAACCTATTTTAGTGTCTAATATCTATAGCTGATCTGATTTGTTGTTGTCATAAAACTCAAAAGAATAAATAACAATAGCGTCTCAAAACTGACACTGCCTTATGTTTCCTTTTAGAAAATGAAAATGTAGTTGTTAGGCATCAATAGGAACATGTTTTCATCTAATTCTGGTTCTAACCTGTGGAGACATTTGTTGATAGAAACTCAAAGTAGTTTTTTTTAAGACTCAGCGCTACTATTGTGACAATTCCCAAATTTATTCTTTAATTCTTATCTAGATTTAACCTTTAAAGTGATTTATCTCCGTTTATCATAATATTATCCTCACCATTTTGTATTTTTTCAGTAAAAATCAGGTATTTTCCGATATCTAATTGACTGATCATGCACTTTAATCATCTACTGAGATTACATTTAAGGGTTATTATGTTAGAAACAGAGAAAACTGAAGAAAAAGTGACTTTTTCAGTAAAACCTATCATTAATTGAACATAAACCAAGTGTGTCCATCCACTGTCACTGATCCAACTCCATGAGTTTTACTGGTGAATCAATGTTGTAGAAGATGACAGTGTTTCCATGGTAACTACGGAGCCTCTGAACATCCATCCATCCATCCATCCATCCATCCATCCATCCATCCATTATCTTCCGTTTATCCGGAGCCGGGTCGTGGGGGTAACAGTCTAAGCAGGGATGCCCAGACTTCCCTCTCCCCAGACACCTCTTCCAGCTCTTCTGGGGGGACCCCGAGGCGTTCCCAGGCCAGCCTAGAGACATAGTCTCCCCAACGTGTCCTGGGTCTTCCCCGAGGTCTCCTCCCGGTGGGACATGCCTGGAACACCTCCCCAGGGAGGCGTCCAGGAGGCATCCGAAACAGATGCCTGAGCCACCTCTGAACATCCAAATGGGTCATATCTGATGACCATGAAAAGATGACAATATCGTCTCAAAACTGACACTGCCTTATGTCTCCTTTTAGAAAATGAAAATGTAATTGTTAGGCATCAATAGAAACAGATTTTCATCTAATTCTGGTTCTAAACTGTGGAGACATTTGTTGATAGAAACTCAAAGCAGTTTTTTTTAAAGACCTAGTGCTACTTTTGTGACAATTGCCAAATTAATTGTGATGTATCTCCATTTATCATAATATTATCCTCTCCATTTTGTGTTTTTTCAATGAAAATCAGGTATTTTCCCAGATTTAATTCATTGATGATGCAGATGTTCATAAAAGCTCATATTAACGTTGATGGTTCTTACATCAGAAACAGAGAAAAATGTGGAGAGCATGACTGTTTCAACAAAATCTATCATTAAAGGAGTGATATTTTGCTTTTTTCCATTGTCTAATTTACTGATCATGTACTTTAATTATTTTACTGAAATTACATTTGAGAGTTATTAAATCAGAAACAGAGGAAACTTGAGAAAAAAGTGATCTTTTCAACAAAATCTATCATTAGCTGAGCATAAACTTAGTGTGTCCATCCACTGTCATTGATCCAACTCCATGAGTTTTACTGATGAATCAATGTTGTCGATGATGACGATGTGTCCACGGTAACTACGGAGCCTCTGAACGTTCAAATGGGTCATATCTGATGACCATGAAAAGATGACAATATCGTCTAAAAACTGACACTGCCTTATGTCTCCTTTTAGAAAATGAAAATGTAATTGTTAGGCATCAATAGAAACAGGTTTTCATCCGATTCTGGTTCTAACCTGTGGAGACATTTGTTGATAGAAACTCAAAGTAGTTTTTTTTAAGACTCAATGCTACTATTGTAACAATTCCAAAAAAGGATTCTTTAATTCTTACCTAGATTTAACCTTTCTTAAGTGATTTATCTCAGTTTATCATAATATTATCCTTACAATTTTATATTTTTTCAGTGAAAACCAGGTATTTTCCGATATCTAATTTACTGATCATGTACTTTAATCATCTACTGACATTACATTTGAGGGTTATTAAATCAGAAACAGAAGAAAAATGTAACTTTTTCAACAAAATATATCATTAACTGAATATAAACCAAGTGTGTCCATCCACTGTCATTGATCCAACTCCATGGGTTTTACTGGTGAATCAATATTGTAGAAGATGACAGTGTTTCCATGGTAACTACGGAGCCTCTGAACATCCAAATGGGTCATATCTGATGACCATGAAAAGATGACAATAGTGTCGCAAAACTGACACTGCCTTATGTCTCCTTTTAAAAAATGAAAATGTAATTATTAGGCATCAATAAAAACAGGTTTTCATCTAATTCTGGTTCTAAACTTTGGAGACATTTGTTGACAGAGACCCAAAGTAGTTTTTTTAAGACTTAGTGCTACTATTGTGACAATTCCCAAATTAGTTGGGATTTATCTCCATTTATCATAATATTATCCTCTCCATTTTGTGTTTTTTCAATGAAAATCAGGTACTTTCCCAGATTTCATTCACTGGTGATGTAGATGTTCATAAAAGCTCATATTAAAGTTGATGGTTGTAATATCAGAAACAGAGAAAAATGTAGAGAGCGTCACATTTTCAACAAAATCAAACATTAAAGGAGTGATATTTTGCTTTTTTCCATTATCTAATTTACTGATCATGTACTTTAATCATCCTACTGAGATTACATTTAAGGGTGGTTATGTCAGAAACAAAGAAAACTGAAGAAAAAGTGACTTTTTCCGTAAAACCTATCATTAACTGAACGTAAACCAAGTGTCTCCATCCACTGTCATTGATCCAACTCCATGAGTTTTACTGATGAATCAATGTTGTCAATGATGACGATGTTTCCACGGTAACTACGGAGCCTCTGAACGTTCAAATGGGTCATATCTGATGACCATGAAAAGATGACAATATCGTCTAAAAACTGACACTGCCTTATGTCTCCTTTTAGAAAATGAAAATGTAATTGTTAGGCATCAATAGAAACAGGTTTTCATCCGATTCTGGTTCTAACCTGTGGAGACATTTGTTGATAGAAACTCAAAGTAGTTTTTTTTAAGACTCAATGCTACTATTGTAACAATTCCAAAAAAGGATTCTTTAATTCTTACCTAGATTTAACCTTTCTTAAGTGATTTATCTCAGTTTATCATAATATTATCCTTACAATTTTGTATTTTTTCAGTGAAAACCAGGTATTTTCCGATATCTAATTTACTGATCATGTACTTTAATCATCTACTGAGATTACATTTAAGGGTGGTTATGTCAGAAACAAAGAAAACTGAAGAAAAAGTGACTTTTTCCGTAAAACCTATCATTAACTGAATGTAAACCAAGTGTCTCCATCCACTGTCATTGATCCAACTCCATGGGTTTTACAAGTGAATCGACGTTGTAGAAGATGACGGTGTTTCCACGGTAACTACAGAGCCTCTGAACGTTCAAATGGGTCATATCTGATGACCATGAAAAGATGACAATAGCATCTCAAAACTGACACTGCCTTATGTCTCCTTTTAGAAAATGAAAATGTAATTGTTAGGCATCAATAGAAACGTGTTTTCATCTAATTCTGGTTCTAAACTGTGGAGACATTTGTTGATAGAAACTCAAAGCAGTTTTTTTTAAAGACCTAGTGCTACTTTTGTGACAATTGCCAAATTAATTGTGATGTATCTCCATTTATCATAATATTATCCTCTCCATTTTGTGTTTTTTCAATGAAAATCAGGTATTTTCCCAGATTTAATTCACTGATGATGTAGATGTTCATAAAAGCTCATATTAAAGTTGATGGTTCTTACATCAGAAACAGAGAAAAATGTGGAGAGCATGACTGTTTCAACAAAATCTATCATTAAAGGAGTGACATTTTGCTTTTTTTCCTCATTATCTTAATTACTGATCATGTGCTTCAATCGTCCTACTGAGATTACATTTAAGGTTGGTTATGTCAGAAATAGAGAAAAATGAAGGAAAAAGTGACTTTTTCAGTAAAATCTATCATTCACCGAAAATAAACCAAGTGTCTCCATCCACTGTCATTGATCCAACTCCATGGGTTTTACTAGTGAATCGATGTTGTAGAAGATGACAGTGTTTCCACGGTAACTACAGAGCCTCTGAACGTTCAAATGGGTCATATCTGATGACCATGAAAAGATGACAATAGCATCTCAAAACTGCCACTGCCTTATGTCTCCTTTTAGAAAATGAAAATGTAATTGTTAGGCATCAATAGAAACAGGTTTTCATCTAATTCTGGTTCTAAACTGTGGAGACATTTGTTGATAGAAACTCAAAGTAGTTTTTTTAAGACTCAATGCTACTATTGTGACAATTCCCAAATTAATTCTTATCTAGACTTAACCTTTCTTAAGTGATTTCATCACATTATCCTCTCCATTTTGTTTTTTTTTTTCAGTGAAAAATCAGGTATTTCCCAATATCTAATTTTCTGATCATGTACTTTAATCGTCTACTGAGAGTAAATCGGAAAGAGGAAACAAGAAAAAAGTGACTTTTTCCAACAAAATCTATCATTAACTGAGCATAAACCCAGTGTCTCCATCCACTGTCATTGATCAAACTCCATGGGTTTTACTGGTGAATCAATGTTGTAGAAGATGATGGTGTTTCTACGGTAACTACGGAGCCTGTTAACGTGTTCTGTCATTGGAAGCTCCAGGGATGAGTCTGGATTCAGCTCGGTCTCAAAGTTGACAAAATTTATTCAGATCACAAATAAGGTGGACACTCAGCGCTAAGGACTCAAAGACAAGCCCCGAACATTACATGAAGTGTACATTTATTGACCCTTTGGGTGGGGTCGCCTGTACAAATGGGTTGGTCTTTAACTTAGCGTTATCTAAACAGATCAAACAGATGTGGGGCCTTAACTCTAAGTAAACTTATGCCAACAGTAAGTTTACCCTTATCACCTATGTTTGACAACACTATGTGTGTGAATGTGTGTGTTCAGACGTGTATCTAGAACAGGGGTCTCAAACATGTGACCCGGGGGCCAAATGCGGCCCACCAAAGGTTCCAATGCAGCCTGTGGGATGAATTGGCAAAGTGCAAAAATTCCAGTCATGGCTGTCAAACTCATTTTAGTTCAGGTTCCACATGCAGACTGGTACAATCTCAAGCAAAAAACTAAAAAAAAAAAACAGCATAAAAACCTACAAAAAAGAATGACGCCATATTTTCTTCTCGGTTTGATGTGAAAAAAATGTTACACTATGCATATAAATAATGACAACTTCAAATTTTTGTCTTTGTTTTAGTGCAAAACATAACATAAAATTATGAAAATACTTACATTTACAAACTATCCTGTAACAATAAAATGTGAATAACCTGAACAAATATGAACAACGTGAATTAGCTAAAGAAAATTAGGCACAATTTTCTTTTAATTAATTGAATTTAATTTTATTTTCTGCCTGTTACTCATTGTTTAGTGTCTTTGTGGCAGATACTTCAGGGCAAAAATAGGGTTGACGAGCCACTGCAGGACCCACAAAAACTGACATCAAGGTCATCATCGAGACTGATGGACGAACAACAGTGTCTTTGTAGATCCAATCCATAATGCACATGTATAAATGATAAGTATGAGGCATAATATTGTTAAAATTGCCCTTATTTTTCTCAAGAAATTTCAGTTTTTTCAGGTTATCCACATCTTTTTTGTTTGGATAGTTTATAAAAGTAAGCATTTTCATAATTTAATGGATTTTTTGCACTAAAACCAAGACAAAAATTTGAAGTTGTCATTATTTATAGATTATTATACAATTGTTTTATTGGTCTGGCCCATTTGAGATCAAATCAGGCTGAATGTGGCCCCTAAAAGAAAAGGAGTTTGAGACCCCTGATCTAGAAGAAGAACAGAACCTACATAAGTCTTGTGCAGACATATGTTTCCTATCTTAATAAGCTTAACCCAGTGGTTCTTAACCTGGGTTCGATCGAACCCTAGGGGTTCGGTGAGTCAGTCTCAGGGGTTCGGCGGAGGTCAAGACACACACTCGACTCATTAGTCGGGTGTGTGTGTCGGGCTAGGTCTGTGTATGTAAACAAACGGCTTCGGAGACTCTTTCTCTGATTGACATCCAATATACGTGGTGTATTGTTGTTGCTTATAGCGCTACAACACATCCGGAAGTGTTTATAATCTCTTCCACTCGTCTGACGAATTATTTTCCACATCGTTGTTATGACTTTTGCTACTTCCTGTTAACCACGGAGGCAGCCATGTGTAGCGTTTGTTTACATTTTTCGGTCACCGCACTGGTCAGTTACAATCATGTGACGACCAACGCACCGTCGCGGATGAAGAAATCGTATTACGCTAAAGCCGAGCTAGTGCCGTAATAAAACAACAATCACAAAAATACTGACGGAGTATAACGAGAACTTGTTTTTTGATACACTACATGCAATTATCTTTTTTTTATGTCAAAATTGCGTGGTTCGGAAAGTTCGGAGAGAGATGAAACGAAAACCGGGTTGACCTGACGGCCTACACATACATATGCACAACAGCAGAACTCATACTGATTTACAGTAAATATTCATTGTTATTGTAGCCTGATGGAAATTACGTGATAGGTGTGTGTTAAAATGTTAAAAATGATAAATAGCATAAATACAATAAGTTCATTAT
This sequence comes from Sphaeramia orbicularis, assembly GCF_902148855.1. Lineage (NCBI taxonomy): Eukaryota > Metazoa > Chordata > Actinopteri > Kurtiformes > Apogonidae > Sphaeramia > Sphaeramia orbicularis. The sequence continues at coordinate 43,552,031 of NC_043962.1, read as the reverse complement.
TGGAATACATAAGGTTAAAAATTAAAACCATTTCAGTGTGGTAGTACTAAAAACGGTCATGTCTTTGTGAAAAGGTATGGAATTTGTTATGATTTCATGCACTGTATTGGTTTTGTTCTTTGAACACAGTGATGTTAATGCATGGTTCACTTTGTGCACCATTAACACATATGCCGGTGTCTTGAATTTGAAAAAAATCATATTATATTTTTCAATAAAGAAGGGTTCGGTGAATGCGCATATGAAAGTGGTGGGGTTCAGTACCTCCAACAAGGTTAAGAACCACTGGCTTAACCTAAACTTAAACTACAACAGAGTACTACATAAATCCTGGTCACAAAGAACTCACTATTAACATTACTGAAGTAAAACAGATTAAACAAAAGAATCCTATGTTAAAACAATAACTACTTAATACTAAAACAGTTCATCCTAAAACTTCAATATCAAAGTAAAATATATTTCAAGCCTCTGAACGTCCAAATGGGTCATATCTGATGAGCATGAAAAGATGACAAACTGTATTTTACACCAATTATTTCCATGTATTGATTGGATTTGTGGATCAACAGTGATTTACCCTTTTATATCAGTTAATGATTTTGGTCACTGGTGGATATTTGAGTCTTTAAGGGTTAAACATACTAACAATTCATGCACCATTGCACCCTTGTTAAAAAAATGTTCCATTCTAGACCTTCCGAGGCCAATCGTTGTTCTTCTACTGCGGCAGTAACCACTGAATCTCATCTCCTCACTGAAGATTTTGGTTTAAATTAATGGACAATAAAATCAATTACCTAGATCTGAACATTCAATCAATGGCTTAATTACAGGTAATTTAATGGCTCAGCTGAAATTGATTCTATTTATTATGCAACTGTGAATTAATCAAATGTAAGTAGTGTGAAGGCAGGAATCACATGAGACGTGTTCTGCGTGGAAATAGCCCCAGAGTGGACGGGCCATTAAACTTGGATGCATATTTAACTTCTCCAACATGACTCAGCCCTTAAAGACACTCCTTTAATAAATATTAGAATTTCTTAGTTTAGCATAAAATCCCTTATTAGATCTCCGACTTTAAACATGAAAAGGTGCATTAACCCATAAAGACCCAAACATCCACTGGCAACTAAAACCATCTACTGATCTAAAATGTTTAATACCTGTTGGTCCACGAAGCCTATAAATACATGTGAATAATTGGTGTAAAATACAGTTTTTCATCTTTTCATGGTCATCAGATATGACCCATTTGGACATTCAGAGGCTCCATAGTTACCGTGGAAACACTGTCATCTTCTACAGCAGGGGTGTCATTCACTCATTTTAGTTCAGGGGCCACATTCAGCTAAATTTAATCTGAAGTGGGCCAAACCAGTAAAATAATAACATGATAATATATACATAAATAATGTCAACTCCAAACTTTTCTCTGTTTTAGAGCAAAAAAAAGTAAATTTATATTATGAAAAGGTTTACATCTACAAACTATCCTTTCAGATGTGAATAACATGAACAAACTGAAAAAAATAAGTGTAATTTTAAATATATTCTACCTCAGTTTATCATTTACACATGTACATTATAACTTACAGATCACAGTGGATCTACAAACACACAAAACATTTAATAACAGGTAGAATCTTGTTAAAATTGTATTTAAGACATTTCAAGTTGTTCATGTTTGTTCAAGTTATTCACATTTTGCACATTCCTTTCTTCTGAAAGGATAGTTTGAAGATGTAAAGCTTTTCATAATGTAAATTTACTCTTTTCACTCTAAAACAGTGGTTCTTAACCTTGTTGGAGGTACTGAACCCCACCACTTTCATATGCGCATTCACCGAACCCTTCTTTATTAAAAAATAAAATATGATTTTTTTCAAATTCAAGACACAGGTATATGTTTTACTGGTGCACAAAATGAACCGTGCATTAACATCACTGTGTTTTAAAGAACAAAACTAATACAGTGCATGAACTCACAACAAATTACATACCTTTTCACAAAGACCTTTTTTAATACTACCACACTGAAATGGTTTTAAGTTTTAACCTTATGTATTCCAATAAAGAACTTATTGTATTTATGCTATTTATCATTTTTAACATTTTAACACACACCCATCACCTAATTTCCATCAGGCTACAATAATAATGAATATTTACTGCAAATCAGCGTGACTGACGGCTTTAGCGTAATACAATTTCTCCATCCGCGACGGTGCGTCGGTTGTCACATGATTGTAACTGACCAGTGCGGTGACCGAAAAATGTAAACAAATGCTACACATGGCTGCCTCCGTGGTTAACAGGAAGTAGCAAAAGTCATAACAACGATGTGGAAAATACTCAAATAATTCATCGTCAGACGAGTGGAAGAGATTATAAACACTTCCGGATTGTGTTGTAGTGCTATAAGCAACAACAATACACCGCGTATATTGGATGTCAATCAGAGAAAGAGTCTCCGAAGCCGTTTGTTTACATACACAGACCTAGCCCGACACACACACCAGACTAATGAGTCGAGTGTGTGTCTTGACCTCCGCCGAACCCCTGAGACTGACTCACCGAACCCCTAGGGTTCGATCGAACCCAGGTTAAGAACCACTGCTCTAAAACATAAAGAAAAGTTTGGAGTTGACATTATTTATATATTATTATGTTATTATTTTACTGGTTCGACCCACTTCAGATCAAATTTAGCTGAATGTGGCCCCTGAACTAAAATGAGTTTGACACCCAATTATAAATCACAGTGATCTTGGGTGGTGGTGACAGGATGTATAAAAAGAACTTTCACACATAGAAAAGTGAGCTATAATAAAAAAATGACTAAATCCCAAAAGAAAGCGGCATATAAAAAAATATGTACATGTCAGAACTTGTGTAATTGCTACCTCAGGGTTTGTTGTTCTTTGCATAATGAGGAGGACTAACTCATAGATAGCAATACACCGCTTTTTTGTCACAACTCAGCACGGCTTGGCTCAGTTTGGCCAACAGGGCAGTATAGTATTCAGAGTAAAGGCAGAATAAACTACTGTAATGTCATCTTCAGGGTGATGACACTTATGAGTGGTGGTACAATGGAAGAGGATGAAACTTAAACCTACGAGTTATCATTTCCAGACTAAAACACCATTTCAACCCTTTCATGCATGAATTATGTGAACCTTAGTCAAGATTTTTTTTTTTTTTTTGTCTGGAGTGTTTTATACCTCCTTAGGCATAAAAAAAAAAAAATTGTGATCGAGTTTTTTTTTTTTTTTTTCATGGAGTTACAAAAATGTCCATGCATTTAATTTTTTAAGTAAAGAAATATGTATTTAAAACCCAATATCAGAAAGTAAAATGAAAACAATGAAATAAAAACATTTTTAAGGCTGCTAATTTGATGTTTTCTCACATTTTACCATACTCTAATACTAGTTATTACCTCATATAATATGCAAAAAACAACTCTTTTTCTCTGACAAATAACAACTGGTTTACACTTAAACATGTTACTGCAGATCAGGTTTATCAAGAACAGCAAAGTTATAGCAATGGTATGAACTGCAGTGTATTATGGGATGTTGCATAAGTGTCCACTGTGTTGGCTCATATGGAACTAAAACAACAAAACCTATGAATATACAAGAGAACAGCTGGAGAAGAACTGTCCACTGGAGTGATCACAATGCATGAAAGGGTTAAGTCCAGCGTGGTGGCGTAGTGGTTGTGCCTCACAGGTAGAAGGTGCTCTGTTTGATGAAGTGTTTTGCTGCTGTGTGCATGTTGTGTGGGTTTCTTTCAGGTCCTCTGGGGTCCCCTGCCATGAAAAACCTTGACCTAGGTACTGATGAAGATCTGCAGTTGGTCCCCGAGTGCCAATGCTAATGCTAATGCTAGCGCTAGGTGCTGTGTGTGTATTATAGTGGGTAAAGAACAAGCACAGATAAACTGTCTCTATGGGGATAATAAAGGGAATTAGCCTGCAAAATATAGTTTATATTTAACCCTTTCATGCATTAATTATGTGAACCTTAGTCAAGATTTTTTTTCCTGTTTTTATTCCTCTTTAAGCATGAAAAAACAAAACAAAAAAAAAAAAAAAAAAAACAATGTCATGGAAAATTTTTTAATGAACCTGTTTTTCACGAAGTTACAAAAATGTCCACTCAGCTGGACACCATGTGTTTCATTTTTTGAAGCAAAGAAACATGTATTTAAAATGCAAAATCAGAAAGTGATAAACTGTGAAAACTATGGAATAAGAACATTTTTAATGCAGCTAATCTGATGTTTTCTCTGTAATGGCAAAATTACTTATATCCATATACAGGGTGGGGAAGCAAAATTTACAATGAACATTTAGTTGTTTTTTCTCACCAGGCACTACGTCAGTTGTTTTGAAACCAAACATATATTGATGTCATAATCATACCTAACACTATTATCCATACCTTTTCAGAAACTTTTGCCTGTACGAGTAATCAGGAAAGGAAACGTCAAAGAGTGTGTGATTTGCTGAATGCACTCGTCACACCAAAGGAGATTTCAAAAATAGTTGGAGTGTCCATAAAGACTGTTTATAATGGAAAGAAGAGAATGACTATGAGCAAAACTATTACCAGAAAGTCTGGAAGATACTATTAAAGAAGAATGGGAGAAGTTGTCACCCGAATATTTGAGGAACACTTGCGCAAGTTTCAGGAAGTGTGTGAAGGCAGTTATTGAGAAAGGAGGAGGACACATAGAATAAAAACATTTTCTATTATGTCAGTTTTCTTGTGGCAAATAAATTCTCATGACTTTCAATAAACTAATTGGTCATACACCGTCTTTCAATCCCTGCCTCAAAATATTGTAAATTTTGCTTCCCCACCCTGTATATTCATATATATCTTCATATATTTCATATATCATATAGGCTTCTAACTCTATTTCAGATATATTCATGTTACTGTGTATAATAGAGCAGTTTTGACCTCTTTTGTGTTGTGTCCAGAGTAGAAGGCCAAACCAACATTTCTCACAGGGGTCTTATCTCTAAGTTCCTGACACTAACCAAAACACTTTCGACACATCATAATTTTCTTATGGGAGACAGAAGACTACATTGTGATTTGTATTTTTGGGTTCAGACCGTCTCAGTCTCATGTCTGAGTGATATCTCTTTCTATGGAGCTCCAAATAAAGTGATTTCTTTGACACTGAACGCTTGAACTGACCCTTCTTTATTGAAGACGAATTAGTAGAGTATTATTTTTCCATAACATCTCACATATTAACATTCTCTAATACTAGTTATTACTCAATTCATGGAGATAATATGCAAAAAAAAAAAAAAAAAAAGCTTTTTGTGTAAAAAAAACCAAAACAACTTAATTACAGTCTAATAACAATCAGCAATTGATTTACGCTCTAACACAGGGTCGGCAACCTTTACAAGCTAAAGAGCCATTTTTGTCTCAAAAAAAAAAAGACAGAAATCTGACTGGAGCCATGAAAAACATATTTAAACCCATCTACATTTTACCATGAGGTGGCTGCACTGCTGTAGCCTATTTGGGATTAGTTTACTGTTTAACTTTTTATTTCCATTACAGCAGGAGTGTCAAACTCATTTTAATTCAGGGGCCACATACAGCCTAATATGATATCAAGTGGGCCGGACTAGTAAAATAATCTAAATACTAGGATAAGAACTTTTGAGTGAAAAAAGTAAATCTACAAATTGTACTTGAACATAACATGAACAAATATGAACAGCCTAAAAATTTGTTGGTAAAATAAGTGTTATATTAACAGTATACGCCTTAGTTTATCATTTATACATGTGAATCACAACTTAGAGATCACAGTGGATCTACAAATACACAAAACATTAAATAACAGGGAGAATATTATTAAAATTCCACATACTTCTCTTAAGACATTTCAGATATTCACATTTTTTATAAAAGGCTAGTTTGTAAATGTAAACATTTTTGTGTAATTTTACTTTTTTTTACACTGAAAACAAAGAGACACATTTAGAGTTTTCATTATTTATAGGTTATTATGATGGTATTTTACTGGTTCTGATCCACTTTAGACTGAAATGACCTAAAATGATTTTAACATCCTTGATTGTTAATATCTTCAGTGTAATTTTTGCATTTCACAAATTCATCCCAGGGGCCGGATTGAACCCTTTGGCGGGCCGGATGTGACCCCCGGGCCGCATTTTTGACGCCTGGGGATGAATAAAGTAAATCTATCTATCTGTCCGTCCGTCCCTCCCTCCCTCCATCCATCCATCCATCCATCCATCCATCCATCCATCCATCCATCCATCCATCCATCCATCCATCCATCCATCCATCCATCCATCCATCTATCTATCTATCTATCTATCTATCTATCTATCTATCTATCTATCTATCTATCTATCTATCTATCTATCTATCTATCTATCTATCTCAGACCCTGAGAACCTCAGGGACTGGTCTTCTGCTAGTGCCCAGAGTCAGGACTGAACACAGTGAAGCTGCGTTTCAGTTCTATGCAGCTAAACTCTGGAACAGTCTTCCTGATGATGCGAGTCAGACCTCTACTCTGACAATGTTTAAGTCACAGGTGTCAAACATACGGCCCGGGGGCCAAAACCAGCCCGCCAAAGGGTCCAATCTGGCCCATACGATGAATTTGTGAAATGCAAAGATGACACTCAAGATATAAACAGTCAATCCTTTTACTTTAGGGGGCCATATAAAGCCCTACTTTTGTCTCAAGTGGGTCAGATCAGTAAAATACTATCACAAAAACCTACAAATAATGACAATTCAAAATTTTTTCTCGGTTTTAGTGTTAAAAAAAGGGAAATTCCATGAAAATGTTTAAATTTACAAACTAGCCTTTCACAAAAAATATGAAAAAACTAGAAATGTCTGAAGAGAAGTAAGTGCAATTTTACTAATATTCTGCCATTTACTAAAATATTTTGTGTATTTTCAGATCCATTGCGATCTGTAAGTTGTAATGCACATTTACAAATGATAATCAGAGGCAAAATGTAGTTAAAATTGTACTTATTTTTCTTAATAAATTTCAGTTTTTTCACGGTTGTTCATGTTATTCACATTTTTAAAAGGACACTTTATAGATGTAAATGTTTCCATAATGTAATTTTACGTTTTCACGATAAAACATATTGAAATGTTTGGAGTTGGTATTATTACCTCCGCCAAGGAGGTTATGTTTTTGCCAGGGTTTGTTTGTCTGTCTGTTTGTCTGTCCGTTAGTGTGCAACATAACTCAAAAAGTTATGGACAGATTTTGATGAAATTTTCAGGGTTTGTTGGAAATGGGATAAGGAAGAAATGATTAAATTTTGGTGGTGATCGGGGGTGGGGGGGCCCACGGGCGGGGCCACTGATCAGCCTTGGCGGAGGTCTGCGCTCTCCGAGTGCTTCTAGTTTATATATTATTATGTTATTAATTTACTGGTCCGGCCCACTTCAGATCATATTGGGGGGGATATGGCCCTTGAACTAAAATGAATTTGACACCCCTGGTTTCAGTCCAGGCTGAAAACAGTTCTGTTCAACTGTGCATTGAACAACTGAAAAGGTTCTATCTGCACTCTCCTCTTTTACTTTATTTTAATTGATTATTATTTATGTTTTATTGATTATTTTTTAATTGTAATTGTGTTTTGAACTTGTCTCTTTTCCATTTTTGTAAAGCACTGTGAATTGCCCTGTGTATGAATTGTGCTATACAAATAAATTTGCCTTGCTTTGCCAGTTCTGCAGATTTCCTGATAGTAACGTGCACAAAATTGGAGCCAGCTTTGAACTAAACAGGATAAGGTGGGGGCAAATGGATTAGTTTCCTTAAAAACAATTCATGTGTGGTTTGTCTCATAGTCCTGTGGAATGTTATATAAACTACGGCTCTGAAAATTTAATTCTATTACTTGATTGCTATTTCATAACTGTAACCTAAATTATTTGGACTATTAGACTGTGACTATTATCTATTGCCGATTGTTGTTTGTTGTTGTTATGTTCTGTTTTGCACAAAATGGTAAATAACTAATAAAAAATAAAAAATAATATAAAAAATAATAATTAAAAAAAATTGGAGCAGCTTTGAATTCTGAATCATCCCTGCAATCTACTTTGTGGGGCCCTGAGTAATTTGGGTCATGTTAATGAACACTGGTTACCCCCTACTGTTGTTTATCATTTTGTTTATGGATGATTCAACCATTTATAGTAGCTACTGTTATATTTTAGGCAGGTTAATTTTTGGTTACAGTAACACTATTTCACATAGACATATTGGTAGCTATAGTCCGTCCCCAGAGGTCCTCAGGTATCAGTCAGTGAATGCACCACCTGCAGCTTGCAGTTAAGTGTCTGATGTGCCTGTGTGCATCTGTTTTGCAGCGTGGAAGACAGTAAAAATAATTTTAACAAGCTCATGCATGCCTGGAAGTCCCTCTGTGTCCAAGTGTGCAACAACATTTTACAAGTAGTGAGAAGTTCACAGGAATATGACAATACCTGGTGGTCCATGGTCTCATGGAGAGGAAATACCAGAAAATCCATGCCAATTCAAGCCGATATCGGCAGCGGAAAAGTGTCATTTGTAATCATTTTGTGTCTTTAGTTACTTAGTTATTACAGGAAAGTACATCCTGTCAGACAAGGCAACTAAGGCTACATTCAGACTGTAGGTCTTAAAGGGGCCATATTTTGCTAAACCCACTTTTATTAGTCTTTGGTTCATTTATTTGTGTATTTGGACCCTAATAGTTCAAAAAGTTTGAATTTGAACTCTCCAGGTGCTGCAAAACTATCTTTATATTCATTTTTAGAAAAAATTGGTGGAGTGGATTTCTACAACCTGTTTTAATTCCTGTTTACGTCTATAACTTGTTACATCCCGACATTTGGACATACAGGATGCAGAAGCAAAATTTACAATGAAGATTTAGTTGTTTTTTCTCAGCAGGCACTACGTCAATTGTTTTGAAACCAAACATATATTGATTTCATAATCATACCTAACACTATTATCCATACCTTTTCAGAAACTTTTGCCCATATGAGTAATCAGGAAAGCAAACGTCACAGAGTGTGTGATTTGCTGAATGCACTCGTCACACCTCAGCTTTCGATTTTGCGATAAATCTGTCATTTCTGGGGTTCAGAATAGCATCGACAGTGAAGATCTTTTCATCTGAAAAGATCGTTACAATGGAGGACTTTTTCTTGAACCATGTAATAATTTTCTAGCACCTTTCCAATCTCTTTTCCTTCATAGCTGTTGTCAACAAGTGTTTTGGTGTTCTTATGTAAGATTTTAACTTCAAATCATATTTTACTGCATTTCTAACGGTCTTGTTGTCTACCTCAAGTTCAATTGCCATTTTTCTCATGGATTTGGTTGGATCCTTTAGGATTTTGGATTTGAGAGCTTTAATAAAAGCTTTGGTACGTTTTTTGTTGCTTCCTCCTCTTCCAGACTTTCTCGTAATAGTTTTGCTCATAGTCATTCTCTTCTTTACATTATAAACAGTCTTTATGGACACGCCAACTATTTTTTAAATCTTTGGTGTGACGAGTGCATTCAACAAATCACACACTCTTTGACGTTTGCTTTCCTGATTGCTCGTATGGGCAAAAGTTTCTGAAAAGGTATGGATAATAGTGTTAGGTATGATTATGACATCAATATATGTTTGGTTTCAAAACAATTGACGAAGTGCCTGGTGAGAAAAAACAACTAAATGGTCATTGTAAATTTTGCTTCCCCACCCTGTATAAGGTCAAGACTTCTGACAAACATTTCTCCGAGTATGACGTAATTGTTTGTCAGCAGCAGCGGATGTAGTAAAAACTGAAAATATGTCCAAACTTTGAGCCGATTACATAAAATGTTCAGTTGTTGGTTATATCAACGAACACAAGTGGCTGAACAGGACAGAGAAGCACGGTCAACAACCTAGAATGGATTGGGGTAATGTGCATTTAAAGGGCCAGCGCTCAAAACGACCTTTCTCATGTCATTACTTAAAAATAGGGTTGAAGATGGACCTGTGGAGTTGAATTAATGAAGAATTCAGACCCAAGCAGAGCATTTACAGTTTATGTAGACCACAGGGAAATGTTTTAAAATGCATGATTCTGTTTAAGAAAGCAAAATATCACTCCTTTAAAGCACAATTTGGATTTATTTTGTCTGCTCGTTCATATTACACGTTAAATGCGACTTCTATCAGTTTTGAGTATGAACTGAATGCGATCCTGAAGTGATCTGCATTCATGAAAGAGGTTTTTGATGTAATACGTGACCAGCGTGAGGCACTGTGTTTACAAAAGTAACGCTCCTGGGACGCAAAATTGTTACGTTTGTTGCATTTGAATGATGTAATGGTCGGATAAATGTGACCTGGCCAATCAGACTAAAGTCGCATTGCAAAATATCAGATATGTATCGGATTTAGGACCACATATGAAAGTGGCCTTGGTCAGATTTGAAAAAACTGATTTGTGCTAGGGCTGGGCGTATCGATCTAAATATCGGTAATATTGATACCAAGGTGAGTATCGGTATCAGATTGATACTAGCATGATGAGAGCGATACTTTTGTTGCAGTTTCTCTTCTATATATCCAGCAAATTACTCAAATGCCCCCCCCCCCCCCCCCCCCCCCCCAGAGAGAGTGGAGAGTCAGAGCAGTGGAAAGTATATTTTGTTGTGTTGTTGACAATGTTACATTTATCTTTTTGTTACATTGTTGTTTTTTTGATATTTTGCACTAGTGACTTTTTCATAAACAACTGTGTGTAGTAAAAGCTAAATTATTTTATTATTGTTATAATTGTCTTATATTGTAGTTAGTTATTTGTTTATTTACCTAAAATCTTTGTCCTGTGTTTCATCATAATCACAATCACCAAACTAAAGGCAAAATCATAAAATTATTAATGATCATGACATTTCAAGTGAAAAGTATCGGTATCAGTATCGGTATCGGCGATACTAGCCCTGTATTTACTTGGTATTTGAGCAATACCAAAATTCCCAGTATTGCCTACTCTTAATTTTTGCTGTTCAAACTGTCTTTAACAGATCGGATACAGGCCACATGTGGGCAAAAAAAATCGGATTTGGGCCACATTTGCCTGCAGTGTGAACGTAGCCTGTGTCATTTATTAGCTAAGAACTGGAGTTTGTTCAAAGTCAAGGTTCACTTTATTGTCTCTCATGGGAGAAATTTGGACGCAAACAAGCAAACCGCAACACATAAAATAGAATACATGCTACTAAAAACACATTAAATGACCTACATTGTAACAAGTTTCAGTAGTTTTCACAGCATTATTATTGTATAATGAGCAAATGCTTACTGTAGAACTTGTATGCAGTATGTTGCTGTAGATCTGCAAAGCATCATGGGTAAAATTAATTGGCGGGTGAATTCTACAGTAAAATATATTTTACTGTAAATCAAAATACAGTAATTTTGAGTGGGATTTTTTTTTTTCAGCTGCCCTCTTTGGGTCATACTACGTGTTCAACATTGAATATCCAGAGGAGGCAGCCACATCACTGGAATTTCTCCAGAGGTAAGCACGTATTTGTTCTGAATATTCTTCACTAGGGATGGGAGCAAGTATTTATGTGACCACCTCCACAAGTAAAATACTACTCAAAATGTATCTGATTTTCACAGATTTTCACCGTTCAAACTTTAAAACGTTCAGCTTCTTCAGGACATTAGTGCTTGTATTTATATTTATTTATTTATTTATTTATTTTTTAAATGTTCAGCTTTTTATGCCAAAAATTTTTAATGGTTTATGGAGAAATCAGCACTTCTTCTAGTACTTGATGGCAGCGCCTGCAGCCAATCAAACTTGAAGCACTTTTTGCACTTACTAAGGGTTTTTTCCCTCAAAATTCTTGCTTATGTTGTACGTCGCTTTGGACAAAAGCGTCTGCTAAATGAAATTGTAAAACTGTAGAAATCTTCAACAAGCTACACTTTTAACTTTTTCAGCTGTATTTTCAACCTTTCTTTTCAGCTCAAAGCGAATTTTAACCACCTAAAACAAAGCCTACCTAAATAAATCAATATTGGTTCAAGAGTGCACTAAATAAAGGATATTCCCATTTTTTACATCGTCACCAGACAGCCCATTCCTTTGCTACAACATTTTTTCATCTGTATTACTTCAAAACCTCCAAACTATCACCTTAAACAGAAGTTCTTTATTTTTACTCACCATGCAAAAGATAGAAAAGCAAGAACGGCTTTTATTGGTTCCATGAGAAATGTAAGTCTAAAATTTATGCGCATATCACATACAAAAAGTTGAGTGCTTGTTTTTGTTTTGGAGTGTTCAATAAAATACCCCAAATTCCCATTTCACAGTAGTCCACTATTTGCTGTGATACAAAATACATCACCATATTACAGTACGGTAATAGCAATTACAGTACTGTGATTGGTACTATAATGACAATTACAGTATTTTACAGGTACTGTAATTTAATATACAGTAAGTATGCTGTAGAATGTAATACAGCAACTTATTTGCTAATTGCTGCCAGTAAGTTACAGTAGATTTCACAGTGTCCTTGTTACAGTGTACAGTGTATAATAAATAAGTCAGAAAGAAAAAACCTAAAATACACACATACCCCATACATACATACAGGGGTTGGACAAAATAATGGAAACACCTTAAAAAATCAACAAAATATAATTTAATATGGTGTAGGTCCGCCTTTTGCGGCAATTACAGCCTCAATTCTCCGAGGTATTGATTCATACAACTTGTGAATTGTTTCCAAAGGAATTTTAAGCCATTCTTCAGTTAGAATACCCTCCAACTCTTTCAGAGACGATGGCGGTGGAAATGGACGTCTTACTTGAATCTCTAAAACTGACCATAAATGCTCAATAATGTTGAGGTCTGGGGACTGTGCCGGCCATACGAGATGCTCAACTTCATTAGAATGTTCCTCATGCCATTCTTTAACAATTCTAGCTGTATGGATTGGGGCATTATCATCTTGAGGTGAAGGTGTTTCCATTATTTTGTCCAACCCCTGTACATACCATCTGTGTTAATGGCATCAAGCAACAAACTCAAACATCAAAAGCACATTTATATTTTACATATTGAACATTTATCTCTGTGTTGCTTTTATTATTTCCAAGTCTGTTTGTTGAACACTTCCATCCATCATTGTGTACTGTACAATAATCAAAACTCAGCCTTTCTTTCACGAATGCAGGTAACATAACGCTAACCTTTTGGGTCCATGTTCCTGAAAAAGGCTGCTGAAACAATCCTGTGAGAGTAACTAGACTTAGTAGAGTTGAGGACTGGAATACTGAATATGGTTATAAAACAGAAAAGCTCAAGGAAACAGCAGTCCCAGACATTCATTCTCTCTGGATTTATAACTTTTGGTGACACCTTTGATATTGAAAATCTGATCCATTTGTTCTTATACACATATAAGTTGCGGCGGCTTTAAAGAGTTCATGCATTCACAGTCTTTTCCTGCAGCAGAGACGCAATTTAATGTTGCAGTTCAGTCAGAAGTTCAAATATGTGGAGCTATTCTTTTTGTGCAGGGGGAAAAAAAAACAACAACAACATATAACACATTTTATAATAGAGAAACTTTCTTTGTGTAAACATCTGCACCCAGTTCCAACTCTAAACTCTCCTGAACGTCTGCCACTGGATGCTCACATGTACAGAGCGCTACATTTTGTGCTATCAATATTTCAACAAAGCAATCTTCAGAGCGATCGCCACCGCAGCCGTACTCTAACGAGGTTTTAAAGTTCAGACTGTCCACGCTAAAGCTCCATCTCCAGGTACGATCACAGATTGCATTGATCTCGCATGCACATAGAGGAGCTAATGATAAAATAGTCTTGCCTATTTTGTTTCCATCTATAATGCAGCAGCAGTCAGCTTAGACTGTTTGCCTGACTCTTGCAGGCTTTCAACTTAGATTGCAGACGCTTTCACAAAATCTGTAGCCTCCAGCATCTGTCTCATTGTTAGTCTGCCTCTATTTTAAGTGTTTTATGACACCTAGCAGTTGGCAGAGATGGAAGGAAGAAGAGACATACCCAGCTACTAAATAAATGCAGGAGATGGAGTGGCACTGTTGGCTGTTGTCCACACAAAAAGGGAAGTTACACAGGCTTCAATGACAAAAAACTGTCACTATTGCTATGTAGTGTCTCACCAGGAGCAGTAGTTAAAAAAAAAAAAAAAAAAAAAAAAAAAAAAAAAAAAAAAAAAAAAATATATATATATATATATATATATATATATATATATATATATATATATATGTATATATGTGTGTGTGTGTGTGTGTGTGTGTGTGTGTGTGTGTGTCAGGGGTCTCAAACATGCGGCCTGGGGGCCAAATGAGGCCCGCCAAAGGTTCCAACCTGGCCAGTGGGATGTTTTTGTTAAGTCAAAAATTCCACAGTCTTGAATTGAATTAAGCAAAAAAAAAAAAAAAAAAAAAATTAGCTTGAATTAAGGAAAAAATGTTGAATTAAGCAAAGAAAAAAAAAACTTCAATTAAGTAAAAAAAAAAAAGTCTTGAATTAAGCAAAAAAAAAAAATTAAATTTAGCAAAAAAATCATGAATTAACAACTTCAAAATTTTTTTCTTTGTTTTAGTGTAAAAAATAACATATAAAAAAAAAAAAAATGTCAGGGGTCTCAAACATGCGGCCTGGGGGCAAAATGCAGCCCGCCAAAGGTTCCAACCTGGCCAGTGGGATGTTTTTGTTAAGTCAAAATTCCACAGTCTTGAATTAAATTAAGCAAAAAAAAAAAAAAAAAAAAATTAGCTTGAATTAAGGAAAAAATGTTGAATTAAGCAAAGAAAAAAAAATCTTCAGTTAAGTAAAAAAATTTTGAATGAAGCCCCCCCAAAAAATCTTAAATTTAGCAAAAAATCTTAAATTAAGCAAAAAAATCTTAAATTAAAAACTTCAACTTTTTTTCTTTGTTTTAGTGTAAAAAATAACATTAAAAAAAATTATGTCAGGGGTCTCAAACATGCGGCCCGGGGGCCAAATGAGGCCCGCCAAAGGTTCCAATCTGGCCAGTGGGATGTTTTTGTGAAGTCAAAAATTCCACAGTCTTGAACTGAATTAAGAAAAAAAACAAACAAAAAAAAAAGAATTAGCTTGAATAAAGGAAAAAATGTTGAATTAAGCAAAAAAAAAAAAAAAAACTTAATTTGAGTAAAAAAAATCTTGAATTAGGCAAAAAAAAAAAAAAAATCTTGAATTAAGCAAAAAAATCTTGAATTAAACAAAAAAAAATTCTTGAATTAACAACTTCAAATTTTTTTCTTTGTTTTAGTGTAAAAAATAACAAACTATTAAAATATTTACATTTACAAACTATCCTGTATGGTGACCCAGAGGTGCAACAGCTCAAAAAAATTATCCACTAGCCCAAAAAAGTATCCAATATAAGAAAAAAAAAGAGAACAGCCCAAAAAATTATCCACTGTAAGAAAAAAAAGAGAACAGCCCAAAAAATTATACACTATATATTTCTAGAATAACTTTATTTTTAGCGCACCGACTTCCACTTTCGGTGGGTTACTTTGTTAGCAATAGCCACATTAGCTGAAGGCCTTAAAAATATTCAGCCTATGCTTTTATTTTTTGTGGTGGTCTTAATTTTAAAGCAAGAGACCTTTTGGGTAAACAGCGCTCCCTTAATTGAAAAGGTAGATGATTTTTTTTTTTTTTTTTTTTCCTTATAGTGGATAATTTTTTGGACTGTTCTCTTTTTTTCTTATAGTGGATAATTTTTTGGGCTGTTCTCTTTTTTTCTTAGAGTGGATAATTTTTTGGGCTGTTCTCTTTTTTTTATAGTGGATAATTTTTTTGGGCTGTTCTCTCTTTTTCTTATAGTGGATAAGTTTTTGGGCGCTTCTCTTTTTGTTTCCTTAAAGTGGATACTTTTTTGGGCTGTTCTGTTTTTTTTTATAGTGGATAATTTTGGGGGGGCTGTTCTCTTTTTTTTCTTGCAGTGGATAATTTTTTGGGCTGTTCTCTTTTTTTCTTATAATGGAAAATATTTTGGGGTGTTCTCTTTTTTTCTTATAATGGATAATTTTTTGGGCTGTTCTCTTTTTTTCTTATAGTGGATAATTTTTGGGGCTGTTCTGTTTTTTTTTTTATAGTGGATAATTTTTTGGGCTGTTCTCTTTTTTTCTTATAATGGAAAATATTTTGGGCTGTTCTCTTTTTTTCTTATAGTGGATAATTTTTGGGGCTGTTCTGTTTTTTTTTTATAGTGGATAATTTTTTGGGCTGTTCTCTTTTTTTCTTATAATGGAAAATTTTTTGGGCTGTTCTCTTTTTTTCTTATAATGGAAAATATTTTGGGCTGTTCTCTTTTTTTCTTATAATGGATAATTTTTTGGGCTGTTCTCTTTTTTTCTTATAATGGAAAATATTTTGGGGTGTTCTCTTTTTTTGTTATAATAGATAATTTTTTGGGCTGTTGCACTTCTGGGCCACCATAATCCTATAACAATAAAACATGAATAACCTGAACAAATATGAACAACCCGAAATGTCTAAAGAAAATTAAGCCCGATTTGAACTATTTTCTGCCTGTTCCTCAGTGTTTAGTGTCTTTGTAGATCTGATCCATAATGCACATGTAGAAATGATAAGTTGAGGCAGAATATTGTTAATATTGCACTTATTTTTCTTAAGAAATTTCCGTTTTTTTCAGCTTATTCACATCTTTTTGTTTGGATAGTTTATAAAAGTAAGTATTTTCATAATTAAATGTTTTTTTTTTCTTTACACTAAAACAAAGGCAAAAAATTTGGAATTGTCATAATTTATACATTATTATGTTATTATTTTACTGGTCCGGTCCACTGGAGATCAAATCGGGCTGAATGTGGCCCCTGACAGAAAATGAGTTTGAGACCCCTGATTTATGTCCTGGCTTTGAAGCCGACAAGCTCCGTGTTTACGCCGAAATATTCCGCCGCTTCCATGTAACCATTTAGCAGGCAAGAATACTTACTAGAAGACCACAAGATGACATGTAATATAACAGCTGACAACTGTTTTCTCAAAAGTGTTCCCGCATCAACACCCTTTTCACTGCTTAACCCCCTGCCTCTGGCACACGTACACAAGAAACACACATTTGTAATAAATGTGCATTCTGAGTGATCATTTTCACTTAATACCGTGCGTCTGCTTTGTTTTGTCTGACACCTGGAGCTGCAGTCTGACAAGCCCTGTTATTGTTGTGTATTATGAGTATTCTTATGCAAGTGTTGGAAATGTCAAGCTGTGTACCGACATTATTCAGAAATATGCAGATTGCTTTTAAAAATAAATGCAGAGATTAATGTGCAGCAGTTATTTTTAAGCAGTTGGAGTGTGTGAGTCCCCATTATTGCGACAAAAAGTAACTGTTTTTTCTGCAGCTTCATGCAGTTCATGAATCTCCACTTAAATAAAGTTTTATGGTATGTTTATTAGGGTATTTATTTTTCCGACGTCTTACTTTTATTCCTATTTAAACAAAAATATATGTACTTGCCAGTCTTTGCACTTGCTAAATAGACGTTTTGCTTTGTTATTAACCTGTAGAGACCCAAACAGCCACTGGTGACGCAAACTATCTACTGATGTAACTGTTTAATATCTGTTAATCCACTCATCCTATTAACACATGTAAATAATTGGTGTAAAATACAGTTTGTCATCTTTTCATGGTCATCAGATATGACCCATTTGGATGTTCAGAGGCTCCGTAGTTACCGTGGAAACACTGTCATCTTCTACAACATTGATTCACCAGTGAAACCCATGGAGTTGGATCAGTGACAGTGGATGGACACACTTGTTTTTGTATTTAAATTAGAGATATCTTTGCTGAAAAAGTAACTTTTTCTTCATTTTTGTCTTTTTGATATAATTAACTTTGAATTTATTTATTGTTTTCATGAACATATACATGATCTGTGAATTAAATATGGGAAAATACATGATTTACACCAAAAAAAAAAAAAAAAAAAAGCAAAATACAGAGGATAATGTAAAAGAATTGGTGATAAATCAATTAAGAAAGGTAATGTTAATGTGTTCTTTTGTTGGGAGCTCCAAGAATAAGTCTGGATTCTTTTAGGTCTCATTTTTATAAATTTAATTTGGCTTATCTGACCACAAACAAAGTACGTAATATGACTCAGCGCTGAGGATCCACACCAAGCAGGAAATGGATCCAGACATTCCAATGCACATCACTTTTATCATCCTTGTAAACTGATCTTCAAACTATGCACTGACCCGCTTGTGCTAGGTGGGCTGGGTCACAGAAAATGGGCTGGTGTCATCTGACTCTAAAATCAAGCAGATGTGATACCTCAACTCTATGTAAAACCCAATATTGACAGTGTGTTTACATCTTATCTCCTGTGGTTTACGATCCTCTGTGGGCATGTGTATTTAAAAGTGTGTCTAAGGTGAAACCTAAGTCCTGTGTTCATAAATCTGTCAGTTTAGTATGTTGACCAAGATGTGACCTATCCAACAACTGTACCACTAACCAGTGAAACAAAGAAATCTAGTGAAACAAAAGAAGCCTAACTACTACTGACTAATATGTGATTAAACTTAATATTTCAACTATCTAAATTAAAAGATTATTTCAGTAGAAATAGAGAAAAATCTTTTTTTTTGGAACTGCCACAAAAGTAGTACACAGTAGCATTGAGTAAGTAAGTAAGTAATTTATTCGTCCATTTAACAAAACATGATATATACACACATACAGTTTGGATTTCAATATTAAACATGGGCGAAAAGGTGTAAGCAGAAGAAACAGCTTATTTCTGCCTACCCTATTTACAAAAAGGAAAGTTGCAGAAACAAAACAAGATAACAAGATGGTGAAATTTTGAATGAAGCCAAAAAAAAATCTTAAATTTAGCAAAAAAAATCTTGAATTAAAAATTTTTAATTTTTTTCTTTGTTTTAGTGTAAAAAATAACATAAAATATATTTACGTCAGGGGTCTCAAATATGCGGCCCGGGGCCGAAATGCGGCCTGCCAAAGGTTCCAACCTGGCCCGTGGGATGTTTTTGTGAAGTCAAAAATTCCACAGTCGTGAACCGAATTAAGCAAAAAAAAAAAAAAAAAAAGCTTGAATTAAGAAAAAAATGTTGAATTAAGCAAAAAAAAAAAAAAAAAAAAAAAAAAAATCTTCAATTAAGTAAAAAAAAAAAAAAAAATCTTTAATTAAGCCAAAAAACATCTTAAATTTAGCCAAAAAATCTTGCATTAAGCAAAAAAAATCTTAAATTTTCAACTTCAAATTTTTGTCTTTGTTTTAGTGTAAAAAATAACATAAAAAAAAAAAAAAATGTCGGGTCTCAAACATGCGGCCCAGGGGCCAAATGCAGCCTGCCAAAGGTTCCAACCTGGGATGTTTTTGTGAAGTCAAAAATTTAATTTACAATTAATCAATTTACGATCCTATGTGGGCATGTGTATTTAAAAGTGTGTCTAAGGTGAAACCTAAGTCCTGTGTTCATAAATCTGTCAGTTTAGTATGTTGACCAAGATGTGACCTATCCAACAACTGTACCACTAACCAGTGAAACAAAGAAATCTAGTGAAACAAAAGAATCCTAACTACTACTGACTAATATGTGATTAAACTTAATATTTCAACTATCTAAATTAAAATAATATTTCAGTAGAAATAGAGAAAAAATCTTTTTTTTTTGGAACTGCCACAAAAGTAGTACACAGTAGCACTGAGTAAGTAAGTAATTTATTCGTCCATTTAACAAAACATGATATATACACACATACAGTTTGGATTTCTATATTAAACATGGGCGAAAAGGTGTAAGCAGAAGAAACAGCTTATTTCTGCTTACCCTATTTACACAAAGGAAAGTTGCAGAAACAAAACAAGATAACAAGATGGTGGAATTTTAAACAATAATACAGATAAACCAGTAATATAATCTAAGTAAAATCATAGATTCATACTGATAATTGGTGTAGTTTATCCAGATATTTTATATTTATTGAATACCTTAGTTTTAAACATCCTTTTAACCCTTCCATGCATGAATTAAGAGAACCTTAGTTGAAGTTTTTTGTTTTTTTTTCTTTTGAGTGTTTTTATTCCTCCTTAGGCATGAAAAAAACAATGAGATTGAGGTTTTTTGTTTTTTTTTTCCATAGATTTACAAAAATGTCCACTCAGCTACACCATGAATTTTATTCTTGAAGCAAAGAAACATGTATTTAAAACCCAATAGCATAAAGTGATATGAAAACAGTGAAATTAAACCATGTTTAATGCAGCTAATCTGATGTTTTCTCACATTTTAACATATTCTAATACTAGTTATTACTCACTTCATGGAGATAATATGCAAAAAATAACAACTAACAACTGATTTCCACTCAAGAACCAATTAAGAACAGCGAAGTTACAGTAATGGTATGAATTACAGTTTATGAGATGATGCATAAGTGTCCACTGTGTTGGTTGATATGGAACTAAAACAACTAAACCCATGAATATACAAGACAACAGCTAGAGAATAACTGTCCACTGTAGTGACCACTATGCATGAAAGGGTTAAATGTGGTGACTGATGTGCATGTCTTTAACCCTTTCATGCATAAATTATGAGAACCTTAATCAAGATTATTTTTTCTGAGTGTTTTTATTATTAGGCAAAAAAAAGCAAAAAAAAAACAACAATGTGATTTATTAATTTTTTTTTCTGAACCTATTTTTCAAGAAGTTACAAAAATGTCCACTCAGCTGAACACCATGCATTTCATTTTTGAAGCGACATACTGTGTGAAAATTATGAAAAAAAACAACCAAAAAACATTTTTAATGCTGCTAATCTGATGTTTTCTCACATGTTAACATACTACAATATTAGTTACTACATACTCAGATAATGTGCGAAGAAACAACATCTTTTTCTTTTCAAAAAATGTTAATTGCAGTCTAATAATAATTAGCGGTTGATTTATGCTCAAATATGTTACTGCAGATCAGGTTTATCCAGAACAGGAAAGCTACAGTAATGGTATGAATTGCAGTGTATGGGATGGTGCATAAGCGTTCACTGTGTAGGGTGATATGCAAGTAAAACAACAAAATCCATAAATATACAAGAGAACAGCTGTAGAATAGCTGTCCACTGTAATGACCACTATGCATGAAAGGGTTAATTCTTTATCAAGGTTGTTCCATAATTTTACTCCAGTTACAGATATGCATTTGTCTTTTGTGTTGGTCTTTGCCTTTGTTTTCTTGAACATACAGGTCCCTTTAAGGTTGGACTGGGACTCTTTGGCTGGTGTGTGTATGGGTTAATGCATTTGAAGGGAATGATTGACTATTTTTATTCTGCATCAATACATGTCTTTCCATCACTGAGGCCAATTTCAACCTAAATGAGTGACACAGTGGGACGGTAATGGTGCTTATCACACATGCCGAACAAAACTAGACAAAAACAGCATAAAATATGCAACAAGATGAAAAGGATGCGAGACAAAAACAAGGTACGATATAACAAGACTAAAAGGACATAAATAATTTCACCAGATGAAAACTGCACAAAAGATGTAACAACAAAGCACACCGTAATCTCTGAATTCATCCACTTTCATTATTTTTATTCAAATTAAAAATGAATAACAATAAATGAAAATAAAGTCAATGAGTAGGAGGGGACTCATTATAATCATTATAACAATAGAAAGTCAACACTCTTTCCATCCATGTCTACTGTCTTGATACCATTTTAAGGGTTGGTACAAACAGAGGCCATCATGCCACAAACAATTATGGGATAGTAAAGTTGCCACGGGCACAAATGTAACTTTTCACTCACTCAGCAGTGAGTGGCGTCCCATGAGGAGAGCTCAAGTTGGATACTAACGTTGTACTGCAGCTTTATATGTTTTCATCAACCTAAGAGGACAGCAGCATTTAAATAGAAACAGAAATACCTTTGTTTCTTCTTCTTTTATATCATCTTTTATTTAGTATTTGTGCTTTGAATCGAAATTGATGCTATTGTGGAAGTATTGTAGTTTAAGTATTCAACATGGAATACCGACAAACCCGGTGCCTGGATTATGTTGAACCTCTAAAACTCATAGTTTTCCAGGAGCCGTTCTTGTCTCATTTGCTTTATTTGGACCCTCACATAAGTGTCCAGTTGGAAATAATTTTAAGGTTAATGGACATTTTAAGGATAATTGATAACACTGGGTTACAAAAAAAAAGTTTTTTGCAAGTTGTCTAGGTTTTTTCAACTGAATTAGGACCATTTTGCACCGCTAAATCCAAAAATGACATCTATTTTTCTCAATCAGGTCAGGTTTTTTTGCTAATTTGATTTTGAAAAATTTGATCTTCTCACAAAATTGATTATATTTTTGTGACTTTATCAGTTGATTTTTTTTTTATAGTTCTCACCCAAAATAGGTTTTAAGAGAAAAAAAATCATTTGGTCACTTGATTCCTGTTAGGTACAATGGTGTATTCACCGCAGATGTAACAGAATACGTCAGGCTTATTTTTGCAAGATCTTCTAGTTGAAGCCATTTCATTCACCTGTGATATTAAAAAAAACCATTAATCATAAATTGGCAAAAGTAAAATCTTCAGAACTCGTTTATTGCAAGAAATATGAAAGAATTTTGTATCATATGATGTGAAAATGCCCATAAATGTAAGCAAAAATGTTAAAAAAACAATATGTAGCATAGTTCAGAAAGTTGACCTGATTGAGCAAAATTAATGTGATGTTTGGATTCAGCACACCAAAATGATCCTAAATCAGCTCAAAAAACTTAAACAATAAATTTGTTGTTGACCAGTGTTATTGTAGGCTGTGATTTCTTCTGTCTAGGCTTAGATTGGCAGGTGTGAATAACTGTTTACAAGCACATCAGTATCCCAGGGGTTATGAGATTTTATAAAGTTTCCAATCTTTATGTTTGTGCATGTTATCAAATCCTGAATTCAGTAACCCAGAAAAGATTTTCCCCCAGTTTTGAGAAATACAGAAACTTCAGTTAGCACACAAGAAAAACAAAACAACACACACACACACACACACACACACACACAAATAAAAGAAAATCACGCAAACAAACAAACAAGAAAAAGGTCCTACAGGAAAGAAAGGTACGTACCGTGATCAGGATCTGTATGCTGACTGTACTGTCTTTCTGACAGGTGGGAAACCGCCCAGCCAGCATGTCCATGTGGGCCCCAGAAGGACTACATTTGGACTGCATATAAGGGTCCCATTTAGGTTTGTCCACAGTTTCCATGGTGGCCCCACATGTGTTTGCCCATATCAGAATCAGAATCAGAATCAGAATCAGAATCTCTTTATTGTCATTGTACCAAGTACAACGACATTGAGGCAAAGCTCTTGGGTTCAGTGCAAGAATTTACAGACAACAAATATCAATAAAACAACAACAAATATCAGTAAAAGGCGCAGTTATTTACATTAAAAAATAAAACGTATTCTAAACTAAGATATTTGTAAAACAGAATTAAAGTAGTGCAAATAACATGAGAAGTAATGCAAATGACATGAAACATACATACACTATGTTGCCAAAAGTATTGTTTACAAGCCTTGACTCGCATATGAATTTCAGTGCCATCCCATTCCTAGTCTATGGGGTTCAATATGACGTGGGTCCACCCTTTGCAGCTCTAACAGCTTCAACTCTTCTGGGAAGGCTGTCCACAAGGTTTAGGAATGTGTTCATGGGAATTTTGGACCATTCTTCCAGAAGCGCATTTGTGAGGTCACACACTGATGTTGGACAGAAGGCCTGGCTCTCAGTCTCTGCTCTAATTCATCCCAAAGGTGTTCTATGGGGTTGAGGTCAGGACTCTGTGCAGGCCAGTCCAGTTCATCCACACCAGACTCTGTCATCCATGTCTTTATGGACCTTGCTTTGTCCACTGGTGCACAGTCATGTTGGAAGAGGAAGGGGCCAGCTCCAAACTGTTCCCACAAAGTTGGGAGCATGGAATTGTCCAAAATGTCTTGGTATGCTGAAGCATTCCCAGTTCCTTTCACTGGAACTAAGGGGCCAAGCCCAGCTCCTGAAAAACAACCCCACACCATAATCCCCCCTCCACCAAACTTTACACTTGGCACAATGCGCTCCCACAAGTATCGTTCTCCTGGCGACCGCCAAACCCAGACCCGTCCATCAGATTGCCAGATGGAGAAGCATGATTGGTCACTCCAGAGAAGGTGCCTCCACTGCTCTAGAGTCCAGTGGCGGCGTGCTTTACACCACTGCATCTGGTGCTTTGCATTGCACTTGGTGATGTACGGCTTGGATGCAGCTGCTCGGCCATGGAAACCCATTCCATGAAGCTCTCTGCGCACTGTTCTGGAGCTAATCTGAAGGCCACATGAAGTTTGGAGGTCTGTAGCGATTGACTCTGCAGAAAGTTGGCGACCTCTTCGCACTATGCGCCTCAGCATCCGCTGACCCCGCTCTGTCAGTTTACGTGGCCTACCACTTCGTGGCTGAGTTGCTGTCATTCCCAAACACTTCCACTTTCTTATAATACAGCTGACAGTTGACTGTGGAATATTTAGGAGCCAGGAAATTTCACGACTGGATTTGTTGCACAGGTGGCATCCTATCACAGTTCCACGCTGGAATTCAGTGAGCTCCTGAGAGCGACCTATTCTTTCACAGATGTTTGTAAAAGCAGTCTGCATGCCTAGGTGCTGGATTTTATACACCTGTGGCCATGGAAGGGATTGGAACACCTGATTCTGATTATTTGGATGGGCGAGCCAATACTTTTGGCAATATAGTGTATCATGGGATAAATAGTGTGAAAAATAAATTACATGAGATATTCAGATTTCTGATTCTGATTCCGATATGGGCAAACACATGTGGGGTCACCATGGAAACTGTGGAAAAACCCACTTGGGACCTTTATATGAAGCCCAAATTTAACCCTTCTGGGGCCTACATGGACATGCTAGCTGGACGGAAGTTTATATTTAAATATGGTTACCTGACAAAAACTGTCATAAATATGAGCTCCATCAAAATAATCCCAAATAGTTTCTTCAGTGGTGGCCATATTTAAAGATAAACTTCAATTTTCCCACCTGTCAGAAAGACAATCCAGTCAGCATCCAGATCCTGGTCACAGCAGTTACTGTACCTTCCTTTTCCAGTAGGACCTTTTTCTTTTTTGTGTGATTTTCTTTTTCTTGTGTGTGTTTTTTTTCTTGTGTGCTTTGCGTTTTATCGTTGTGGTTTGCCCCTCAGGGCCACCGTAGTATTCCGATAATATCTGGAACACTACTCATATCGCTACACGTTATGTTAAAGCGGGTTAATGCATTAAATGGTGTAACAAAGATATAAAACGAATGTCGCCTCCTGGAGCGATGAAGAGTTTTGTCTGTCAGTATTTGAAGAATAAAATATATTTGACAGATTAGATGGAAAAAAACACAAACAGATGTTAACCTGTGCAAGTCCTTAGTTCAGTTCAGTTTATTGTAGGTAATTCATTTGTCAGACAGGGGTAGTTTGTTTACCTGCTTTACTAGTTTCAGTTACTTCCTGTTGCCTTCGTCAAAAGCGTCGCATGATGTTGCTGTGACGTGTCTTATAGGCTACTCAGGAGGATTGGCCAGAAGAGCAGGGAGGGTTTACGCCCCCTGCTGTCTGACCTCATCCACAGAATCACATCCCAGGTGTGTGATGGTGTGGTAAAAGAGGCCATTAAGATACGGAAATGCACGCCAGCGACAATGAAAAGGGGGACGGTACATACACTCTATCACACACCTGGGATGTGGTCCTGTAGAAGAAGTCAGACAGCAGAGGAGTGGTGTGTGATACTGCATATTTTGGTATCAATCTGATACCAAGTAAATACAGGGCCAGTATCACTGATACTGATACTGATACGTTTCAATAATTAAGGTAGATACATAACACTGGTCAACAACAAATTTATTGTTTAAGTTTTTTGAGCTGATTTAGGATAATTTTGGTGTGCTGAATCCAAAAATCACATTAATTTTGCTCAATCAGGTCAACTTTCTGAACTATGCTACACATTGGTTTTTTAACATTTTTGCTTACATTTATGGGCATTTTCACATCATATGATACAAAATTCTTTCATATTTCTTGCAATAAACGAGTTCTGAAGATTTTACTTTTGCCAATTTATGATTAGTGGTTTTTTTTAATATTACAGGTGAATGAAATGGCTTCGACTAGAAGATCTTGCAAAAATAAGCCTGACGTATTCTGCTACATCTGCGGTGAATACACCATTGTACCTAACAGGAATCAAGTGACCAAACGATTTTTTTTCTCTTAAAACCTATTTTGGGTGAGAACTATTGTTACAACCTGAAGGGTGAAACATATTTACAAAGGACACCGGGAGTCAAGGAGTATAATTCGAAAAACGTTTTTATTTATTTGCAGTTAGTTTTTTTCTGTTCTTCTGCCGTTCTCTTCGTTTGTACCCAACCTGGTTTTAATGAAGCAGAATCTAAGAACCCCTTTTAAACCCCGTGCCCAAAGTAACAAAAGAAAAGACCAGAGTGGACCAGCAAACTAAACATAAGGACGGTGCGCTGGACAGGCCAACCCTGTACAGGGCCGTAGAAGCTGCCAGCGCACCGCTACCCTATCAAATAAAGCAAACTTCAAAAATAAGCCCTAATGAAAGGAAAAGCGAAAACAGGACGTCCGGATCCACCTGGTCAAACAAAAGGATAAGCTAACAAAAAGCTAACAAAAACCCCGCTGGCATGGAGCAACCTGTGTGGAGCAACCTGCGTGGACGAGTGGAGCGGTTGCGCGCCTCAAGGTGCGCGCTCCGGACGCCAGCATCGCTGGAGGAGGTGGAGAGAACAGGAGGCGAGAGAGAGCGAGAGCCCAGCACTGGTCCAATTTATAGGCTCAGCCGGCGGGAAAACCAATTGGCCATCTATTAAAGAAACTTACTAAATACATACCATTATCCCAAAAATGTTATCAAGGCAAAAAAAAAAAAAATAACAGAGCAATATTTACCCAAAAGTGTCAAGTAAGAATTATAACAAAACCCACAAAAGACAAAGGGGGAAAAATAGAAGTGTGTCAGAACATAACAACTATATAAAAAATCAACTGATAAAGTCACAAAAATGTAATCAATTTTATGAGAAGATCAAATTTTTCAAAATCAAATTAGCAATAAAACCTGACCTGATTGAGAAAAACAAATGTCATTTTTGGATTTAGAGGTGCAAAATGGTCCTAATTCAGTTGAAAAAACCTAGACAACTTGCAAAAAACATTTTTTTGTAACCCACTGTAATCAAATTGCCAAATCTCAATTAATTTTCATGACCTTTATGTGTTTTGTGATGTTTCCTTTTTTATTATTAAATAGTTAAAACCCAGGACAGGATTAGGGCAAAGTTTATAAGTAAATAGGAAATACTTTTTTATAAAAATTAGTTTTTTCAGAAACAATAGAACAGTAACAAAGCAGTTTTTCCACATACATTGTCATGTCTGACAAAGTGCACAAAATAATCATCAGGAAACAAATTAAAACAAATATTTTTTTTCAGGTAGTGTTGAGAAACTGCAATACAAAAATTAAATCTAAATGATCTGTAATTTATAGCCTTTTTACAAATTATTCATCTTGCCTTTGTCTAATTTTCGGTCTGAAAATATAACCACATGGCGCTGCTCTTCCATTCCATTCTTCTGCTCTGTGTCTCAGTCTGTGCATGCGTTGTGCGTGTGCTGGTGGGCGGGCACACCTGAGCCGGCGGCTTGTTTGTTTGCTGTGTGCTGCAGAGTCACATGACGGCACAACATCAAAACACAAGAGGGGGGAGGAGAAGCAAAGTGTGGCTGCTCTGAACTAAGACAGAAGCGGTGAGTCCGGTGTAGTGATGTGATGTTCACGAACAATCAAATCTTTTGAACAGCTCTTTGAAATGAACGATGGGAACCGAGTCTTTGTAAAGAGCTGTTCATTTTTTTTAAGGAGGAAGTGTCTGATTGCCTGTCAATTTAGCATCACTGGGGAGGCATTGGGCAGAAGGAGAATGTTTGAGAAGAAAAAAAAGAGTCTTTGCACACTGCGCATGTCTCATGACAAGAAGTTAGCAAAAAAACAACAGTTTGAAGTGTGAGGTGAGCATACTGGAGGAGGCGGAGCTTGAAGACTGGTCGAAACCAGAGAAAAGTTTGAGAGTGAGTGACCACCTGTGAGTAATGAGCCAAAGAAAAAGGAATAGTATTTGGACGCACTTTTCAGATAGAACAGATGGGCATGCAACTTGAGAATTGCGCTATAGTTCAGGTATTTAAGTAACTGCAGTGATTAATCACTGTTGTGTTTTATACAATTTTTTCCGTATGTTTACACACATTTATTGTTCTTGTTTTGAGGAAAATAAAATGTTATTTCATAAGAAAATGTTTTATTTTCTTCTTCATTTTTAGGCTACAGACTAGTCCACATAATGTACTGTGATGTTTTTTGTCAAATTCTAGTATTTGCCTAATGTCACCTCTCATGTCATGTATTTACCCACACATTTGAACTAACTATTCTTTTTTACGGTAAGATAATATTTACTGCTGCGCCAATTAAACACCTTTAAAATGTAATGTCAATCATCACATGTAGCCTATTTAGTCATTAAAACATTAGTGTTTCAAAATAATGCAAAAAATATAAAAGAGCCAGTGTTTTGAACGGCTCTTTTCAGCTCCTGATTGAACGGCTCCTTTCAAAGAACCAAAAGTCCCATCACTAGTCCGGTGACCTGACTTTTGCCTCTTCGACGAAACCGAAGCACTGCGAACAAGAGAAAAACTGAAACTAAAGTATTGATCTCACCACACTACCGATACCAACTTGGTATCGATACTATCAATACTTGGATCGATCCGCCCACCACTAGCATACACCCTCCCTGCTGTCTGGGCGATCCTCCTGAGCAGCCTATAAGACACGTCACAGCAACATCATGTGACGCTTCTGATGAAGGCTACAGGAAGTAGCTAAGACTTGTAAAGCAGGTAAACAACTACCCCTGTCTGATAAATGAATTACCTACAATAGTTATATTTGGAAGACAGTATGAACCTTTACCAGAGTCAGTTCAGTTTATTTCGAATATGCAATAAAAGTAAACAAAAATAATCCTACATTAGTGGCTAGAAAACCCCCCCCAAAAAAAACAGATTTCATGAGAACGTGAATACATTTGCATATTCAAAAAGGA
The DNA here is from genome assembly GCF_902148855.1 of Sphaeramia orbicularis. NCBI lineage: Eukaryota > Metazoa > Chordata > Actinopteri > Kurtiformes > Apogonidae > Sphaeramia > Sphaeramia orbicularis. The sequence goes on along the minus strand of NC_043962.1, from coordinate 43,522,597 downwards.
GTGGGAGGAAGTATAAACCTTCCCCTTCTCCACACAACAGCCAATTATTTAGCTTACTATCAGTGTAGAGCTGTCCAGAAAAATTTTAGTAAAACAACCAATTGGACGTTGGTTAAAGTCAGGTCACAGTGTAAAAAAACAGAAACATTAGTATGTGAATGAGCACTAAAACCTGTCGCTGAACTCATGAACTCCATCATAACAGTCCTCTCCATCAGTCACAGTTGTGTATCTTCATCCTCCTGCTTGTCCTACAAGGTGACAGTGACAGAATAACAGCTGGGAGACATGTTTACCTTTAAGGAGATGAAGAACAGTATCACAAACCCACAGTTGGAATGTTGGCGCTTGATAGTGTTACATTTGCTATTAAAAAAATCAAAGTGGCCTTGTTTAATATAGCCACAGTAACTTTAAAAATAGGCAGTAGCCACCGAAATGTTGGATTAAATGACCACGTTATGTCGTAAACATGACAGGTTTCTACACAAACAGCAGTAGTAATGAATAACCGGGATACTAGTATTTACATGTAAACAGGGATATAACTAATAGCTTATGTGTTTATGATCCCTGCTACACACCGAATTTCCTTTCCTAGGGATAAATAAAGTTGAAAGTTGAAAGTAACAACATTCCAGATCCCAGATATAATGATAAAATAGACGCTGACAACTCACTTGGCTGAGTTTCTGTTTATTGACAGGGTGCTTACGCAGGCCTTGAAAGTCTTAAAAAGTATGGAATTTTGAAACATTGTTTTCCAGATCGTTAAAAGTCTTGAAATTAGTGTGAAAGTCTTCATAAAGTATGGAAAGAAGATTCTCTGATAGTCGAATTTTAGAGTTTGCTCGAAGGTACATAATCTTGTACGATAAGAAATACATGAGGACAGTATATAAAAAACTTCATATGATTTCACTAAGCGGTCAGTACTGGAATGAAAGTTGATTGTATGATATGTTTGCACTTTTGTGATTTTCATATGTTTTCAAAACAGTTCTGTCAGTAAAACATAATTTACGGCGAATCATTCATTCATTCATTCATTCATTCATTCATTCATTCATAGGTTTATTAAAATGAACTTTTCTACTACACACAACCGGTGAAATCTCAACCGAAAAAGTAGGCACCCAAATATGAAAGTACATAATGTCAAGGTATGGGGGAAAAAATAACAGTTTTGAAAAAGTCTGGAAAAAGTTTGGAAGTTTTATTTGGACAAAGAGCAAACACCCTGACTGAATAAAAGTAAAGTCCTCAATGTTTTCCATAACAAACAGTTCTACAGTAGTTAGGGTTAGTAAGTTACACTAAGTCTATTGAATTATTTTATTACACAAATGTTAAATTAACCTCCTGAGACTTAGGAAAGTGAAACTTTTGTCTTTTTTATATTAAATAATTGCCTTAATTGGAAACAGTTTTTTCAGATACATTTTTTAGTTTTTAATGGAATGTCCTTTACAGTAGACAGTGTTTATTATTATTATTAACTCATTCATTAATTTTCTGAACCCAATTTATCCTCACTAGGGTCACAGGGATCACTGGAGCCGATCCCAGCTACTTATGGGCGAAGGCGGGGTTCACCCTGGACATGTCACCAATTCATCTCAAGACTGACATATAGAGACAAACAGTCACTGTCACATTCACACCTACGGGCAATTTAGATTCACCAATGAACCTATGAGCAATTTTAGATTAACCAAATAACTTATTAGTGCATGTCTTTGGATGGTGGGAGGAGCCAGAGTACCCGGAGAGGACCCACGCAGACACGGGGAGAACATGCAAACTCCACACAGAAAGGTCATTATTAAAGGTATTTATTTATTTATTAATTAATTCATTCATTCATACATTTATTATAAGTAAAGTTATGAAACCCTTGACCCCTAAAGATAGGGAATCGAGAACTGGTTCTTTTTGACAACCGGATCCCAGTAGCTCAGTTCCTTAGAATTGTTTGCCTGCCTGCTTAACGATTCTGCTTAAAGCTATACCTACCGATGTGGCATTTCTCACAGCACTTAGTAAAAGTTTGAACATAAACAACCCGCCTCCTTCCAAAGCCCCGCCCCCTTCCCTCTGCCTGAGCTCTGAGGCTCCTCCTCCTCTGTCCTCATGCGCGATGGAAACGGAGGAGGAAGCAGAGGTGGAGGTCCGGTCCGTTTTGGCGTGTCCGCGGACCCCTCCCTCAGTAATCAGATGCATCATCCACCTGCCGCGGGCCTGCGGCTCCTGTTCCATCAGTAGACCTGGTCTGTGCAGTACTGGGTCAGTGTCTTCACTGCAGTGCCCAGGGGATGGGCGCGCGCACTGTGAACGCGCGGCCTCCGCAAATTTTCCGTGGACATTTGAAGTTTCATAGTCCATACAATTATCATCCTACATCATCTTACATGTGTGACACCATGTACATGTACCTGTATGAGTCCCACCGTCATAAAAGCTGAGCTTTATGCAGACCTGTTCAGTCCAGTACAGCTGACTTCCGGACTTTTATCTCCATCCTTCATTCATCAGACTCCCGTTTGTGCCCCTCAGTTGTCGTTTCTGTTCATAAATCCGTTTTTTCCCTTCCACATGTGCATGTCAGTTCTATCCAAACACATCCTAGACAGTAGACTGTGGTCAGTGACAGGAGAAGCAGCGCCAGTGAAGTGTCAGATTCAGAAGGACACATATCGGATGTGAGACGGCGATAATGGATCAGATGCTGGACGGCCGTAATGGATGATTGACAGGAGGCTCAGTCAGGTTCGGCCAATTATTTTATTCGGACCGACTAAAATGATTGGTCAGACTTTTATTAGAAATATATGAGAATTAAACATTTTTGAGTTTCAATGCCTGGCGGATTTCTTTTACATTTTAGTTTGACACACACTTATTAGGAGCATTTTAAGATGACAAAAGAAAAGTGTAAAAATGCCACATCATACGGTATAGCTTTAACGATTCCACCTTTGTTGCGTGTGCATGATAATGTTAGGCATGCACTGCATATGCGTTGAGGCAGAAACGGTCTAAAAAGACGACACCAGGTCCACTTGTAACACTTGCAAAGCTTCCATTTCTTCAAAAGGGTGGAATCCTCCAATACGCTCAAACATTTGTTCACAGCATGTTAATTTTATTCGCTACTTAGCGGCACTTGTGAATCTAGCGGCAGAGTGAACACCAGGCCGTCATCCAGGCCCAGTTCCGGTTCCAGTGCAGGCAACAACCGTCATATCCCCTCAAATACAAGTTTCCAAAGGTAGGGGAAAGGAAAAGAGGTGCACAACAATGGGAGACAAGCCGAGCCGAACCGGTTCCACATATTAAAAATGCGGCTACAGAGGAATTAGTAAAGCGTCTTTAGTTTCACTTTCACTGTATGGGCCCCCCCCCCAAACCCGGCCCAGCGTCATCTGTCACTATTATTTGTACATACTGTATATGTTATATTTTCTGTGTAGAGATGGAAATATAAAAGACCGTTAATGCAAACACACCCGTTTGCACTCTTTTATTCCTTCGCCCAATGAGAATCGATAAGAGAATCGATAAGGAATCAGATTGATACGCAAAATCAATAATGGAATTGGAATCGTTAAATTCTTACCGATTCCCATCCCTACATACAGAAGACAAAATGCATTGCTGAGTCTCAGGAGGACAAATTTATCATTTCATTGTCATCACACTAGTGTTATTTCATCCACCAGCTCTTGGTCACGGCCACAACACAAACTCAGGTGGTCAAAAACCAACAGGTTATGTCACTGTGACCACATCCATTTTTGTTAATACAATCCATGCTGATCACTCAAGCTTTCATCAGGGCCACTGAAAAACCTTTTTGGCTACATTTTGAGAGCTACCCTGCCGAGGGGTCCCTCCACCCCACATCTGTGATGCAAAACTCTTCTCCGAGAGTAATGAAGTCATGCAGCATAACAAGGTGACTGAAGTGACGGCGCTGACAAATATGGGGCAACATCACAACAAGCCAACAGAAGTAGTCTTCAGCGGGGGAATTATGAGAGCGTTTTCTGCACCTGGGCGGACAGACAGCATCCACAACCCGCTGTGCCTCTGCTTCATATCCATGACGGGGGGCTTGTCTCTAGTGTCTTCAGAGACTGAAGCGGCTATGATGGTGGAGCTGTGGGTGCCAGATGGTGCAGTCTCATTGAATGCGTGGATGAGTGAGTAACGTAGGAAACTGGAGGTGTGACATGATTGAATAAAGCAGACTTTGGGAAAGGGAACTGTATTACAGGGCTGTGTCGTGATAGTGGAGTGGGGCTGAGTCAAAGGCTTTAACTTTCTTTTAGTTTGTGCAGTTTGCTTCACAAAGTAGAAGTATCTGTCCACTCAGATTATATCATTATATAGCAAAAAGAAAACCAAAAAAAAACCCCCAAAAACTCAGGCCTTCTGTCTGTCCTGGATCCCTACTCTTCTATTGTTTTCCCCTTTAAAGTTTTGTTGAGGTTTTTTTGTCACTCAAATCAAGGATTGAATGACAGAGCGTGATCATTTTTACAGCTTGTGATGCCCTTTCAAAGTGAATCCATGATTTGTGATATAAATAGAACTGAACTGAAGTGATGTACAGACGGATACATCACAATCAGGTTTATTCTCCCAAGTTGATGAACAGTGGTGTTTGGCTTTGACCCCTTTAGGGTCTGTTTTCAACACCTGGGGTTTTGATGTTCATGGTGACACATAGAAGTCAGTTTAAGTCCTAAGATATCAAGAGGCGGCAGAGGTGGGAATGGTGGAATACCAAACTTATACAAAGTCTGCAAACCCACAGGAGACCAGGGTTTCTATGTGACTTATTTATGCATTTTGGAGCGGCTGTGGCTCAGTTGGGTCATCCAATGACTGAAGGGCAGGCATTTTGAATTCTGCCTCTGGTTGTCCACATGTTGAAGTGTCGTCGGGCAAGACATTGAACCCTAAATTGCTCCCAGTAGGGCCTCACAGCACCTTGCATGGTGGCAGCCGCCTACTGGTGTATGAATGGGTGAATGTGAGGCTTTGTAAAGTGCTTTGGGCACCATAGAAGTGTTGAAAAGCACTATGTAAGTACCAGCCATTTTCCATTTGTACTCTCTTTGTCTCTTATTGTAGTCCGTCCTCTGACCCCTGTTTCTTTCCTCCTTAAACAATTTGTTTAAATGCCTAAACCCAGGGGCGTAGAATTGCGTAGGGACTCTTGGGACACGTCCCTACCAATATCCAGCCACTACTGTGTTGTCCCTATCAATATAACAGCTGTTCGTCGTGTTTAGTCAATGATTATGGCACACAAAGGGTCGACAGTCAGTCTCTGCTAGAAGTCCCGTCTCTAACATAAATATCGCTCTCCGATTGGGTCTTTGGTTTTGCTAACGTACGAACCTGCTAGTTGGACCGCTAACGTAAGTTGTCAATATATTTGGCATTTGTTCTGCCTGGGTCACGTCAGCTAGACGGATTTTAATAACAGTGGTGTCATTTACATGTACATTTGTACATGTGTATGTTTGTGTGCATGCGCGTGCCTGTGTGTGTGTGCTCGGTATTTAGGATTTGAAGAATGTCAAAGAAAAGAAAACTGGACAGAAGACACTTCTATAGGAGTCAAAGTGTAAGTCAGTTCAAGGGTATAGAACTGTAGAGGCTCAACAATACAGATATTGAATAAAAGACACTATTTAATTACACTTATTAAAAGTTATTTTACTTATTATTTTCATGTATTTCTATGGAAGAGAGCAACTGTTTAAAAAACACAAATAAAGAAAATTTGTGGGGAAAATACAATAAAACATCAGATTCTAAATGTGATTCTAGATGTGATTTTATCCATATTTTTGGGGAATAAATTACATGTATTAATTGAAAGTAAAAGCCTTTTTTGCTCAGGCAATAACCATTCCATCAAACTCTATGATCATTGTATTCATAATCTGTTCATATGTCATTCATCAACATATTTATGTCAGGTGACAGACAGTAGAGAGGAGGGAGGAGGTAGAGGAGGAGGTGGAGGAGGAGAAGAAGGAGGAGAAGAAGGAGGAGGAGAGGCTGGAAATTCACAGGTGAGGTTAAATAATAATGGGTATGTTAGTCATGAGAACAACATTGCAGAATGCATTAAATTCTTGCACTGTCTTTAAATATTCAGATATTCATTATAAACATGTCAATTACTGAATTTTTTTTCTGACTATGATTGTTTGCTCATTTGTTCAGCTCCACATGACGTGAAATTATGATTGCAAATGCAAAAAACCATCAACTTTCAGGAGTACTGCCTTCGAGCACTTTTGTGTCCGCACCAATGTCAAAATCAAACGTACTCCCTTGCCTAAACCTACCCTGCATTTTGGAAAATGACACCTACCCTGCTTTGATACCCTCTGACTGAGTGGATTAAGTGTCAGTAAATAACAAATGAGTATTGATACTCCCATGAGGCTATTGATAATAATATATTTTCTTTCTGATGCATAAACTAGATATGGAACCTTTATATTACTGGATTTATAAAAATAATCAAGTGTACATTTATGTTCAGAATTTTTGTAATTATTGTGGAATAGTGAGCTCTGTCATTTTTGGCATTTTTAATTCAGTAGTTGATGTTTTGACCGGTGCCGTTTGGTGCACCATGCATCATCACTTCATGGTCATGAAGTGACCACATTTGGATAAAATGGGCGGAGCTGCAGGAGTACAAGGCATCTGAGGTGAGCAAATGCTAAATGCTAACTTGCTGACTCAGTGAAATGGTAAAGTTGATCAAAATTTGCAAAATAAAGTGATTTTTCAGGGTTTTTTGTGTATCATAAACCGCAATTTCAGATGTACGGGAAAAAGTTTTTTTTTTTTTTTTTAATTGAATAAAAACCATGAAATACCATGAGATGTTACTGACAGAAGATAATTTTGAAGATGGACCGCCCGATCAGTTATAAGAGAGTCCAAATAAAACAAATTAATTCAATGACTCCTGGAAACAAAAACTGATTCGGTAGTTTAAGAGAAAGGTTGTTGTTCCATGAGCACCAAGGCTTTATGGATCCAACACCAGCAGTTGTGATTGAAGATACTTTCCCTGTGGGGCCAAAGTCCTTGGTCCTAACCCGCCCAAAACCATTTTATCCAATATTCAAAGCACACATATAAACAGAGTGATGCATATAATTTGTGTAGATTTTCTTCATTTCATGCCTAAGAGCGTAGCTTTGATACGAAATAACCGGTGGTGTAGATTTTTTTCACCCATAGATCGGGTTCATTAAAATTTCTTTATTCTACACTGAAAGCAAACACAAAAGCGTCGATGACCGCGCTCCAGTGGAAGGGTATTTAGTTTTGCACTAGTGGTCCTAAACTGACTGTACAAGTCCTTTGATACACACAATAATCAAATACAATACAATGTGCAGCACTCCAGATGATTTGTGCAGCTCAGAGCTAAACAATCCCCTTCTGCCTCAGAGTTTGACTTTGATAGAAAAAGCTTTGAAGTGATGAGATGGTACAGTGGAATGCAGAAGTCACTGGAGATTTGCAGTTAAGAACGAGTGAACCACAACGTGACTTTGGTGTGCTACTTTTATAAAAACCACTCAGGACACTGCCGGCCCCTGCGCCGGAGGGGGGCACGAAGAGGTGGTGGGGATGGGTCGAGGGACGGGAGGGGGTGGGGTGAGGTGGGGGTAGTTTGGGGGGGTTTGAAGCATTGATGGAAAGAACAGTAAAGACAAAAATCAATATTTGCAGGGTGGATGAAAATTCCCTCGACTTCCAAGCTGGTTGTCTGGAGGAGTTTGGCTGCTTTTTCTTCCCCTGCTGTTTTCTACTCTGGGTGCCCTTTATCTCTTGCCAGAATCACTCATTCACTGTGCTTACTCTAGAGCTCCTTACCATACAGATTGAAACAGAGGGAATTGTCACGGACTGAATCACATACGACTGGTACATATAATAACCACCATGTAGTTGTACACCTACTTTGCACTCTGAGCTGTGACCTTTTCTATTGCACCTCATTAGTACCATTGTGCTTGTGGGTTTCAGTATGTGTGTCCCTGTAGGTTATTGATGCATCGGTGTCCTAGTCACTGCTACTGTTACCTAGAGCTGATAAATGATAGCCGGCTTCACCTCCCCCCTCCCAGGATCCTTTGCTGCCTCTGGCTAGTTTTCTCTGCTGTGTATTGACGCCAAGACCTCGAGACCAGTGTCACTCGTGGCCTTTAATCCTATTGTCCAATTTACGTGCATGTAGGCAGTGTACGGAGTATCTACAGCCCACGCCGCCGCATGAAGAATAACCTTAAAAACGAGCCTATTAATCGCACAACGAATGGAAAAACGCACTACTTAACCCTACAGATAAACTCAATACATAAGCTATAGAGCAGAATAAATCTGAGCTTGTCTTCTCCATGGCTTCTCCATTTCATAGCGACCTGGCTAGACAGCACATTGCAACACATCAGTCATGGCCCTCTGCATCATTGGCAATGAGGCAATCAGTCAAGATGTCACAGTGAGCATGTGTCAACTGGTGGCAGTGATGGAGGGCATGGGTACACGCTGGTGGGGGTGCGTTCTGGGTTTTGGCTGGATAAATCTTCAATGGCAGCACCCGGCAGCTTCTGCCAAAACACTCGGTCTCAAACTCTAAGCCAGTGAATGCATCTATGTAGGAGCCTGCTTATTGGATGAGTCGACAGCCTCGGGCGAGGAAAAGTTCCCCACATCTCAATTTCACATTGACAAGAACTCTGCTGTGAGGATAATTGTGGATTTGTTACTCAGAACATTGAAAGTGAGAAGGAGACATAAGGAGGAGGAGGAAAGGGCAAAGAGAGAGCACTGGAGTATTAAATATGATCAAACAATCAGATAAGCACTGTAAAGCAACATTTACTTCTGGATGTAATTGCCATTTTATAATTAATGTTTAGTCACAAAAACTCTGCTTCTCAAAAGGGTTGAGCAGAATATTTTGATTGCATTACATTTTGCCAGAGCATGTAAGTGCACTTCCAATCTACATTATGCTATTAGCAATTCTCATTATGTTATACTCTTCCAAGCAATCCTCTCAGTGTAAGTAATGAAATAATACATTTAGTCACATTCAACCTAAATGAACCAGGATCCCAAATGTCTGTAATATACTAAGTCTGAGAACTGTTCAACTATGCTTCACAAAAACACAACTGTGCTATATTACACGCTCGATAACAAACGATGCGTTTCTAAATGAAAATGTTTTGTTTTTCCAGACAAAAATCATATCGGACACATCAAAATTGGAGCTGCTGTTTGCTTCATATTATGTCATATTATTTTTGTTTTCATTTCACAACTTCATCTTTTTGTATTTTGCAGAATCAGGCACAAACAGGACTGAAAAGCACAAGTTAAAAAAAAATTGATGGAAAAAAATGACAGTTCACAAAACTCTCAAAATCTGGCAGAAGTAACCAAAATGCTAGATTATATTGATACGACAGATGAATTAAGGAACAGACTATAGGAGAACATAAGTGGAAGGTTCTGGAACAGATTCATCTATTCCAAGGTGTATGAAGATGCATTTTTTATTTTATTTTTCATTTTACCATCATATTTGAACTCAAAGTAGCATGAACCAAGGATTTCTCAATTAATGGATTCTTATAATTATACCTGGGTATCTAAAATAAAGACTAGTTTATTGTTTCTCTAGCATTTTTCTAGTATTATATGTACGCCACATATTTATCATGTTCTTTTACACATTAACTGATTCTTTCTATTTGTATATTTGTTGGTTTATAGAGTTGTATATAAGTTTTTTTTTTCTTGTTTACATATTTTTTGCATATCGTTGTTGTCGGGCGGAAACTCCAAACGTCCAAAATGGAAATTTTTCATTAAATTGGACAAACAATGTATATTCTAAATAAATTAATGGATTTAAGACATGTCGTCACAAGCTGTTGTCAACACTTTTCATTGGTTAAGTATTCCTAAAACTGTCAGGCCAACGTGAAGACTGACCAATAGAATTGTTTAATGAAAAAAAAAAAAATTGACTTATGAGGTTTCCGCCCGACAGCAACAATATATAATTACCTCCGCCAAGGAGGTTATGTTTTTGCCAGGGTTTGTTTGTTTGTCTGTCTGTCTGTCCGTTAGTGTGCAACATAACTCAAAAAGTTATGGACAGATTTGGATGAAATTTTCAGGGTTTGTTGGAAATGGGATAAGGAAGAAATGATTACATTTTGGTGGTGATTGGGGATGGGGGGGCCCACGGGGGGGGCGCAGACCAGAAAATTTCATCAAAATCTGTCCATAACTTTTTGAGTTATGTTGCACACTAACGGACAGACAAACAGACAGACAAACAAACAAACCCTGGCAAAAACATAACCTCCTTGGCGTGGGGGGGCCCACGGGGGGGGCGGGGGGCGGGGGGGCACTGATCAGCCTTGGCGGAGGTCTGTGCTCTCCGAGTGCTTTTCTAGTTTGTTTTAGCTGTATAGTTGGGTTTTCAAGTAGATTAGACCAAATATGCATATTCACTCCTACCTACCTCCAACCTCCATTGGAATAATTCTAATCTGATATCAGCCATGTCTGACACTGGACCCTGCCCTTTTCTCTCTGTTAACATGGTACATTCAGGGTTCCTACACAAGTATGGAAAAGTATGGAATTTGGAAATTTCAAATGTATAAGAACCCTGTAGAGTGATTTTTGCCTGAAGCCTCCTATTCATATGCCCATCCCATCTTTGCAGACCCCCTTTGGTCAATACATATGTGGATATCTAGGCCTGGTTGTTTCCTTGCACATTTCTTTAATTTTTCATGTGCCATATCTTATTTAAAAGCAGCTGCTTATGTATTTCCTTGAGACTGAGATGAAGGCCAGAAGCTGAACTTTAGAGTTAAATAAAGTTGTTCTTTGCTCCAAGTTCATCTGGAGTCCATGACACTATGTTAGGGTTAGGCTTCTGTAGCAAGAATAGGATACCAATTTATTGATTAATTGAGTGTTGATTCATTGATTAATTTAATTATAGATTTATAACTAAGCTTAAACCTAAATCAACCCCAAAACAATAATTTGGAAATCTTGCAAAGGTGATAGTTCGTGGACTGCACAGTGAACCCATGTGTAAAATATACAGTACACAAAGCACAACTGAAACAATGGATTTATATACATATAAATAATTTATTAACTAAACTAAGACACACAAATAACATAAAGACAAGAGACAAATACAACAAAAGGAGCAGGAGATTATGGACAGGAGAATATGTAAATTAAGTTGGCAGATAGCTATATTCAAGAGATTATAATGTTAGTGAGGTTACGTTGAGGTAAACCTACTTAACTTGGAATAACACCAACTCAGATAAATCAGGAGCAAGTTTTCTTACAAGTTGTTGCGGTGCGGATGCAGCAACTGGCACGGCCTTGACGGCGGATGGATGAAGTCTTCTGACGTAGTTCGAAGCAGGAACAGGCTGTGAAGCGACGTGCTTGCGCTGGAGGCCTGAAGGTCTGGAGGTCTGAAGTTCTGAAGCTCTGAAGTTCTGCTGGCTGGAGGAGGTTCACAGCTGGCTCTGGCGGCTGGTTCTGGAAAGCTCACCAGGAGAAGTGGAGAACAGCGAAGATGGTAAAGCTCTTTGGAGGTGAGAGCCCTGGAGATGGTAAAGACTCTGAAGAGGTGGAGAAAGCTCTCTTCTCTTTGCGTAGGTGAGAGCCCTGGAGATGGTAAAGACTCTGCTCTGCTCTGTGAGAGCCCAGAAGAGGTGGAAAAGACTCTGCTGAAAAGTTGGTTTCATTCACCTTTATAGTTCTGTCCAAAAACCAACTTGCCACACCTTCCTCGTGAATATAGATGAGTCATCGATGCCTTGGGGTGTTGCCTTCTTTGTCTGTTTTCGGCGGGAAACCGCCTCCTCGTGAATATTTAAATGAGTCGTTTGCATATCTCAGTATCACGTTTCTCTTCCCTCTTGGGAAGACAGAGGGGGAGAGGACTGTGGGCAGCCTTGTAAGAAAACTTTGCATCCTTAAATAAGATCCTTAAATAAGATCACTTAAACTTTATACATCACCTGTAACCTCATTTAAGTATCAGTAAAATAATAGCATGATTATTCAGACATGCTATAAGCAGTGATACTCTTACTTTCACATAATTCACCGTGAACATGATCAGGACACACATATGTGAAACCACAGGTCAGGCAAATGGCTTAAGTCTTACGTGCATAAAAGAGTTAACATGCTGAGTTAATTAACATTAACACATAATGTAATACATTATTAACATGGCACATATAGTGATTTTTGTCATTCAGTCTTTTGTTCATCTTCACCTCTGGATAAGCAACATGATAAAAACAGATGTTGAGAGGACGAAGTCGACTAGTTGTAAACACCAGTTTATGAGTCCTCAATTTACTATGGCCGAGGAAATGGCTCTTGATGAAGAACAGATGACAATAGCTGAGGAAGTATTTTTTTAAGTCCATTAGGCTCATTCCTTAAGATCATCTGTCTTCGTAAATGTCATTTGCAAAGGATGTCCCAGCATTGACCTGTTAACCAACCAATCAGCATGGTTGTTCAGGAATTTGGTTTGACACGGAGAGGAAGATAATATAATTTATAATTCTGTTTTTGAGTCTGTTCACTCACTCCACCGTCATCCGGCTACACTTCACTTAGGACATTTCTGACTTTTTAGTATTTGATATTGTAATAGTTTTAGAAGGTGTTGGGAGTAACACAGTAGTAAAGTAAAACATTACAGTAATGGATTACTTTTTGCTATAATGCAGTAGTGTATGGCATTACTAATCAATTTTCAGAAATATTTTACTTGGTACATGTTCAATAGTGCTTGGGTTAAAACACACTTTTCACCCATAATTTAATTGCTTAAATCAGTGGTTCTTAACCTGGGTTCGATCAAATCCTAGGGGTTTGGTGAGTCAGTCTCAGGGGTTCGGCGGAGGTCAAGACACACACTCAACAACAGCTGAAGTCACACTGATTTGCAGTAAATATTCATTATTATTGTAGCCTGATGGAAATTAGGTGATGAGTGTGTGTTAAAATGTTAAAAATGATAAATAGCATAAATACAATAAGTTCATTATTGGAATACATAAGGTTAAAAATTAAAACCATTTCAGTGTGGTAGTATTACAAAAGGTCATGTCTTTGTGAAAAGGTATGTAATTTGTTGTGAGTTCATGCACTGTATTGGTTTTGTTCTCTAATGCACGGTTCATTTGTGCACCAGTAAAAATTATACCTGTGTCTTGAATTTGAAAAAAAATCATATTTTATTTTTTAATAAAGAAGGGTTCGGTGAATGTGCATATGAAAGTGGTGGGGTTCAGTACCTCCAACAAGGTTAAGAACCACTGGCTTAAATGAAAAAAAAAAAAAAAATGCACGACTGGGGGTCATATTTTGCTAAACCCACTTCTTTTTGTCTTTGGTACATTTATTTGTGGATTTGGACCCTAATAGTTCATACAGTTTGAATATGAACCCTCCAGGTGCTGCAAAGCTATCTTCATATTCATTTTGGCAAAAATCAAGTGGATTTCTACAACCTGTTTTAATTTCTTATTAATTTGTTACGTCTATAAGTAGTTACGTCATGATATTTGCACATATAAGGTCAAGACGTCTGACGAACAAGTACCCCATAATTGTTTGTCAACAGCAGCGGTTGTAGCAAAAACTGAAAATATGTCCAAACTTGGAGCCGATTACCTAAAATGTTCAGTTGTTGGTTAAACGGGACAGAGCAGCACAGCCAACAACCTGGAGGGGGTGGGGCGTGAAGTGACTCATGTGCATTTAAAGGGCCAGCGCTCAAAACAACGTTTAGCTGAATTCATTTCATTCATTCATTCATTTGTTTTGAGCAGAAGAAAAAATTTAAAATTTTTTGGGCAGAAGGTACTAATATGTTTTGTTGTTGTATTTATTTATTTAGCACAATAAAAAAAACAGTGCAGGGAGGGAACAAAGCCCAAAGGGCTTGTACAGAGTTCCACTCCCATCATCTATTATAAAATAAAAAAAAAAATAGAATGTACAAACATAAGAAAACAATAATTAAACAACAATTAACAATATAGAAAACACTGAAAAAGTCAGGACAGGAGATGTTTTTTCAGTGAGTTTTTGAAAGATGTAAATGACAATATAGACTTTAAAGACATGTCTAGATTGTTCCACAATTTAGGACCTCTAAATAAAATATTAAATTGATGACCAGATGTTCGACAGAAGGGTAAATGAAGATTGTCGCTATGTCTAGTTGAGTATAAATGTAAATCGGATGAAAAACTAAAAAAATTATGAAAAGTGTCCGGAAGATCTTGCTTATTATTGATAAACTTGTGCACAAATAAACATGAGTGATAAACACTGAGTTCATGAATGGGTAGTACTGAATATTTCCTAAAAATTGGTGCAGACGGTTCATATCTACTAGACAGTGAGATTGTTCTCAGGAATCTCTTCTGGATTATCGAGAGTTTGCTGAGATAAGTTGGATAAGTTCCTGACCAGACAATATTGCAGTAATTCATATATGGAAACAGAAAACTATAATACAAAGTCAAGTGAGCAGAGTGATGAATTAGGGGACAGACTTTTCTCAGTATACCGAGCATCTTCATTGATCTTTTGCATACATGATTGATATGGCTATTCCAATTAAGACCTTCATCCAGAACAACACCCAAAAACGTGGTGTGAGGTACTTGACGGATTTCAGTTCCATTAATTAATATTTTAGCTTCGTCTTCTGTGTAGGATTTAGTTTTGCTGCAGATCATGAAGTTACATTTTTTTTACATTGAGTGTTAATTTATTAATCTGGAACCAATTAGAAACAGTTTGTAATTCATTATTTACCGATGCAATAAGAGACTTAAAGTCATCATGAGCGGCTGTGAGACAAGTGTCATCAGCAAATAATAATGGAAAAAGATATCTGAGCAAATACATTAATAAGCAAAGGTGATCAAGACAAAACAGTAATTGCCATGTACACTAGTAATAACAAAATAAACTCAATATGTACTGCTCAAAAAGGAGTGGGAAGAAGAAAACTTACTAAATCCAACCCCCATCTCACATTTGTAACACATTACTTTTGCTTCCTTAATGATAGAATAAACTTGGAGCTGATTACCTAAAATGTTCAGTTGTTGGTTGTATTAATGAACACAAGTGGCTGAAAAGGACAGAGGAGCACGGTCAACAACCTGGAGGGGGTAGGGCGTGAAGTGGCTCATTTGCATTTAAAGGGCCAGCACTCAAAACGACCTTTCTGGTGTCATTACTCAGAAATAGGAATGAAGATGGACCTGTGGAGTTGAATTAATGAAGAATTCAGACCCAAGCAGAGCATTTACAGTTTATGTAGACCACAGGAAAAAGTTTGAAAATGCATAATTCCATTTAAAAAAGCAAAATATCAGTCCTTTAACCCTTTCACGCATGAATTATGAGAACCTTAATCAAGATTTTTTTTCCTGAGTGTTTTTATTCCTCTTTAGGCATGAAAAAAAAACCCAATGTGATTGAATTCTGTTTTTTAAATCAACCTGTTTTTCATGGAGTTACAAAAATGTCCACTCAGCTACACCATGAATTTTATTCTTGAAGCAAAGAAACATGTATTTAAAACCCAATATCATAAAGTGATATGAAAACAGTGAAATGAAACCATGTTTAATGCAGCTAATCTGATGTTTTCTCACATTTTAACATATTCTAATACTAGTTATTACTCACTTCATGGAGATAATATGCAAAAAATAAATATTAACAATTGATTTCCACTCAAGAATCAATCAAGAACAGCAAAGTTACAATAATGGTATGAATTGCAGTTTATGAGATGGTGCGGAAGAGTCCACTGTGTTGGTTGATATGGAACTAAAAAAACAAAACAAAACCCATGAATATACAAGAGAACAGCTGTAGAGTAACTGTCCACTGTAGTGACCACTATGCATGAAAGGGTTAAGGAATTGAAAAATGCGACAGGACACTTCATTATCCACATGGACGTATGCTCATTACTAACCCTAACCCTGCTTTCAAGAAGCTAGTTAGCATGATCCCTGTGATCAGCAATGACAAGGTAAGCTGATGTTTCTATGACTAGTGTTGTGCTCTCCGCCCAGATATTTGAGGGAGACAGCTGTGTTGTTTGTGTTATTGAAATGACCATGGACTCGCTACGTGTCCTCATTGATTTATTCAACAGCTGCTATTACAACACTCATCTCAACGACGCACATGCGCACAACAACTTCCTCCCAGACAATATGAATCGATCAGGCATGAAACATTAAACAAAACTGTGTATTGCTTGTTTTAAATAAAACCTTTGTAAATGCATTTGATTTTTAAACAAAATATGTAACGGTTTTAACAACAACAATTTTAAATGTAATATTAAACTTATATAAACCCGTATTTTCCCGAATCAATTAAAGACAAATATACAGGGTGGGGAAGCAAAATTTATAATGAACATTTAGTTGTTTTTTCTCAGCAGGCACTACGTCAATTGTTTTGAAACCAAACATATATTGATGTCATAATCATACCTAACACTATTATCCATACCTTTTCAGAAACTTTTGCCCATATGAGTAATCAGGAAAGCAAACGTCAAAGAGTGTGTGATTTGCTGAATGCACTCGTCACACCAAAGGAGATTTCAAAAATAGTTGGAGTGTCCATAAAGACTGTTTATAATGGAAAGAAGAGAATGACTATGAGCAAAACTATTACGAGAAAGTCTGGAAGATACTATTAAAGAAGAATGGGAGAAGTTGTCACCCGAATATTTGAGGAACACTTGCGCAAGTTTCAGGAAGCGTGTGAAGGCAGTTATTGAGAAAGAAGGAGGACACATAGAATAAAAACATTTTCTATTATGTCAATTTTCTTGTGGCAAATAAATTCTCATGACTTTCAATAAACTAACTGGTCATACACCGTCTTTCAATCCCTGCCTCAAAATATTGTAAATTTTGCTTCCCCACCCTGTAGTTATACTGAACCTATACCAATTTATATAAAGCTATAGTACCTGGGAACAAGTAGACCCATCAATGACCTATGAAGAACATTTCAAAGAAATAATGCGCTTCCTAAATTTAAAAAAAATAATGCATTTTAACCTGTCACACTAGTTAGAATTCTTTATTGATTGCAGATTTATCTACCAGTGGCCTCAGCACTGCACCCCCTGTTTGAACATGTAAAATGCAGAAAAAAATACAAGCATTCCTACATTACTTACTGAGCTATATGTCCACATATACTTCAGACACAAATTTATGCGTCCCAAGGTTCTTCTATTGCTTGTATTGGGTGGGGGTTCTACTGCATACGCACCTTTTATGATGAGAGTCTGTATGTAATTCAAAAGTAACACAGGAGTCAGGTAATGTATTAGAATTCTGAGTGTAATATTATTAGGTAAGGAATTACTTTTACATAACAGTAACAAGTAATCTGTAATGGATTCTCATTTGGAAGTAATTTGGACTACTCTGTTGATGATGCATATAGCATATTTTTCTATTAAACTCTACAACAAACATTAAAATTAACTATATAGCCATATAATAAACAAACTGGAATTTAAAGAGTTGTTTTTATATTATATAAACCAGTGTTAGTGATCATGGCACTTTTTTTAACACTGTAAAGCCTGAACCTTTAAATCACAGGTGTCAAACATGCGGCCCGGGGGCCAAAACCGGCCCGCCAATGGTTTCAATCCGGCCCGCGAGATGAATGTGCAAAGTGCAAGTTATGGCATCAAACTCCAAAATAATATCATAATAACCTATAAATAATGACAACACCATTTTTTCCTCTTTGATTTAGTGCAAAAATCATTAAATTATGAGATGGGATTATTTTGTGAAATGCAAAAATAGATATTAAGAAATTAACAATCATTTTAGTTCAGGTTCCACATGCAGACCAATTCAGTCTCCAGTAGGTCAGACCAGTAAAATTCTATCATAATAATCTATAAATACTCACAACTCCACATTTTTCTTTGTAAATGTAAATATTTTCATGTATTTACACTAAAACAAAATGTAATTTCACAAAAAATGTGAATAATCTGAACAAATGTGAACAACCTGAAATGTCTTAAGAACAATAAGTGCAATTTTAACAACATTCTGCCTGATACTAAATGTTGTATGTATTTGTAGATCCACTGTGATCTATAAGTTATAATGTACATGTGTAAACTGAGGCATGGTATTGTTAAAATTACACTTATTCTTTCAGTTTGTTCAAATTACTCACATTGTTTGTAGATGTAAACATTTTCATTGTTTAATTTTACTCTTTTCACTGTAAAATATAGAGAAAAGTTTGGAGTTGACATTATTTATATATTATTATGTTATTATTTTACTGGTTCAGCCCACTGAAGATCAAATTTAGCTGAATGTGGCCCCTGAACTAAAATGAGTTTGACACTCCTGCTTTATATCATTGACAGAAAATTCCAGTTCTTTGAAACCAGCACCAATTTTTTTTTTTTTTTCAAATATCAATTTCCATGTGTGAATTTCATTTTTGCATCATATTTGATACTTTGGGTCTCAGTGCTCAAATATTATTATTTTTGAACAAACAAAAGCCTAATATAACACAAACATGTCTAACAAATTGGTAATTTCTTTTCAAAATTGACAAAGTTCTGCCTCCTTCCTCATTAATGACAGTCTTGTAGTGTCACTGGAAAGGCCTCTGGTGAACAAATTCCTCCCCCCTGCCGGATTATCCGTGTATCTAATTGTATACATCAGGCTTTTCAAGAAAAAAAAAAAAAAATCACACTGATCATGTAGAGGGCTTCCAAACTCATGAATCAAATATGATATGTTTGGTGTTATAAGGTTAAAGCCCAGAACCAGAGATTTAAAACCTGGCAATTATTTCACCATCAATCAAAATATAAAAAGTAGGGCTGGGCAACTTAATGCGTTATTACCATGTTAACGCATTCATTAAATAACGCTGACAATTTTTTAAAATCTCACGTTAATGTCATTTTATTCTAACTCATATTATTCTGCCTCTGCTTGTGTGCGTGTAGCAGTTAGCTCGGCAGATAGACAGCAGGTTTACCAAGAAAAGCCGGACGCCCAAAACTTCTCTCCAAATCTTTTAGTTGAGACTCACTGTAAAACTGCAACATACATACAAAATATGTCTGTTATGTTCATTGCCTTAGTACATTTACATGGCGTTATACATTTAAATGAATAGGAAAAAAATCGCTAGCTCAATGCTAACAAGAATGGGAAAATCCATAGACACGCTAATGATTAGCATTTACAGATTAATTTAAGATTTACGTCTCTTTATCCAGCAACAAAGGTTCACATCAGAGATATTTTATACTATTCATTGTTACAACAACTGAACATAAAATACTCACAGGCAAACGTTTTTCGGGCCATACAAACAGAGTGAAAGAAACGTGTCTGTTAGTTCCTTCTTATGTCCAAACTGGCTACGGTAACACCATAAGGACAAAACATATGTTAGTGCAACTTCATCTGGCCACTAGAGGGCCCCCTTTGCTTGCTTTTAACAACTGAACATCACATTATTTTGAAAGTCTGTTGCTCTGGCTCTGTGAATACACGTAGGTAAACCATGGGTCACAGGAAGAGGGGGATGTTGACCAGGGTTGGTTTGCCAATCGGCGTCATCATGCGTTTCAACCAATGACAGCATTTGGGGTGGGCTTAAGACTCCTGTCAATCACTCACAACCGGAAATACACTGGTGGGGACATAAACATGGAGAAAAGTACCGGTCTGTTCCAGTGACATTTTCATTTTAAATGTCTTCAGATGGTGGGGGTGAGAAGGACACAGTTGTTTGGAAGCACTGTAATGTGGAATTTTTTTTTTTTTTTTATCACCGGAGTACTTCCAGTCTGAAATATCACTGAAAGGAAATGCACGCTGTTGATGCCCCCCCCCCCCCCCCCCACACACACACACACACACACATATAACTATGCAATTAATCATGATTAATCACAGAAATCCACATGATTAATTGCGATTAAGAATTTCAGTTGTTGCCCAGCATTAATAAAAAAAATATGAAGAGTCATTGCTTATGTTTTAGTGAATGATTCTCCTCATAGGGTCTGTTTCCGCAGAGAGACCCACCAAAGCCTTGTTCAGAAGTCAGACTTTGTCCAGTTCATTCATGTGTGCCGTCAGTCTGATCCCAAAAGGATGAGTGGATCATGGTGGAGCAGGTGCAGTCCACTACAGCAGTGAATCAGCGGACCTCCCACCCTGTTCGTGAAACATCACCTGATTCAGAGCACTCACCCTCTCACTTCTGCCATTTTCTCACAGGTCCATTGAACCCGTTTTCCTGCCTCTCTCCAGCTGGTGTCTCCACCACACACCAGATGGCTCTGCTTGCCTGAAAAACATTTACCCTTTCAGTCTGAACGTGACAGATTTTTTGCCAAGCACATCCTTATCGCTAATATGGAGGTGGCTCGTTGGTTAGTGCTGTCATTTCACACAACGAGGTTCAGTTCTTGTCTGAATGTTTTTATCTTCACACACTCACTTTCTCCCACCACGAAAAAAGAAAAAGAGAGAACTACAGGAATTACAAACATGCCAGTGTCTGATTGATTTTCAGCACAAATATTTTTGGTTTAATTCATTTTCAACAGTGGTTCATCTCTTGAAGTGAGTTATCAAATGATAAAACTTCCTGCTTTTGTTAATGTCTTTTTCAGACATTTGTAATACATAAAAAATACATTTCAGGCAAGAGTTTCAACATATTTCACATATCTTTTATAAAACTGAAGAGAAAAACTTCAGTCTGACCATGAATGTGTTGAATGAATGTAATCTGAGCTTGTCAGTTTTTCTGTAGTCTCTTAACCCTTTATTGGGCAAGTGACTATTTTTGGTGATTTCTGCACACATTACAAGACAGTGACAGTTCCAGTGAGGACAGTGAGTCAACAATCTCAGGTCTAATGTGGTCTACAGGGTCTGTAAGGTCCACCTCTGCATGAACAGTGAGTGTACCTGCTTTGTTAGGTACCATGAAGTAATGGTACTAATGTAAGGAATGATGTTCAAAGGGAGAATGTGGATGTGGACAGGGGTCTGGATCAGCACTTATGTTCGTGTCATGTTATAAACAAGGTTATTATTGTTAACAAAAACTAATGAAATGACGAAAACTAGAATTGAAAAAACATTTTCGTTAACTGAAATAAATAAAAACTATAAGTAAAAGAAAAAAACAATAACTAACTGAAACTGTATTGTGTGTTTACAAAAGTAACTAAAACTTAAAAAAATTGTGGCTAAAACTCCCTTCATTTTCATCTTTATCAATGTCGGATTGATACGAAAGCGATTTATTTCGCTCTAGCAATTTTAGCTAATGGCACCATATGATATTTAACGGTCCGTCACTTCTTGTCACTTGTGGTTTAGAGTCATCTTCTCATCCCCACTCTACCTGGAAACATGGAGACTAAAGTTGGGAGAAAGCAGCAGAGTCCTGTACGGGATTTATTTGAATATGACGGAGAAGAAGAGAAAAGATACAACAAAACTCAAATTAATATTAAAACTGAGCATTTAGAAAAAAAAAAAAGAAAACTAATAAAAAACTAGCAAACCTGCTCTAAAAACTAATTAAAACTAACTGAATTAGAGAAAAACAAAAGTCAAAACTAAGTAAAATTAAACTATAATGACAAATCCAAAACTATTAGAACTTTGGTTATAAAAATGATGTTCTAATGTTCTAAAATACATGTTCCTTTCACCTTACATGTGTTTTTCTTGTATTTTCTCATATATACAGGGTGGGGAAGCAAAATTTACAATGAACATTTAGTTGTTTTTTCTCAGCAGGCACTACGTCAATTGTTTTGAAACCAAACATATATTGATGTCATAATCATACCTAACACTATTATCCATACCTTTTCAGAAACTTTTGCCCATATGAGTAATCAGGAAAGCAAACGTCAAAGAGTGTGTTATTTGCTGAATGCACTCGTCACACCAAAGGAGATTTCAAAAATAGTTGGAGTGTCCATAAAGACTGTTTATAATGGAAAGAAGAGAATGACTATGAGCAAAACTATTACGAGAAAGTGTGGAAGATACTATTAAAGAAGAATGGGAGAAGTTGTCACCCGAATATTTGAGGAACACTTGCACAAGTTTCAGGAAGTGTGTGAAGGCAGTTATTGAGAAAGAAGGAGGACACATAGAATAAAAACATTTTCTATTATGTCAATTTTCTTGTGGCAAATAAATTCTCATGACTTTCAATAAACTAATTGGTCATACACTGTCTTTCAATCCCTGCCTCAAAATATTGTCAATTTTGCTTCCCCACCCTGTACTTCATGTATTTTTTTTTAAAAATGTATTTATTTATTTTTTTTTTACTTTTGGCACTTATGCGTAAGGAACCAAATATGGTAATTTCATTCATCATGATTTTATATGTAAATTTAACCCTTTCATACATAGTGGTCACTACAATGGACATATATTCCACAGCTGTTCTCTTGTTTATTCAAGGGTTTAGTTGTTTTAGTTCCATATCAGTTAACACAGTGGACACTTATGCATCATCTCATAAACTGTAATTCATACCATTACTGTAACTTTGCTGTTCTTAATTGGTTCTTGAGTGGAAATCAGCTGTTAATTGTTATTTTTTGCATATTATCTCCACGAAGTGAGTAATAACTAGTATTAGAATATGTTAAAATGTGAGAAAACATCAGATTAGCAGCATTAAACATAAACGTTTTGTCGTTTTACTTGCATATCGGTTAACACAGTGAACGCTTATGCATCCTCCCAAACACTGCAGTTCATACAATTATTGTAACTTTGCTGCTCATGATAAACCTGATCTGCAGTAACATGTTTTAGTGTAAATCAGTTGCTAATTGTTATTAGACTGTAATGAACTGCTTTCTGAAACAATTTTTTTTTTTTTTTGCATATCCTCCTGAGACCCAGCAATGCATTTTGTCCTCCTTAGGGGACAAAAGTTTGACAGTTTTACTTTAAAAATGCTGTGCATTACAAAGGACTCTCCATTAAAAAAAAACATCAATCAATCACTTAATATTATTTTAAAAATCTGTCTTAAAAAACTGTTGCATTATGCAGTTTCCAGTCAAGACAATTTTTTAATGTAAAAAAGCTAAAACTGTCAATTTCCTGGGTCTCAGGAGAATATTATCTCCATGAAATGAGTAATAACTAATATTAGAGTATGATAAAATGTGAGAAAACATTAGCGATTTAGCAATTAGTGGCATTAAAAATGTTTTTATTTCATAGTTTTCTTTCATTTTCGGATGATGAGTTTTAAATACATGTTTCTTTGCTTCAAAAATTAAATGCATGGTGCCCAGCAGAGTTGACATTTTTGTGACTCCACGAAAAATAGGTTCATAAAAAAAAAAAAAAAATCATTTGCATTGTTTTTTTCATGCCTAAAGAGGAATAAAAACACTCAAGAAAAAAATATTGACTAAGGTTCTCATAATTCATGCATGAAAGGGTTCAATGAAAAACAAAAAACATCACAAACGTAGTGAAGTGTTGTTATGTCCTCAAATAACACATTACGGTTGAAATTTTGAATTTCACAGTATTTCTATGAGTGCGCTATAAAGGGTTAATGTGGAATCCATCATCCATAATTCATCCACTGCAACAACTCATTTAAGTTTTATTTCAAAGACAATTCATAATTATTTTACATTTTGCACCCATGTTACGATGATAGATTTGCCACAAATAAATCTTTCACACATTACATAATCTGAGCCAATATTTGGAGGGTAAAACTGATTGCATCAGAGATATGGCATTTAAGAGTTCTATCAGAGGATTATGACGGGATGTTACATGAGATAATCTATGTTAGATTTTCATTCAGTTCTTTCTCTCTTGCATACTATACAGTATGTATTTGAGTGCAGTATAGTTTTAATTGGAATATTTTCAGTGAATATTGAACTTTTTGAATGCTACACATTATAAAGCTATGGGCCTATAAAGCTATTCTAAAGCTTTAAAGAGTCTGCACCATTTCTTGCTTGTGTTTGGAAACGGAACTGTTCAACTCAGTCAGTGATCTACAGAGAGAGCCATGGGAGGGAGAGCGAGCAGGAGTTTGAATGGGGAGAGCGAGCGGCCCTGTGAGAAATAAAGCAGTGAAATAGCAAAACAAAAGTTATTTACTGCTTCTGTCATAGCGGTTATATTCTAAAAACACAAGCACCTGCACAAAACTTTATGGGAATGTTCTGGAGACAATTCAGAGTTTCCTAATTTTTGCTGTTTGCATTGGTTAAAGGTCTGTTAGAGGAGAAAGTGTGTGTGTAATGTTTTACTTTTTAAAGTCTTGTTTAGCAGGTAGACAATTTGATGATATGAACTTTTTTTTTAACTATACGGTGACAATAAGATAATCATGCAAAGTTAACACTAGTCAGTCTTCATCTCACTGGGTTTTAAGTTAAACAACAGGCAGTGCATCCTGTTTAGAGCTGAAATGATTGACTGACTTGAATTGGTTGAAAAAAATTGTTAAATTGCAAATTTCCCTAATTATGTTGTCGGTAAAAACTGGTTCCACTGTAGCGTTTCACACAGACACCTATTGTGACGCACATGATGCTAGGATCACCTCAAAGTTGATCTTACATCTTAGTTGTTAGTAAGTTGGATAGAAAATTGTTGAAGAATGTAGTGGACATATTGTTTGTAGATATCATTTGACTTATTTGTCTTATATACACACACACATATATATATACACACATATATATATATATATATATATATATATATATATATATATATATATATATATATATATATATATATATATATATATATATATATCGGCTAAAATGTACTTAGCGGGTCAAATGAGTGGCCATTTTTGTTTAAAAAAAAAAAAAAAGTTGTAAGAAATGCATAGAACTATGTTGAAATAATGCTAATACATTTGTGCACAGACTACTGATATTATTTGACAGTGGAAGCTATATTTTCAGAAATATTGGATTTTGAATAGCATGTGTATGTAGTATAGAACAGAACATAGCATAGAGTATAAAATAATAACACAGAATAGAAGAAAATAAATTAGAATAGAATTCTTAAAATAACATTAGAAAGAGCAAAAATAACTGGTGGACGGACGTGACATTACCCATGATGATCTGGTCAGTACCAGTACTTTATTAGTAATAAACTTATATACTTACTATTGCTAATTCTCCTCTTATTCATAAATGTTAGTATTGTGGATCTAAAACAATAACAGCTGACACAAAAACACAAAATGTGGCAGTGGACGGATGTGACATGGTTGTTACAGATCCCATCGTACTGATGCTCAGCAGCCATGTCACCGTTTACACTAATGATCCCTGTGCAAAAACTAGGATCAGAATTATTTATTGTATAGTTTATCATCATACTAAAGAGGAAATAACAATATAGAATTGTTATTTCTTTATAAAAATGCTTATTATTAGAAAACTGTTGATTTAAAAAGTGATGTGACATTCTTAATGTATGTATTGGTGTAACATAAGCAGGATGGATCAGCACCATACTCCATATTGCAACCTGTAAAAATAAAACATGTGATACGTAGGACAGAATCTTGTAAGAAAAGATGGGAAATCTAAAAGAATAAAATATTTGTTTTTCAGGTAAATTCAGTTCAAATATAACTTGGCCATTTGTGACATGAAAATATAGCATTAACTGTGATGAAATTGGACATTTTTGAGCTGAAAACATAGTTCATATGACCATCAACATGTTGCAACAGAACTGAAATCCTGTAAATTTGCATAAGTTGCATTTACCAACACAAAGTTCCTTTGGGGATTCACTTATATTGATTTCTTATGCACAAGGACATAAATAAGACCTCTGAGCAAATTTTAGCCGATATGTACTGTATATACTGTTGTTATTTCTATTTATTATTACTATTATAAATAAATTATAATTATTCTTATTTCTATTTTCGATGTTATTTCTATGGTTATTGTTATATATACTTTTACATTGTTATTTCTATATAGATTATTTTTACATATGCTTTTACTTTTGTATTTTTTGTAGTTGTTTCACCTGGTTCTGGAATAAAGGACACGTTGTTCGTCATTTTCAAACATGCCTTTTTCACATTTCGCTACTTTTTTCACCCATTCAAATAATCATTTAATTGACTGAAGTTGAAGAAAATAATCAATAGCTGCAGCTCTAATCTGGTTACACACCTATCTTTGTTAGATGGGAAGGCCATTCATTCATTCATTCATTTATTTACTTAGTCCTTCAAAGGGTCAGGCGTTCTGAATCCTATCCCAGCTACCACTGGTGAAGAATACAACCTGGGTATATTCATTAGTTCATCGCAGACATATACACACAAACAACCATTCATTGTCACATTCACACCGATGGGTGATTTAGACTGACCTATTCAACTATTATGGGTGATGCTTTTGGAGGGTGGGAGGAAACCGCTGTACATGAAGAGAATCCATGCAGACATGGGGAGACCATGCAAACTCCACACAGAACGGTGTGTGTGTGTGTGTGTGTGTGTGTGTAGGTGTGTGTGTGTGTGCGTGTGAGGCAACATTGCTGACCAGTGCACCACTGTGCTGCCTGATGGGAGGGTCATCTTCATCAAATATCTCCTCTGATTCGTGGTGTCAGGGCTTCACTACTCTGCATGGTGGGTCGTTAGTAGAACTGTGACGAGGCTAGCAGGTGTCTTTAAGTCTGCTTCTACTGATTATTTAAAGTGTGTGAGCATCTAAACCAGGGGTGTCAAACTCATTTTAGTTCAGGGGCCACATTCAGCTAAATTTGATCTGAAGTGGGCCGGACCAGTGAAATAATAACATAATAATATATAAATAATGTCAACTCCAAACTTTTGTCTGTTTTAGAGCAAAAAAAGTACATTTTATATTATGAAAAAGTTTATATCTACAAACTATTCTTTCAGATGTGAATAACATGGACAAACTGAAAAAATAAGTGTAATTTTAACAATATTCTGCCTCAGTTTATCATTTTCACATGTACATTATAACTTACAGATCACAGTGGATCTATAAACACACAAAACATTTAATAACCAGCAGAATCTTGTTAAAATTGTAGTTAAGACATTTCAAGTTGTTCACAATTGTTCAGGTTATTCACATTTTTGCGAATTTTTTTGTGTAAATACATGAAAATATTTATATTTACAAAGAGAAAAATTTGGAATTGTCGTTATTTATATGTTAATATGATAGTATTTTACTGGTACTGCCCACTTGAGATTGAATTAGTCTGAATGTGGAACCTGAACTAAAGGATTGTTAGTATCTTCAGTGTAATTTTTGCATTTCACAAATTCATCCCGTGGGCCAGACTGGACCCTTTTTTGGGCCAGATTTGGCCACTGGGCAGCATGTTTGACACATGTGATCTAAAGTGTTCAGTTTGTTCATTTTATCCTGCAGAATTTTAGGTAAAGTGTTTCGAGTGTGTTGTAAATTTATGAGATCTGAGTTAACATATCATTGCTGTCAGGCGGAAACCTCGTGAGACCATATTTGGTCTTTTTTTTGTCTTAAAATGATTCTATTGGTCAGTCTTCACATTGACCTGATGGCTTCAGAAATATTTAACAATGAAAACTGTTAAAAAAAGCTTATGGCAACATCTCGAAACTCCATTAATTTATTTAGAATATCCATAGTTTTTCCAGTTTTCTGAAAAATAATAATAATGCTTTGGAGATAAGAGGTTTCCACCTGACAGCGACAATATGTTTGAATCACACCTGCGAGTGACCGTCTGAGTTTGTTGTGACTCTGGGCCTTGTGTTCATTGGCGATGTCACAGGTTATGTACAGTATCTGAAGTAGTGTTTCTCAATGGGGTCAGTACCGCTCCCCAGGTGGTGTTGGGACAATGTTGGGGGGGGGCGTTTTGAATGAGAAAGCTGAGAGGGGGGCGCTGAGGCACAAATGTTTAGTCACTGTTAAGTATCGCAATGAAAAAGTATTTATATCAGAACAAACTTTGTTGATTTGAACATGAAATAAGATAGAAGTATTTTCAAATTCCAGTGCTACTGTCATTGGCTCAAATTCCCCGCCCCCCCCCCCGTCTTATGCAACTCACAGATGCACATAACCCCCCAGTGATAAGGTGAGGAGGTAAAGGGGACTCTGACTAGCTATACATCCCACGTCCTCTGCAAACAGGTCCATCGCATTACTTACAGAATAACGTACTGCCCCACTCTCCGGTCGCAAATATTTTTCTTGGGGGGTGGTGGGAGGCACATAATGAGGTGAGTGGGTGTTTGTTCCAAAAAGTTTGAGAACCACTGATCTACAGGTTATGGACATTAGTACCACACTGCGCTGGTCTGTGTTCGGTATTATTATCTTCACTGCTAACTTTATCACATTAAATGTTATTAACTGTATGTTTTGCTGAGGCCAAGACATTACAAGTGGATTCACAGCAGCACTGGGTTACTTTCCGCTGAATATCAAATTATTAATCATGAGAATCCCACCCCACCTCAATGAAGCTTCAAATATTCACTGTTGATTACTGGTGAAACCTCAGAGCTCTAAAAATGGAATTCAGGCCAGGCCTAATGATGATTGAGAAGGATTATTCCTGCAAGAGCCTAAATAGTGTGTTTGTAAGGAAGATGTTGCCTTAACACTTCCCAAAATATGAGTATTATGTCTTTTAACCCTTTAACCCCTGACGTGTCTGTGGTGAGCGTTCTGAAAGTATATTTTATTTTAACCCTCGTATGTTGTTTGAGTCTGTGGGACCCGTTTTCATTTCGATGATTCTCATTGGGTGAGGGAATAAAAGAGTACAAACGGGTGTGTTTGCATTAAATGTCTTCTATATTTCCATCTGCACAGAAAATATACCATATACAGTGTGGACAAATAATAATAACAGATGATGCCAGGCCCGGTTGGGGGGTGGGTGGGGGTGTACAGTGAAAGTGAAACTAAAGACACTTTGCTAATTCCTCTATTGCCGCATTTCTACTACGTGGAACTGGTTCGACTCAGCTCGGCTTGTCTCCCGTTGTTGTGCACCTCATTTCCTTTCCCTTCTTACCTTTGGAAACTTGTATTTGAGGAGTTAAGACGTTTGTTGCCCACACCGGAACCGGAAATGGCCCAGTGTTCACTCTGCCGCTACATTCACAAGTGCCGCTAAGTAGCGTATCAAATACGTGACATTCCTGTAAATGAGTCACATGCTGTGGACAAATGTTTGAACATATTGAAGGGATTCAACCCTGTTGAAGACATGGAAGCTTTGCAAGTGTTCCAAGTAAGTGGACCTGGTGTCGTCTTTTTAGACCGTTTCTGCCTCAACGCCATGTTGGCTACATTCTGACCAAAACAATGCAGCGTACACGTGACATAATTGCGCATGCACAACAAAGGCGGAATCGATAAGCAGAATCGTTAAGCAGGCAGGCAAACGATTCCAAGGAATCAAGCTACTGGGAACCGGTTCTCGATTCCCATCCCTAATGACAACCCCCCTCCCCCCCAAAAAAAAAAGATTTGCGACAGGGAGATTATAGTGAACTGTAACTAACTGTCAAGCGGGGGGGGGGGGGGGGGGGCAGCAATCCGTAACATGTTGTTGAGCAGGGAGACCCCCCCTCGCAACCAGGGGTGGGGATGCAAAGGACATTACCACCGAAGTCCAGGGGGGTACTTTGACGTATCTGCCACTGACATAACATGCAGCTTGATATTGATACTTATACAGACTAACACCCCCCTTTTGGCCTCAGCCCCCCCCAACTGTGTCCCAATGCCCCCTGTTGAGAAACAGTGGTTCACTCTGTTCCATCCGTTCCAAACTGGCAATTTATATTGAAATTGGGAACCAGTTATCGCTAACTTTGCAGCCCCCCGATGAGAAATGACTCCGAACGGTGGAAATTAAGATGTAGTAAATAAATACATTTTCCTAAATTCTAGGAGTCACAAATTATTGCCAGTATGGTCATGAAATAGACTGTGAAATGGGCATTAATTTTTCTTCTAAGTAGTCTTAAAAAGGTCGTAAACAGTCTTAAATTTAAGGTGTAGAAACATGTAGGAACCTTGTAAAGGGTTAAATGACATAATACCGCCTGAAGTTACAGGGCACACACTGTTGTACAGGGTGTCCCATAAGTGTCCATACATAGGAGACATAATACATTTCATACATATATGGTTCTAACATGTATTTCTTTATATTTCAGATAACCCAAAGAATGCATTTGAATAAAGAGCAACGAATTGAAATCATCCTGATGGCCGGTTCAGCAAGCAGTCGTATGGTTGCAAGTGCATTTAACAGAAAACATGGGACGAGCATCACACACGACACTGTGGCAAAACTTATTGTCAAGTTCAAAAAAACAGGAAGTGTTTTGGATCAATTTGTTCCCCACAAAATGGCAGTCATATAGAGCATATTATATAAATAAAAATGGTTTATGTCAAGAAACGTTTATTTTTTCTATGTATGGAGACTTATGGGACACCCTGTACAAGGAAGTGATATAGGATGGATGAAGGGAAACATCTAACAGTCTTATTTATAGGAGGCGTCTACGGCCCTGTATTTACACATGACATGACACTGGCCTGAGCTGAACATGTAATTGTCTGACCTTTTCTCAGTGTAAGACCACTGGGTGAAAATGTCAAAGACCTCATCTGTGTCAAGAATCTGGCCAGCAATGTTCAGGCCTGGAGCTTTTAATTACTCACAGCAAGCTCGATAGAAAAGATAGTGTATCAAAAAAAAAAAAAAAAAAAAAAAGGTAATATATTCATACACAGTGTTCTCTGTTATTTCAAATAGCGTTAATGATTTTTTTTTAAGGTTGTCGTTTATACACATGGCAATAAAGGGAAGGTCAATTTTACACGGGGGACTTTAATTTAATAGACGATGAAAAGGCCAATCACCTCCAGCCATCAGTGTCAGCTCTCCATTTCCATCACATGTCATCCTCAGAGGACCCTCCTCTGATTAGACAAAGACCTGTATTTACAAACCCAACATTTTTCAGGCACTTGGTTTAGATGCAACGGTAGAGAAAATAATGGATTTCACAGTCACTTGTAATCCATTGTTATCCATTACAGTCTATGACAAGTCCATATATACTTCTGATGACTAAATTCACAGTTCAGTTTCTTTGAGAGAGATGGATGGATGGATGGATGGATGGATGGATGGATGGATGGATGGATAGATAGATAGATAGATAGATAGATAGATAGATAGATAGATAGATAGATAGATAGATAGATAGATAGATAGATAGATAGATAGATAGATAGATAGATAGATAGATAGATAGATAGATGGGGCCGATGCCGATACCAATATTGGGGCTAAAAAATGCTGATATCCAATATATCAGTCGATATCCGATATTGGCCAATAACTGATATATTGGCCGATATATGAAATAAGAACATTGATCTACTCAGGATATAATAATCTTATAGTAAATAATTGTGAACTGTTGGATAATTTAAAGATAATTTACACAACTTTCAAACTCTTTTAAAATAATCTGATATTAGACTAGTCCAGTGGTTCTCAATCTTTTTCTGTGGGGCCCCCCTTTGGAGGATGAAAAATCTCCAGGTCTCCCGCAACACCAACAACATTATAACAGTGGTGCAATTATAACTTTTATTGAAAGAAACATCAATATTTTAACAATACTTTTTGGTTTTTCTTGAGTAATTATTTTGTTCAAATTAAAAACAACTTGCAATACAACAATACAAATAAACTCAAACAGATTGCCCCCTGACACAATATTTTTTCAATAAAAAATGGGAAATGCGCAATAGTCTTACAACTATGACAATAAAGTTCCTTTTTTTGGAACAACAAACACATTTTGGGAACAAAGATGAACATTTTAACAATATCTGTGGCTGCAATGAGCCATTTTCCATTGCACATCTCAGAACATCAAAGTGCAAACTGTACAAACTGTGCAAAAACACAAACATTGCACATTTTTCTTTTCCAGTAAAATCCTTTTCTATTGTCCAAACCTAAACTCTTTGTCTAGTCTAGTGACAGATCACCATGACAGTAGATTAGTTTGGTGTACGTCACTAAAATGAGTCCAGGGTGCTCCATTGCTGCAACTTTAACTCCACCTGCTACATGTTCTAAAGTGAAAAGAAAAAAAAAAAAAAACACCCAGGAGTGATCCCATGCCCCCCCTGGCAAGCCTTCACACCTCCCCTAGGGGGCCCGAACCACAGTTTGAGAAACAGTGGTCTAGTCTGTGACCTGTGGGGAACCACGGGTTGTACTGTAGATGTGGTAGCTTTTATGCTGGGGAGCAGACTTTTGAAAAAGATGTGAATCTATATTTTATACATAGTGACATAAAATTTGTTTGGTAAATCATTCTTTAAAATGTAAGCGATACCTACCTTTAATGAGTCCAACTACAAAGCAAGCTATGCAATCACAAAAATAATTTGTGCAAAAAATATTACTTGAGTGAGTCCTAAATTGTTCCTGATTGGAGTAATTGCAAGAGTTACAACTGACCTGTGTTACAACTGTCCCCGGTCTCCCCTACACTATTAATACCCAGGCATGCTTGCAGAATGAAATTGTGAGGTAGACAGGAAGTGCTGTTACGACTCATAGGTGGGTCGTTATGTCAGTCTGTGTATGTGTCCTTTTAGCTGTGCGTGAGTGGATTATGTGTAGCAGATGCTGAGCCAGATCCCGCACCCGGATTGGACCAGCTAGCCAGAGGCGGACCAATAAAGATCACGGAGCTGGGCCGGACCAGGGTCGCCGTTCCTCCACTCCCAACCCCGCTGTCACTCTGTCTTTGTTTGTGGTTTCAGCAGTAGGGGTGGGTTGCCCTTTTCTTTTGTCTCGTTTTCTCCTGTTTTTGGCAAGGGAGGTTAGTCTCTGTATTTTAGTTTCCTTTCTTTGCAGGTCAGCTTCATTTCTTAGTTTAGTAAAGTTTTGTTTGTTATTTTGGCCAGAGCTCACCCTGAAGTTCCAGCTGCCTTTTTGTTCGGTTTTCATTATCTGTATTTTGCACTTTGTAAATAAATCACTTTTTTGTTAACATGCACAACCTGCATCCGGGGTTTCTCTCTGTGGCTTGGGAGTGAGGAAAGGTGTCCACTCTTTTCATACTGTGTCCTAGGGTCCCCTAGCTGGGATATAACATGAATATGGGGATCGTACGGGATCAGACATGGGTGTGTGTGAGGGGGGTGAATAGTTTATAACACTGGGGGGGGGGGGGGGGCTGTGATTTTTGGACGGACGGGGAGGGGGGGTCAGAGCTGGGGGATTAACAGTCCATCCTTGTTGGAACGGGGGGGTAGTGGTCCGTGATTCCATGATTGTGTGTGTGCGTGTGTAGGGGTGAAACTGAAACTGACACGCTTTACTGTTCCTCTAACTCTCCGGCCAGCACACACAAACACACACACACACACACACACACACACACACACACACACACACACACACACACACACAGGAGCAGCGCACGACAGAAACTCTGCAGCAAAAAAGGTAATAAATCGGTTACATATTGGCCGATGTTGATTTATCGGTGATAAACTATATTCGGCCGGCCAATCAATCGGCTGGGCTCTAATAGATAGATAGATAATAGATAGATAGATAGATAGATAGATAGATAGATAGATAGATAGATAGATAGATAGATGTGGTGCTGCTCTCTATGGTGATATCAAGTCCTTATTTGCCAAGTGTGTTCCTCTTAATAGATTTTCCCACTTGTCAAATGAGTTCTTATACTTGCGTGGTGTCGTTGTTAAAGTCAACAAGCAGTAGCGTGAATAAAGGGTGATGGTGAGAGCAAAGCCAAGAAACAGAGAAATAAACATTATTCTCAACAAAGCTCCAACACCCCCACACAATCGCACAACCCTGTAGGAAGAGTCTGAGTGAAGTATGTATTTGTTCCTGCACAGTGAGGTATGTACAACCCTTCTATAGAGGTCTGTACAACATGGTTTGATTCAGCCCCGAGTTCAGTCTCACAGGCACACGGACCTGCAGAAGAGCAGAGGGAAAACACAAACCATGTAACTGCAGGAAATACTGTTCAGCTCAGATTTTGTTATAAACAGGACCAGGCTATTTCCTGGAGATGTGTGGGTGGAAATCACTTCACACGACAAAGAAAATCTCCTTTAGGTGATTTTTACTTGACTTTGGGAGGTGAGGACAGAACATATAGCTGTATGCATCAGTGGAAAAACACTTGTTTTGTGTTATGGGCTCCTGCTCTGCTACAGAACGACAAGTTTTAATGCTTTCCATGCTGTGAGCTGTGGACACCATTCAACCTGACAACAAACTAACAACATCTTGTGTATTCTTGTTATACTGTGTGTGATAATGTCACATTCACTAGTCAGTGAACATGTTATATTAAGCAACAAACACATTATATGAGGGAAGATGGGGAGGTTAAAACTGTCTATTTTCATCTGTGTCACATACATTACACATTCTCACTTCGAACTTGTTACATACGGATCCTCAGCTAAGGTGTGGGTTTCTAACACATAGAATTTGACTGGGATAGGAGCCGTTCGTTAGTGTGTGGAGTAACAATACTATAGTTATTTTGGTGTTCTGACTTAAAAATGGGGTGCGAGATGTTTTCCTGGTGCATTTTTTACTATATTGCATAAAATCCCCTTCACACTCCGATTACAACCAATTAATTAACCCTTTCATGGATGAATTATGAGAACCTTAATCAAGATTTTTTTTCCTGAGTGTTATTATTCCTCTTTAGGCATTTACAAAACAATGCGATTGAAAAAGTTTTTATGAATCTATTTTTCATGGAGTTGCAAAAATGTCCACTCAGCTTGACATTGTGTGTGACACACAGCTCTACATTTCAACGTCCCCAGGTGATCATAGCCCCATACAAGCACTAGGTAAATGCATGAAGCAAATACAGGGTGGGGAAGCAAAATTTACAATATTTTGAGGCAGGGATTGAAAGACAGTGTATGACCAATTAGTTTTTTGAAAGTCATGAGAATTTATTTGCCACAAGAAAATTGACATAATAGAAAATGTTTTTATTCTATGTGTCCTCCTCCTTTCTCAATAACTGCCTTCACACACTTCCTGAAACTTGCGCAAGTGTTCCTCAAATATTGGGGTGACAACTTCTCCCATTCTTCTTTAATAGTATCTTCCAGACTTTCTGGTAATAGTTTTGCTCATAGTCATTCTCTTCTTTCCATTATAAACAGTCTTTATGGACACTCCAACTATTTTTGAAATCTCCTTTGGTGTGACGAGTGCATTCAGCAAATCACACACTCTTTGACGTTTGCTTTCCTGATTACTCATATGGGCAAAAGTTTCTGAAAAGGTATGGATAATAGTGTTAGGTATGATTATGACATCAATATATGTTTGGTTTCCAAACAATTGACGTAGTGCCTGCTGAGAAAAAAACAACTAAATGTTCATTGTAAATTTTGCTTCCCCACCCTGTATCTGAATGGATGGGTCATAATTTTCTTCAGTTAAACAGAGAAAAAACTGAGGTAGTTGATTTTGGACCCAAGGAGGAACGTCTTAAAATCAGCATGCAGCTCCAGTCACTTTAGTCCAAAACCTCAGACCAGGCCAGGAATCTGGGTTTTGTATTGGATGCAGACCTGAATTTTCAAAACCACATACAAACAATTACAAAGTTAGCTTACTATCACCTCAAGAACATTTCTAGGATTAAAGGACTGATGTCGCAGCAGGACCTTGAAAAACTTGTCCATGCATTTATCTTCAATCTAGTTGACTACTGTAACAGTATCTTCTGTGGTCTGCCAAAAAAGTCTATCCGATGACTGCAGCTGATCCAGAATGCTGCTGCTCCAGTCCTCACGAAGACCATGAGAGTGGACCACATCAGTCCAGTTCTGAGGTCTCTACACTGACTCCCTGTCTCTCAGAGAATAGACTTTAAAATTCTCTTGCTTCTCTTACATCAGAGACCTTCTAGTCCAGTATGAACCATCCAGACCACTCAGGTGGTCTAATGCAGGTCTGCTCTGGGTTCCAAAAGTCAGAACTAAACATGGAGAATCAGCGTTCAGTTTCTATGCTCCGTATATCTGGAACAAACTACCAGAAAATATCAGGTCTGCTGAGAGTCTGAGTTCTTTTAAGTCAAGGTTAAAGACTCACCTGTTCACTGCTGCCTTTGACTAAAAGGCTTTTGACTTTTTAAATTTTATATTCTCTTTCGAAACTCTGCACTGCAGCTCTTACTTTAAGATGTGTGTGTGTTTATTTTATGTGTTGTTTTCTTACTTGCTGTTTTTAATCACCTTATATATGCTTCTTTTATAATGTTTTAAATGTGTTTCTTTTTCCCTTGTCGTTGTATTTCCATGTCCTGTGTGAAGCACCTTGAATTGCCTTGTTGCTGAAATGTGCTATACAAATAA
Source organism: Sphaeramia orbicularis (assembly GCF_902148855.1). NCBI lineage: Eukaryota > Metazoa > Chordata > Actinopteri > Kurtiformes > Apogonidae > Sphaeramia > Sphaeramia orbicularis. The sequence goes on along the minus strand of NC_043962.1, from coordinate 43,485,810 downwards.
ACTTGCCTTTAATTTTTGAAGCAAAGAAACATGTATTTACTGATATACTGTGTGAAAACTATGAAATGAAAATATTTTTAATGCTGTTAATCAGATGTTTTCTTATATTTTAACATACTCTAATACTAGTCATTACTCACTTCATGGAGACAATATGCAAAAAACTCACCTTGTTGTTGTTAATTACAATTAAAAAAAAAATAACAAGTGATTGTTTTACACTCAAACATGTTACTGCGGATCAGGTTGATCAAGAACATTAAAGTTACAGTAATGGTATCAATTGCAGTGTATGGGATGATGCATGAGTACCCAGTGTGTTAGCTGATAGGGAGCTACAACAACAACATCCATGAATATACAAGAGAACAGCTTAGAATAGCTGTCCACTATAGTGACTACTATGCATGAAAGGGTTAAATGCTCCAACACAAAAATAAAAAAAATTTAGTCACCTGTGGAATGGACAGGACTGAAAAAACACCATCCAATCATTTTGAGCGCCCACTCGAAATGATTGTACGGTGATATGTCTATCAAATTCAACTGCCATTTAGCCCTCCCCCCTCTGTGTGTACCCCTCTTTGTGCATGAATCGTGCATTCTCAGAGGCTTGAAGCGCTTGTATAGGATGCGAAGCCAGAGCCAGAGCTTGGATATATTAGTTATATTAGGATAATAAGTTCACTGGTAAACTGTTTTGTCACTAACATAAATCACTAGGAAATGTAACATTAGTCAGATAGGTATGAACTGGGGCTGTTCTGTGTTAGAGGAGACTGAATGAGGTATGCATGGGTCCGTGAGCCGGAGCCTCAGGGTGTATTCACACCAAGAAAGTCTGATAGTTCACTTGCTTTGATCCGGACCAAATTTTGATTTTTTTTTTTTTATTTGGTGCGGTTCGTATTCACATTGTACATTTTTGTAAGTGGACCAAAATCTGTAAACAAAACCACGTGTGCTGAGGTCGTTCAGCCATTGGACAGAAATGAGCAGTGTCGATTAAAGCGCTCAGTCCAAAGTGAAAGGAGAGAATCATGGACATTTTGTGTGCTGTTTATGTTATTGTCATAGTGGTTTTTACAGATGCAGGCCTTTGCACAAGTGTCTGAGCAGCAAGAGCATTTGATGCAACATCAGGTTTACAATATTGTAGAATTCATTTCTCAGTGACGAAGACACAGGGCAAGACGGCGATGGAGGACAGCGCTCATGTGTGCACAGCATGTTGTGACTGTTGCTCTTATTCACGCAAGACGAAACAGGTATGAAGTACAGGGTGACACAAAAAAATGGGAACTTTTTAACAATCCAATAAAACCAAGAGTGATGGAAGAAAAATATTTTATTCATAGTAACTAAAACCTTAAAACATGCCATTTAAGAAACAATGATGGAATTTTCATTTTTTTAAAATTACAGGATGATCCAAAAATACGGGAATTTTTGAAGTGCGTATTGGCAGACATGAGCAAATGGCAGCCCTGCAAGACAGTCACCTTGAGCAAGTAAACACACCCCCATTTTAGTAACCATTGGCGGCTGTGCGAGAATTGTTCGGTAACCGTGTGATCTCAAGATTCGGTAACGTTCCCTGGCCCCCTAGATCACCAGATTTGTCCGTTTGTGATTTTTTCTTGTGGGGCTATCTCAAGAGTAAAGTGTACACGACTCGACCAAGAACTCTGGATGAGTTAAAACAGAGAATTCAGGATGAAATTCACAGTATCCCAGCTGAGATGTTGCAGCGGTCAATGAGGAATCTCAACAGCAGATTTCAAGAATACATTCGTACAGGAGGACGCCATCTACAGGAAGTAATTTTTAAAAAATGAAAATTCCATCATTGTTTCTTAAATGGCATGTTTTAAGGTTTCAATTGCTATGAATAAAATATTTTTCGTCCATCACTCTTGGTTTTATTGGATTGTTAAAAAGTTCCCGTTTTTTTGTGTCACCCTGTATATCCAAACACTGTTATCAAAAAGCTTTAGTGCTACGTACTGCTTACCTATATGTATCTATTCTATATCACCGTTAAGTTTAGCCAGGTACAGAATTCCTTAACACAGGTAAAGTTTGCTGGGGGTGATGAAGTAGTTTATTATTTTTTCTTTTCAAACACAACAGACAAATCTAACCATCATCCTAATCATTCTCTCGCTGAACAAGCTGAAAACGTCAGAGTTTTTATGTGTCCTTTCTAGCAGTTGTGTTATATGGACATCGTCCCCAGTGGTCTACCGTGGCTGATTTCTGACGCTATGACGTGTTGAAAATGTGATGTGATTCAGTCACAGAGCCATGACCGTGGACCCCTAAGGGTTAAAACGATTGGATGGTGCACAGGTGTCAAACATGCGGCCCGTGGGCCAAAACTGGTCCGCCAAAGAGTCTAATCCGGCCCGTGATGTGAATTTGCAAAATGCAAAAATTACACCGATATTAACAATCAATTATGTCAAAGTCATTTTATTTGAAGTCACATCCAGAACAACGTAAAATACTATCATTATAACCTCTGAAAAACGATGACAAATTTTTCTCTTTGTTTTAGTGTAAAAACGTCAAATTACATGAAAATGTTTACCTTTACAAATGATCTTTTCACCAAAAATCTGAATAACCTGAACAAATATGAACAAACATGAAACGCCTTAAAAGAAATAAGTGTAATTTTACCAATATTCTGCCTGTTACTAAATATTTTGTGTATTTATAGATTCACTGGGATCTATAACTTTGAACCCACATGTGTAAATCAGAAGCCGAGGCATAATATTGTTAAAATTGCATGTATTTTTCTTAAAGTCTTTTCAGGTTATCTGTATTATTCCGATTTTTAAGGTAACTTTATAGATGTAAAAATTTTCATAATGTAATTTAAAGTTTTTTTTAAATATTATTCTGCTGGTCCGGCCCATTTGAGATCATACTGGGCTCAACCTGGCACCTGAACTGAAATAAGTTCGACACCCCTGGGATGGTGTTTTTTCAGTCTTGTCCATTCCACAGGTGACTACATTTTTTTTTATGTTTGTGTTAGAGCATTTAATTAATTGGTTGCAATCAGGGTGTGAAGGGGATTTTAAGCAGTATATAGTAAAAAATGCACCAGGAAAACATCTCCCAACCCACTATTAACTTGTTAACCTTGGGTGGCAAATCTGAAAGTACTTTCATTGAACAAAACACTCTTGCTGCCACATAAAGCATTTATGATGTTGGAATGGATTTGGTGTTGGAAAAAAAAGAAACTTAATTTGCAGTCAGAGCATCGTTTAAATATTAAATAGTAAGGTTTGTTAATTGAAACGGTCTGTCCCAAATCCATCCTGTTCCAAACATGACAAAACTTTGGCCAAAACAGTCAGTGATATAACCCAGTGGGACAATCATTTCATCTCCATCTTAGCTGAGAGTGCACAGCTCAGCCAGACGGGTTTCTTTGCTGATCATCTGGCTCTCAGTGATAGGGTTGAGGTTATTGGAGATTTTGTTTGTCCAAAAGAAATGACCCGGTCGTCTGAGAAAGCCATTATAGGATGTCAAGAATGTTTTCCTATCAGCTTTCACAACTCTCTAGCACCCAGGAGTAGATGGGGTAAATTGAAGTGCCAAAGTTTTTTCACCCACTTTAAGAAAAAAAAAAAAAAAAAATTCTCCTGGACCCGATAAACCACAAGGCTGAAGGATTTCTGAAGGCTATAAAACCACCGAGGGATACAGTGAAAGAAGTAGAAAATGCCAGATAGAGAAAAAAAACCCTATAATGCTTTACTTCGCTGTCTATGGCGCGATTCTCAAGAGGAATGGAAGAGGAGGCATGAAATGATATTGGTGGTCTCTGTGGAGTTCAGCACAAGTCGTACATGTGGTCCGCAATTTTTTTAGTATAACTTAAGTAGATAAACTGTAATGACGATATGTATTCTATAAAAAATAAAATGGAGTTTATAGTGCAGATCCATGTTGTGCATCTCATGTGTGTGAGCTGACGGTTAAGCTAATGCGTGTACGTTGATCCCTGCCCTCCTTGCTGTTTAGATGTTTATGAGTTTCTGACAGTCGCTTGTTAGTATTTTATATGGAGCGCTTCCATGAAGACAATTTATAAAAGCGTGCAAGAGCGTATAAGAGATCTTGTGACATATACAGGGTGGGGAAGCAAAATTTACAATGAACATTTAGTTGTTTTTTCTCAGCAGGCACTACGTCAATTGTTTTGAAACCAAACATATATTGATGTCATAATCATACCTAACACTATTATCCATACCTTTTCAGAAACTTTTGCCCATATGAGTAATCAGGAAAGCAAACGTCAAAGAGTGTGTGATTTGCTGAATGCACTCGTCACACCAAAGGAGATTTCAAAAACAGATGGAGTGTCCATAAAGACAAAGAAGAAGAGAATGACTATGAGCAAAACTATTACGAGAAAGTCTTGAAGTGGAGGAAGCAACAAAAAACGTACCAAAGCTTTTATTAAAGCTCTCAAATAAGATAAGATAAGATATTCCTTTATTGATCCCACAATGGGGAAATTCACAGTGTTATCAGCAGCATGAAACATACACACAACACGCACATACACGTAAGAGCAGTCATATAAATTTGAATAAAAAAGTGTTTAAAAAGGATAGTGCAAATATGGTTTGGTATGATGTAGTGCAATGGTTAGAATATAAATATATATCTATATAAATATATATATATATATATATATATATATATATATATATATATATATATATATATATATATATATAAATACAGATTTGAGTATATACAGCATAGATGGGATAGAGATCCTAAAGGATCCAACCAAATCCATGAGAAAAATGGCAACTGAACGTGAGGTAGACAACAAGACCGTTAGAAATGCAGTAAAATATGATTTGAAGTTAAAATCTTACACAAGAACACCAAAACACTTGTTGACAACAGCAACAAATCCAACTTTAGCAATTTTTGGGAATCATGTTTATGGCCACCTTCTAGCCCAGATCTAAACCCTCTGGTTTATGCTATTTGGGGCGTTTTAGAACATGCTACCAATAGAACATCACACAGCAATGTCGACTTTCTTAAAGATACTATTAAAGAAGAATGGGAGAAGTTGTCACCCGAATATTTGAGGAACACTTGCGCAAGTTTCAGGAAGTGTGTGAAGGCAGTTATTGAGAAAGAAGGAGGACACATAGAATAAAAACATTTTCTATTATGTCAATTTTCTTGTGGCAAATAAATTCTCATGACTTTCAATAAACTAATTGGTCATTCACTGTCTTTCAATCCCTGCCTCAAAATATTGTAAATTTTGCTTCCCCACCCTGTATACAAAGGAAGATATCACAGAAATATGGTAATTGAAGTGGACTACAGGAGCTCAAGGCTGCATTGATGTGTAACGTGTGATGTGACCCTGGTCAGACGTGTTCATGATTTAAACTTATTGGAAGAAGTGCGGGGTAGTGGATAAAATAACAGGCTTTCAACATTTGCCAGATCCTTTATAAGTTCAGTAAGTGACGGTTTTTGTGAATTAGTGCTTTTACACTATTTCCTACAAGATAGACGACCTTTTCAGATCTTGGCTGGTTAACAGATGATAGTATAGTACAGGCAGTGGTGTAGATGTCCCTGGAGAAGTAGGTGTACTCTCAGTTTTTGGCTTCTTTTTTTTTTAAGTCCAGAAAAACGCTGTTTTAGAAATATTGACATGTCAGACTACTCTACTAGAGAAATTTCTTGTGGAAAAATTTGTACCCTTTATTGATTTTGTTCTTTTTGGTTATGGAGTTTTCTTCAATGAACCTTGCAACACTGGATGTATGTATCAAATGTAATATTTGGCAAATCAGTCAGGCAGGTTGTGTACGCCCTCTTATCCATTTTATCTCACTGTGTTGGGCGCTCCTATTTTTGGGGGCATTTCACCCAGGCTAGGGTTACATTCTATGTCTTAGGGTTAAGGGATAACCAGATTATGACACCGCACCGACGCAGGACGCCACATCAAACACAAAATGCCCCAAAAATAGGAGTCCCCACTGTGTTGACACTTGGCAGGAAGTCCTTTTCCACGACGATTATGTATTTCCGGCAAGTGTGAAAAAGGTCAATTATTTATGGAGCAGAACCCAACAGTAGGTGGTGGTAATGTGCTGTAATGATAATGAACACCAGACATTTCACAGCATAAAAGAAGACCCAATGGTTTCTATACAAATCATGGCGAAACTCAGGCACTGACATCGACTACATCTGTTATGCAGTGGTGTAGTGGTCCCTGGAGAAGTGGGTATACTCTGAATTTTTGCCTTTTTTTGTCCAGAAAAATGTCATTTTAGAAACACTGACATGCCGGACTACTCTATTTAGTTTACCCAAAAATCCCTCAGTAGTATTTGCTCACTATTATAAAATGATCATGACTTGATCAGGAGCAGTTTGTAGGTTTTAGTGGTCACACAAGCAGCTGCATGAATGTAAACGTATTCAACATGAGGCAAACATAGGATAACGTTAGCCTTTCATAATGTTAGCCTTTCATAACGTTAGCCTACTCACACAGTTTAACTATTGGTGACAATATCTCTTCTCCTCTAAATGTGCAGTCATATGGTCAGTAGTTTTAAACAGTGACTCATTCTGAAACCACCCTAAAACTTACCTCAGAATTATGCTTTCAATGAAAGTATGTTTTCTCAATATGTGTCCGTCAGTTGAAAGACGTTTATTCTGCTATTCTCATTTGCATTTCCAGTAATCAAGCATCTTTCAATGAGACATGCAGTGACCTGTCAATCAACTGGGGTGGAACTGGCACCAGAGATGGCCAGTAGAGCCCGACCGATTAATCGGGCTGATTATAGCGTATCACCGATTAATCAACATCAGCCAATATGTAGCCGATGTATTAACTTTTTTTCTGCACGGAGATTCTGTTGCTCGCTGCTCTTGTGTGTGTGTGTGTGTGTGTGTGTGTGCTGCCCATAGAGTTAGAGGAACAGTAAGTTAGTTTCACTTTCACTCCTGCTCGGACAATGATGCTGCCACCACACACACAATCACATAATCACCGAGCTGAACCACCCCCGCTCGCGCGCTCTGACAAATATGGACTGCTAATCTACAACCCCCCCCCCCCCCCCCATGACAATCATGGACAGCTACTGCGCGCTCTTACAAAGATGGGCCGCTAATCCACCTGTCCACAATTATCGAATATATGATTATTATATCCTGTGTAGATCAGTGTTCTTATTTCATATATCGGCCAATATATCGGTTATCGGCCAACATTGGATATCGGCCGATATATTGGATATCGGCTTTTTATAGCCCCCAATATCAGTATCGGCATTGGCCCCAAAAATCCCATATCGGTCAGGCTCTAGTGGCCAGCACTAGTTAGCAATATTTTCTTTGGGATAACCCGCCCTCCTCTGCCTCTGATTGGCTCATCAGTCCTCATGCTTAAAGTTAACCAGTCTAATCAGTGAAGGTATCAAGTACTAGCCAATTAGAAGCAGAGTAGGGCGGGTCATGGCTTCACCATCCTAGGGAAAAAAATGGGTAATTTGGTTCAGATATTTACTGAATCAGGGGGGGATCAGGGGGATTTAGAGGTGGATATACCCAATGCTAACTGAAAAATAAGTGGGTATACTCCGTATACCACCGTATATCCTAGACTACACCACTGGTAGCCACCACGAAAATTAACATGATTTTAGTGAATGGTTCCATTTAACCCATAAAGACCCAACGCTTCTTTCATGTTAGTTCCCAAATTAATTTTTCTCTCTCTTTAACCTTTCTTATGTGATTTATCACCATTTATTATAATAATGTCCGCTATATTTTGCATTTTGACAGTGTAAATCATGTATCCTCCGATATTTAACCCTTTCATGCATGAATTATGACAACCTTAGTTGAGTTTTTTGGGGTTTTTTGAGTGTATTTATTCTTCCTTAGGCATGAAAAAAACAATACAATTGAGTTGTGTTTTTTTCATGGATTTACAAAAATGTCCATGCTACACCATGCATTATATTCTTGAAGCAAAGAAACAAGTATTTAAAACACAATATCAGAAAATGATATGAAAACAATGAAATAAAAACATGTTTAATGCGGCTAATCTGATGTTTTGTCACATTTTAACATATTCTAATACTAGTTATTACTCACTTCATGGAGATAATATGCAAAAAAAAAAAAAAAAAAAAAAAATTAAAAACTTGTTAATTACAGTCTAACAATTAACAACTGATCTACACTCAAACATGTTAGTGCAGATCAGGTTTATCAAGAACAGTAAAGTTACAGTAATGGTATGAATGTCAGCGTTAAGGATGATGCATCCACAGTGTTGGCTGATATGAAACTAAAACAACAAAATATAAAAATATAATATACATATAAAATATACATAAAATAAAGTATACAAGAGAACAGCTGTAGAATAACTGTCCACTGGAGTAACCATTATGCATGAAAGGGTTAATTTACTGATCATATAGATGTTCATAAAAGCTTAGACATTAAAGTTGAGTTATTTTTTCCTTAGGTAAAAAAAAAAAAAAAAAGTTTCAGGTTTAAAACAGCTTCTATAAACCAAATTGGTCCTATTTAGTGTGGCCTCCCTTTGAACATGTTTTTAACCCTTTTCTTCAGGTAATATGAGATTTATCGCACGTTTCCATTTGTCCTGTTCTTGTCATGGGGTCACCCTAAATAGTGACTTTAACCTTTACAGTCCATTTAGTTTAGTATTTTGTGTGTCTTCTAAGGATGTGCACATATTTATTGTATTTTCTTGTTCTATCTGAAGAAAAGAAAATGAAAAACTCTGCATGCTCATCTTAATCCTGCAAAACAAACAAACTAAGAGGTAGTTTACGATATTGCACAGCACTGTATCTCCAAATGCATAAATTTTCCATATTTGAAATAATCTGAGGGATAAAGTGTTTTCTTCATGGACTGGATTTATTTTTCTCCTGAAGTCAAATGAAGTCTTTATTGCCAAAAAAAAAAAAAAAAAAAAAAAGTTCAGGGTTACTATATCCCAAACAGACAAATCTGAAGAAAAAGTGACTTTTTCAGTCAAATCTATCATCACCTGAACATAAAACAAGTGTCTCCATCCATTGTCATTGATCCAACTCTATGGGTTTTACTGGTGAATCAATGTTGTAGAAGATGACGGTGTTTCCACGTTCACTACGGAGCCTGTGAACGTCCAAATGGGTCATATCTGATGACCATGAAAAGATGACAAACTGTATTTTACACCAATTATTTACATGTATTGACAGGATTAGTGGATTGACAGGTATTAAATATTTTAGATCTGAAGATGGTTTTGGTCACCAGTGGCTGTTTGGGTCTCTATGGGTTAAATGTGTATAAAATTAGAAGATAATGTGTAAGATCTCCCTAAGGTTTCTCTTTTCTCACTGGATTTTTGAAGTTTTTCCTTGCTGAGAAGGAAGGTCTGAGGATGGGGGATGCCAGGGATATTAATCCATTTCCTTGATCTACTGTTTATTTGACTGCTGTTTGTTTTCATATTCAACTAATTCTGTAAAACCCTGTGAGGCAACCTTGTTGTGATATAGGGCTCTACAAATAAAATAAAACTGAATTGAAGATTAACCAATAGGTTAATTGGTTAATCTAAATTGCCCATAGGTGTGAATGTGAGAGTGATTGTTTGTCTCTATATGTTCAGCCCTGCGATGAACTGGCGACTTGTCCAGGGTGTACCCCGCCTTCACCCCTATGTAGCTGGGATAGGCTCCAAGCGACCCCCGTGACCCTAGTGAGGATAAAGCGGGTTCAGAAAATGAATGAATGAATGAATGAATGAAGATTTGTGCCATCAAGTCCAAAATTCTAAAACTTCTAACATCTTACTAGGGATGGGAATCGAGAACCAGTTCTTTTTGAGAACTGGATCCCAGGAGCTCGATTCCTTGGAATCGTTTGCCTGCCTGCTTAATGATTGTGCTTATCGATTCCGCCTTCGTTATGTATGCGCGATGACGTCACGCGTATGCTGCATTGTTTTGGTCAGAACGTAGCCAACATGGTGTTGAGGCAGAAACGGTCTAAAAAGACGACACCAGGTCCACTGGAACACTGTCAAAGCTTCCATTTCTTCAAAAGGGTGGAATCCCTCCAATCTGTTCAAACATTTGTCCACAGCATGTGAATCATTTACAGGAATGTCACATATTTGATTCGCTACTTAGCGGTGCTTGTGAATCTAGCGGCAGAGTGAACACCAGGCCATCATCCGGGCCCAGTTCCGGTTCCAGTGTGAGCAACAAACGTCGTACTCCCTCAAATACAAGTTTCTGAAGGTAGAGGAAAGGAAATGAGGTGCACAACAATGGGAGACGGGCAGAGTCGAACCGGTTCCACGTAGTGAGAATGCAGCAATAGAGGAATTAGTAAAGTGTCTTTAGTTTCACTTTCACTGTACACCCCCCAACCCCAAGCTGGGCCCAGTGTCATCAGTTATTATTATTTGTACATACTGTATATGTTATATTTTCTGTGCAGAGATGGAAATAGAAAACAGTTAATGCAAACACAGCTGTTTGTACTCTTTTATTCCCTCACCCAATAAGAATCGAAAAGGAATCAGATCGTTTATCAAAATCGATAATGGACTCAGAATCGTTAAATTCTTATCGATTCCCATCCCTACATCTTACTTATCTCACTTCTGCACATGTTGCATGTCATTTACCTCTGAGAGTTTGCACAATTACCCAAATATTGCATACCGTATTTTCCAGACTACTGAGTGCACCTGAATATAAGCCGCACACTGCTGTCTACAACGTCTCACCATTGATTCATTGATGCCAAGCTTACATACAGCAGCTCTATTTCCTTCTTCGACCGCCAGATCGACCACCTTTATCTTGAAAGATGCCTCATCTGCATTTCTTCGTGTGTTTTCCATGATGACGGTATGTCCATGACACGCAGAATAACTGATCTGAAGAATTTAGTGTGAGTGCGTTTGATTGACGTTGGACAAGCCGCATCATTTTTTAAGCCGCAGGGTTCAAAGCGTGTAAAAAAAGTAGCAGCTTATAGTCCGGAAATTACAATATTTATTTAAATATATATTTTTCTCTCAGTAATAGTAGTTTATATATATATTTTTTATATTTTTATGTTTTTTCATTTGTATGCCATTCTTAAATACCACTTTATTTTTTGTTTGTTTTTGTAAAAAAAATTTATATTAATAATAGTTAACAAGACATTGTGGACAGAAAAATAACAACAACAACACATGAACAAAAGGAAAATCAAAAAAATAAACAAACTAAAACAACAACAACAACAGAGTATTAACAAACAACAACAACATTGTATTACAATTAATTTTTTTTAAATTTTTTTTATTTCCTAGTTAAATTATTCTATTTCAATTTTTACACTTACAATTTTATACATACATTTTCTTGTCATTAATTTTGGACGTCAAAGTAAGATTTCTAATGTACAGGGAAGCCTGTTTCTTTACTCTACACATGACAATAAAACACTTTGAATCCTTCCAATACTTGAAAATAATGGTGCATCAAACTGTTGCAAGTTAGATGTTTATTTCCAAATATGAATGTTAAAACAGTAGCAGCATAGCGTTGCAATTCCAGTTATGTTTTGTAGTAAACATAATGAGGCCATATGTTTTTTGCTATCCTTGTGATCCATTCTTTAATTTTGTTGCAACAAAACACAATTTCTGTTTGAAGGATCCTTTATTTATTTGGTTTTCTTCAATACTCAAAAGCTGCCGTTCCCATATTTAAGGTTAGAGGTTTCCATGAGGTCATTGGAGTAAAATATATTATAATAGGACATGTGAATTCATTTTCTGAAGTAAAAAAATCGTAAAAAAATAAAATAAAATAAAATAAAAATAAAAAAATAATAATAATAAAAAAAAGAAAAAAAAAAAAAAAAGAAGAGTTTATCAATGTGAACCTATGTGGAAATACAGAGGAAAGATGAGAATTACATAAAACACTCAACTACAGGAAAATAATGTAAAAGATGAGGCAAGGAGAAAAGACACAAAGACATAAGACAAAAATGATGTGACAAGCCATAAAACATGAAGTACAACATAAAATATGCAACAAATATAAAATGATATAAAAGTAAAGGATGCAGTGAGATGTAAAATACTGAAAAATGCATGAGTCATAACAACATGAAAGTGGCGTAAAGGTAAGAAAAAGATCCAAATGCTGTATAAGAAGTAATAACAAATCAACATAATAGATATAAAATCTGCAAAAAAAAAAAAAAAAAAAGAGCTTAACTGATTATTTTGATGTGTTTAATCAGTCACTTTAATTGTCGTCATTATGGCAATTTAAGATGGATTTTTTTAGTAATCAGTTTTTTATGGGCTTGAGCTGGAAAACATTGGGAACCACTGATTAAACAGAGGTTTTCACTGCCACACAATGGAATTTTAGGCAACAAAAGCACTGCAGTTTGGAAGAGTTTTACTAAATACTACACTGCGGGTTAGATTTTCTTTCAAATATTATCCCTCAATCTAACCAAGTTCTTTCAGTTCCTCAACCCAACCATAAATAATTGTGAACAAAATCGGCTAATATTATAAATCAAATGCCAGATATTTCGCAAAGAGTCAAATACATCATCTGTGAACACTTCTTACCCCTCAAAGCAACTCATAATTTAGAAAACAAGTCAGACCGATGCTGACACAGGATCTGAAAGGGCTGAATGTCTCGTTTGTGGGTAGTTCAGGGACATCACGAGGACAGAGAATCACACGACTCCTATACAGAACCACAGGGGGCTCTAGATTTTTCATGACTTGGAAAAAAATCAATATCTGTTTCAGTGTGTAAGTGTACATTATATATAGAATATTTCACCCCCCTTTTTCTCTTTTTCTCACCATCATATAATCCTGTCACATGGGGAACTGAACCCCTGAAGTATACTTAAACCTTCCAACGATCCCTGATTTAAAAAAAAAAAAAAGATCAATTCTGTAGCTTGTGTTGTTGTGACATTTGAGTTTTAATGTGTTATTTCTGTATCAGACCGACCAAACATTAACCCACAGGTGTCAAACATGTGGTCCGGGGGCCAAATCCGGCCCGCCAAAGGGTCCAATGTGGCCCGTGGGATGAATTTGTGAAATTGAAAAATTACACTGAAGATATTAACAATCAATGGTGTCAAAATAATTTTAGGTCAATTCCATTTAAAGTGGGTCAGACCAGTAAAATACTATCATAAAAAAATATAAATAATAAAAACCACACATTTCTTTCTTTGTTTTAGTGCAAAAAAGTAAAATTACAGAAAAATGTTAACATTTACAGACTAGCCTTTTACAAAAAATATGACAAACCTGAACAAATATGAACAACCTGAAATGTCTAAATAGAATTAAGAGTAATTTTACCAATATTCTGTCTGTTATTAAATGTTTTGTGTATTTGTAGATCCACTGTGATCTGTAAGTTGTAATGAACGTGTAAAAATGAGAAGCTGAGGCCAAATAATGGCATAAATTGTAAAAATTGCACTTTTATTTCTTAATAAATTTCACTTTGGTCATGATTGTTCATGTTTTTCCGCATTTTTTAAAGGATAGTTTGTAGATGTAAAAATTTTGATTTTATTTATTTATTTATTTATTTATTTATTTAACCAGGAAAAGGATCCCATTGAGATTAAGAACCTCTTTTTCAAGGGAGTCCTGGCCAAGAGACAGCATGAAACACAACACATAGTTACAACATACAATTACCCCATACAGTTACAACAAACAATAATTTACAGGACAATTCAACCTACGAAAAACACATGCAAGTCACTGAGTTCTTCTCCAGCACTTTGAGTTTGGATTTAAAAGCATTCAGGGAGATCAATTCAGAGAGTTTCCAGTCTTTTAGCAACATTGTGACATGATTGTTCATGTTTTTCCACATTTTTTAAAGGATAGTTTGTAGATGTAAAAAATTTTGATAATATAATTTTACTTTTGTCACTCCAAAACATAGAAATTAGACATACAAATTTTGGAAGTGATATTATTTCTGTCTTATTATGTTATTATTTTAATGATCCGGCCCACTGCAGGTCATATCAGGCTGTATGTAGCTCCTGAACTAACATGAGTTTGACACCCCTGCATTAACCAACTGAAGCAGTGGTTTCACAAGGTAAAATCACTACCTTTGATATTCTTTATACAGATTCTCTGATGTAGATTGATCAGAAATGAATTATTCTACTTCATCATCCAAGTGGGAAGGCTCAAGAGGGTTTTCCAACAGAAGTGTAGCACCGCATTATGTAATAACACTGCATTTTATAATAACATACTGCATTTTGTAATACAATTCTTGAACACATTTTACTACTTATAACTTACCACTCACTACATATTTCAACAGGTATTATAAAATGCATGCACTGCAAAAATCAAAATCTTACCAAGTGTATTTTTCTCATTTCTAGTCAAATATCTCATCACACTTAAAATAAGACATAATCCCCTAAAGAGTAACTTTTCAGTGAGATATAAGAACTTTTTCGACAATATCTTGAAAATCTTATTTCAAGAAATCTTGAATTAAGCAAAAAAAAAATAAATAAAAAATCTTGAATTAAGAAAAAAAAAAAAATCTTGAATTAAGAAAAAAAAAAAAAAAAAAAAAAATCTGCCAAGAGATCAAGTGAAAATTATCTTGGTAAGATTTCTTGAAATAAGATTTTCAAGATCTGTTCTCTAAAAATAAGTTTTTATATCTCACTGAAAAGTTACTCTTTAGGTGATTATGTCTTATTTTAAGTGTGATGAGATATTTTGACTAGAAATGAGAAAAATACACTTGGTAAGATTTGGATTTTTGCAGCAGGTGTAGCAATTTTTTTTTTTTTTTTTTTAAGGAAATGTAATAATTTGGTATATTATGTAATAAACCATCAAAACTGATGCCTTGATTGGAAAAACCATCATACCAGTAGAATAACAGTAAACATTCCAGCTTAATTAGAATTCGTTAAAGAAAAAAAAAAAAAAAAAAAAAAAAAAACTAGTAGGATGTTTCATTGGTCAAAAATAAATCAAATGTAACTGTATTTATTTTAATAGAGAATGTGTTTGCAGGGTAGAGACAAAATCTGCACTAATTAAGTATTCCGGACAAGAAACTTACAGGGGCACTGAAATTTGGAAGACACATGTGTACACTGTCAAAAAAAATCTGTAATTTAACAGAATTTTCACTGTTAATTTTACAGATGTTTCCTGTATTTTTAAGAAACAGGAAAATATCAATGAAATGACAAAAACAGACTGTGATTTTACATGTCAAATGTAAAATAACATGAAAAAACTGTCACTGTGAATAACCATAAAATTTCCGTTTTTTAAAAGAAAATTGTTTGTTTTTTTTTTTCCACAGAAAAATACAGTTAAAATACATGTGCAAATGTATCATAATTTCACAAATATTTCTTTTCTATTCATGAGATTAAACTGTTAATTTAATGTTTAATACTATAAAAATAATAATAATAATAAAACAAGATAAAATTACTGAGAATTAACTGTAAAAGAAATATTTATTCTGTGAGTTTAACAAGGCTTGTTTGTTAATTGACAAATATCTTGTGTAATTACAGGAGGTTTCACAACAAAAATGTTGAATAAATGTGTTTTTGTGAATGTGTAACATGTATAAGCACTGATAAACTGTCCAAAAAAAATTTTTTTCAGTGGATTGTACAACTTGGTCTCACTGAAAATGATTTATATATTTATTGATAGGTAATTTGATTGTTTCAGTACATGTAAATAATCTTCATTAAACATTAAAAAGTAAAAAAAAAAAAAATATGCAAAATCTCATGTAAAGTTAGGGCAAATGAGATGGTTATTTTCCGTTATTTAACAGTATTTTTTGGGCACCCCTGCTGCCTTAATAATACTGTTTTTTTTATGACTTTAAAAAAATTTTTTTTTTTACAGTGTATAAGTTTTTACAAAACGCGGCAAACTTTATTACAAAATGCGGCGTTATTATATAATGAGGTGTAAAATTATTACATTATTACATATTGCACCATTACAATGTAAAGCTGTGCTACAAGCTCTCACCTATAGAATGCCGACTTTAATATTTATGTCAATTTCTTTGTGTACTGTTGCCAGCATTGATGCCAGCATTAAGTCACATAATTCAGTCAGAAAAATCATCTAGTGTTTAGTATCCCTTTAACAACATTAAATTATTACTGTATGTTAAACCAATACATATTTCAGGCTTCATTAACTTTGTAGTAACACATTTGCAGGGATATTTTTAGACATGTATGAGATTAGATTGCATGGTTTGGACTCACTGAAGGATGAAACACATATGGTCCCTATTGTAGAAAACCTTAAATATTAATATATGTATATACAGTATGTACAATAATAGACCCCAGCTAAAATATTATTTAAAAAAAGGGACTTTGGCTAATGCAAACCACATGAGTGTTAAATAAGAATCATGCCACCAAGGATGTTGCACAGGTACCATGTATTATGATGGAAACACAATTAAATAATATTTTAAGTAATATTTCACAAAATTCAATTACACTGCAAATAATAATGATGCTAATACAGTCCAAATAAGGAGGATTTGATGATAGCCTCACACTGCAGTTAAAAAAAGTGCCAGAGAATTACAACCCCTATAGTTCAAAGGATTCATATTAACATCCATATTCATGGTTTAATGAAAAATTTAACAATCATACATTCTGTATAATCTTTTAATGTCATATATATTGTTCACGTCGTCAGTCCGTACATCAATTCAATCATGTGTCATGCTTTCAGGCGGTGCATTACCCCAGAATTAAAAAAAAAAAAAAAGTAAAGGGTGTGGAAACAGTCGAACACTGTAATAAATGATTCTGTGGTCATGTAGATTTTAATTAATGTATCAGGTAAAATATAGTCAAGTCACTTGTGACATAATGTCAAAAAAAAAATTCATACAGTTTGTTTTTAATTCTTTTACACTTTTTTCTATTTCATCAACTTGAGCCGTAAATAAAAACACCAAATACTCAATAATTGTCACATTTTTTAACCCTTTAAATGCCGTGTTTGTAATGTAAACAAACCATTTTTTTGGATGCAAAAAACACAAAAAAATGTATTTTTTTCAATATACTACATAAAAAGTGAATCACATATTATTTGATTTTTTCATCCTGGCATATGTCAATGATTAACTCCAACATTGTTTAATTTGCATTATTATTTTTGGTGCTAGGTCAAATGTTCAAAAATACTAGCATCTGTCACCAAGTGTGCGTAAAATGCACACCTATAAATCAAACTATTAAATATTATATATTGATTTATTTTTCTGCTCTAATTTGATTTTATTTTTGTAAATCAAGGTCAGCCCTAATCATACATATCAAATGGAAGAAATAGTGCGTTTTAGGCACACTTGGGAGACAGATGCTAGTCTGGTAATTTTCTTTTGTTTACAATGTGCACATTTTAGTTGGTGGCCAGAATTTTAACCCTTTCATGCATAGTGGTCACTACAGTGGACAGTTATTCTACAGCTGTTCTCTTGTATATTCATGAATTTAGTTGTTTCAGTTCCATATCGGCCAACACAGTGGACACTCATGCATCATCTCATACACTGACATTCATACCATTACTGTAACTTTACTGTTCTTCATAAACCTGATCTAGAGTAATATGTTTAAGTGTAAGTCAATTGTTGTTATTAGTCTGTAATTAACAGTTTTTGTAAAAGTTTTGTTTTTCTTTTTCTTTTTGCATATTATCTCCACGAAGTGAGTAATGACTGGTATTAGAGTGTTAAAAATGTGAGAAAACATCAGATTAACAGCATTAAATATGTCTGGTAAAGGTTCATACTGTCTTCCTTTTATTGTAGGTAATTCATTTATCAGACAAACTAGTAAAGCAAGTAAACAAACAACTATCACTGTCTGAGAAATGAATTACCCATAATAAGCACTAAAAATGTTTTTATGTCATAGTTTTCACACAATACATCAGTAAATACATGTTTATTTGCTCCCAAAATTAAACGCATGATTTCCAGCTGAGTGGACATTTTCGTAGCTCCATGACAAATAGGTTCATAAGAAAAGTTTTTTTAGGCATGCTTTTTTTCATGCCTAAAGAGGAATAAAAACACGAAGGAAAAAAACGTCTTGATTGAGGGTCTCATAATTCGTGCATGAAAGGGTTAAAGATCATGCAAAAATGAACTTTTAAATTCTAACCTTATTTAACCCTTTTGTGCATACTGGTCACTACAGTGAACAGCTATTCTATAGCTTTTCTTTTCTATATTCATGGATTTCGTGGTTTCAGTTCCATATCAGCCAACACAGTGGACGCTCATGCATCATCTCATACACTGACATTCATACCATTACTGTAACTTTACTGTTCTTGATAAACCTGATCTAGAGTAATATGTTTCAGTGTAAATCAATTGTTATTAGTCTGTAATTAACAGTTTTTGTAAAAGTTTTGTTTTTGTTTTTCTTTTTGCATATTATCTCCACGAAGTGAGTAATGACTGGTATTAGAGTGTTAAAATTTGAGAAAACATCAGATTTTTTTTGTTTTTTTTTGTTTTTTTTTTCCCACACATATCTTTATTAAAGTTTTAAGACACTACATATCTTTTCTGACATGAATCGGTAACATTTTGTAGATCTCTTCTGAGCATAAACCCCCAGAATCACAAGCCCTCCCCATAGTTTTCACACAATTTATCAGTAAACACATGTTTCTGTGCGTCAAAAATTAAACGTGTGGTGTCCAGCTGAGTGGACATTTTTACAACTTCATGAAAAATAGGTCCATAAGAATTTTTTTTCATTATTATTTTTTAATGTATTTTTTTTTTTTTAATTTTAATTATTTTCATTTTATTTATTCATTTATTTTTTATTTATTTTTCAGAAGAAAATTTTCAATCGCATTGTTTTTTTCATGCCTGAAGAAGAATAAAAACACTCAGGAAAAATTTTTGATTAAGGTTCTCATAATTCGTGCATGAAAGGGTTAAATTGTGAAAAATAACATGAAGTTTATTAACATGAAGTGCAAAGTGTGCTGAGAAGGCGCACCCGGATATCAGAGGGTTAAGAGCTTCATTTAACAATACTAAACAGAGTGAAATTTAATTAATCAAATTGCTTGTAATGTGTTGCCTTATTTTTATTGAGCAGATATGGGGAATCTTTTTTTTTTTTTTTTCCCAGTGAACGGTTAGTACACAATTTACTGTTCTGCATGCACGGTGCCATACATCGCCCATATCGGTTAATTCCCCCGTAACAATGAGCAGAAGGAGACAGGTGGCCAGCGACCTGTGAGAGCAGGTCCCTCCGGATGCTGGCTGATGATGGTGAAAACATGGACGGGCATTGTATTAATCCAATTCCATGGCAGTAATGTGGAAAATCCAGCAGCTGTCTGAGCTTTATATAGAAGAGCCTAGGGCATGAGAAACCTGCAGTGATTCAAATGGCACAAAGGCACTGGGCCTGAAATACAGCACTCTTCCCCTGGCACATAGATCTCCCCGACTCCCTTTTGCCTTTCTCTTCCCCTCTCAGCATCACTCTGCTTAATTTTACTTTGCCTCCAATTTCCTCATTTGCTGTCTCTTACACTCTGATGGTCTTTCTACTTATTCCTCTGCCTGCAGCTCCCGTCTTTCATCTTTCCTGTACAACCCAATTGCGTGGGCAGTTACAGCCCAAATCCATCCTTTTCTCCTCCCACCTCCTCATTCATTCATGCACGCTCTCACCTTGTCCTTCACCCATAGGTCTTTGCTCTCGACAGGGAGCCACATGACTCTCTCAAGGTGTACCTCCAAAACTCTCAGGGGGGAAGGCGATACGGCAGCTGAAAGTACAACAAATATATACCGCGTTCTATTTATGAAGATAATGCGATGGAACTGGGTTTAAACCAGCTGTTGATCAATACCTGTGACCCAGTCTTACATGCAAGGTGCTCAGATCTGAGGAAATTAATGTTCACGACTTGGATTATGTCAGTGAGTGTCTCTGTGAGTGCTTAACACCAAAACCATTTTAACCCTTTCATGCATGAGTTATGAGAACCTTGTTGAGCCGCATTTTGTAATAAATTCCCATTATGTAATAGAAGTTCAAAATGTAATAAAAATGTCACGTCATCTTGTAATAAAGCCGCATTATGTAATAAACTGACACATTTTGTGATAAATTACCTCAATGCATCATGTAGTAAATTTTTACGCATTATGTAGTGAGTTATTACAATTTGAGAAATTTATTACAAAATGCACTTGACACCTTTTTATTTTCAGGAAAATGTAATAACATGGTTCATTACGTAATAACGACACTCAAGTAGATTTTTTTTGCCCTGTTGAGCCACATTATGTAATAAATTCCCATTATGTAATAAAAGTTCAAAATGTAATAAAAATGTCACGTCATCTTGTAATAAAGCTGCATTATGTAATAAACTGACACATTTTGTAATAAACTACCTCAATGCATTATGTAGTAAATTTTTTCACATTATGTAGTGAGTTATTACAATTTGAGAACTTTATTACAAAATGTACTTGACACATTTTTATTTAAAAAAATGTAATAACATGGTTCATGATGTAATAACAATCCAAATTAATATAATTTCAGAGCAATTTAGAAGAAATTAGTCACAGGAGCTACAGGTAATGGAATCAGAACTTTAACCACACAGTTTAAAGATCAATTTAGCACATTACATTTTCCTGAAAATAAAAATGTGTCAAGTGCATTTTGTAATAAATTTCTCAAATTGTAATAACTTACTACATAATGCAAAAAAATTTACTACATAATGTGTTGAGGTAGTTTATTACAAAATGTGTAATGTGGCTTTATTACAAGATGACGTGACATTCTTATTACATTTGAACTTTTATTACATAATGGGAATTTATTACATAATGCGGCTCAACAAGCCCTGCAGATTAGTAGTTGTAGTAGTGGTAACGATAGCCTTGTTGAGCCGCATTATGTAATAAATTCCCATTATGTAAAAAAAGTTCAAAATGTAATAAAAATGTCACGTCATCTTGTAATAAAGCCACATTATGTAATAACCTGATGCATTTTGTAATAAACTACGTCAACGCTTTATGTAGTAAAGTTTTTCGCATTATGTAGTAAGTTATTACAATTTGAGAACTTTATTACAAAATGTACTTGACACATTTTTATTTAAAAAAATGTAATAACATGGTTCCTGATGTAATAACAATCCAAATTAATATAATTTCAGAGCAATTTAGAAGAAATTAGTCACAGGAGCTACAGGTAATGGAATCAGAACTTTAACCACACAGTTTAAAGATCAATTTAGCACATTACATTTTCCTGAAAATAAAAATGTGTCAAGTGCATTTTGTAATAAATTTCTCAAATTGTAATAACTTACTACATAATGCAAAAAAATTTACTACATAATGTGTTGAGGTAGTTTATTACAAAATGTGTAATGTGGCTTTATTACAAGATGACGTGACATTCTTATTACATTTGAACTTTTATTACATAATGGGAATTTATTACATAATGCGGCTCAACAAGCCCTGCAGATTAGTAGTTGTAGTAGTGGTAACGATAGCCTTGTTGAGCCGCATTATGTAATAAATTCCCATTATGTAAAAAAAGTTCAAAATGTAATAAGAATGTCACGTCATCTTGTAATAAAGCCGCATTATGTAATAACCTGATGCATTTTGTAATAAACTACGTCAACGCTTTATGTAGTAAAGTTTTTCGCATTATGTAGTAAGTTATTACAATTTGAGAAATTTATTACAAAATGCTTTTGACACATTTTTATTTTCAGGAAAATGTAATGTGCTAAATTAATCTTTAAACTGTGTGGTTAAAGTTCTGATTCCATTACCTGTAGCTCCTGTGACTAATTTATTCTAAATTGCTCTGAAATTATATTAATTTGGATTGTTATCACATAAAGAACCATGTTATTACATTTTTTTTTAAAATAGAAAAAACTATGAAATAAAAATTTTTTTATCCCATAAAGACACAAACATCCACCAGCAACCAAAACCATTAACTGATCTAAAATGTATAATACCTGTTAATCTACTAACCCTATCAATACATGTAAATAATTGGTGTAAAATTCACTTTTTTATCTTTTCACGGTCATTGGATATGACCCATTTGGATGTTCAGAGGCTCCGTAGCTACCGTGGAAACACCGTCATCTTCTACAACATTGATTCACCAGTAAAACCTATAAAGTTGGATAAATAACAGCAGTCAAAGATGTTTGTTTTTGTCGAGGCCTAAACCTCATGGTGAAAAAGAAGCACAATGAGCTTGTAGAGTTTTAAATTTTATTACAAAATGATGTTTCAAATTGAAGTGAACAAGCAACAATAAGCAGCAATGATCAACACACAGACTCAAAGATAAAGTCTCGCTGTTTGGCCAAACAGGGTGCAGTCTGCTAAGACTGGACAAAGATCCATAGAAGTCAAAGAGCCTTTATACTGTGCAGGTCATGTAAACATGTTTACCTAAGTTCCATCACATGTCCCTACAGTGTCTGGTTTTGATTAGATTCTATTGATTTGCTCAGTATAGCAGGTACAAAGTCTAAAATCGTCAGAATGACAAGTACAAAGTTTAGACAAAATGCTAATACAGAATGAATCACCAAAAAATAATTTTTCCTCCACAGTTTTATGTTAAGTTAATGATATATTTTACTGAAATAGTCACTTTTTCCTCAGTTTTCTCTGTTTTTTTGTTTAATAACCCTCAAGTTTAATCTGAGCTTGCATGAACATCTACATGATCAGTAAATTATGTATTAGAAAATACTGTAATTTCACTAGAAAACTGCAAAATACAGAAGATTATTTCATAATAAATGGCAACAAATCACTTAAAAAATGTTAAATATAAAGAAAAAAATCATTTGGGAACTACCACAAAAGTTGCACTGGATCTCTATAGGTTGATGTTGTTAGTCTGATGTTTTGTCACATTTTAACACATTCTAATGCTAGTTATTACTCACTTCATGGAGATAATATGAAAAAAAAAAAAAAAAATTGTAATTGACAGTTTTTTTTTAAGCACAGTCTAATAACAATTAGCAATTTATTTACACTTAAACATGTCACTGCAGATCAGGATTATCAGGAAGAGTAAAGTTACAGTAATGGTATGAATGTCAGTGTATGGGATGATGCATAAGTGTCCACTGTGTTGGCTGTTATAGAACTAAAACTACAAAACTTGTGAATATACAAGAGAACAGCTGGAGAAGAACTGTCCACCGTAGTGACCACTGTGCATGAAAGGGTTAAGGTTGTGAAGAAAAAGGTTTGTGAGAGAACAGAACACTATCATTGAACAAACATTCAGTGAACTCCAACATCAGAAAAAACTGTAAAATCAGTACTAAAAAACCCTCTGCACGTAAAAACTAAGGTGCCTTTGTCATCCATCCTTGTCAACTTTAACAAGGGTTTCAGGTTAGGGTTAAGCTGTTGGATAAACAACTGCTTTTCCAAACACAAGTTGAAAAAGCAATGATGTAAACGTCTCATAAACCCCATATTCTATTTACAATAGAATATGTTTATGTTTATGTTTACGCATTTGGCAGACGCTTTTTTCCAAAGCGACTTACAGGGGAAAACCAATTAAATCACTCAGTCAATCAAATTTTATTTATATAGCGCCAGATCACAAGAAAGTTATCTCTTGACATTTTATATATAGAGTTGGTCAAAACCAGACTCTAAGTCAATTCTACAGAAACCCAACAGAATCCTCCTGGAGCAAACACTTGTGACTGGTGACAGTGGCGAGGAAAAACTTCCCTTTAACAGGCAGAAACCTCGAGCAGACCCAGACTCCTGGAGGATGGCCGTCTGCCTTGACCAGTTGGGGTTAAAGAGAGAGAGTAGAGAAGGGGAAAAAGAGAGAGTGATAGAGATAGGGACTGGGGGAGAGGGGGAGAAGGGGGGAGTAGGGGGAGACACATGGAGGCGGTTGAGGATAAGTGAGTGGTGATGATGAGGGCAGGGAAGAGGCCGGACCACCGCAGCAGGTCCAGAGATAATCGTGAAAGAATCTGTGGTTGTCCTGGGAAAAACCTTATTAGAATATTTAAAATGGAATGTTTGAAAGTGCTAGGACAGGAGGTGCTCTCGGAAGAGCTGGGTCTTCAGGAGCTTCTTGAAGATAGGCAGGGATGACTCTGTTCTTGTAGCACTTGGTAGAGCGTTCCACCAACATGGAACGACCCATGAAAAGAGCCTGGATTGTCTTGTACAAGGTCTGGGGACCACCAGACTACGTTCCCCAGACGAGCGGAGTGGTCGTGGGGCGACATAAGCTTTTATTAGTGCACCTAAGTAGACAGGAGCAGACCCACGGAGAATTTTGTAGGCTAGGATTAAAGATTTGAATTTGATGCGGGCAGCTATGGGTAGCCAGTGTAACTCAATGAGTAAGGGGGTGACATGTGCCCTTTTAGGCTGATTGAAGACCAGACGCGCTGCTGCATTCTGGACCATCTGTAGTGGTTTGACAACACAAGCTGGGAGGCCTGTTAGAAGAGCATTGCAGTAGTCAAGACGGGAGATAACCATAGTCTGCACCAGGAGCTGGGTGGCCTGTTCGGTTAGGTATGGCCTGATCTTTCTTAGGTTGAACAGAGTGAAACGGCATG
The DNA here is from genome assembly GCF_902148855.1 of Sphaeramia orbicularis. NCBI lineage: Eukaryota > Metazoa > Chordata > Actinopteri > Kurtiformes > Apogonidae > Sphaeramia > Sphaeramia orbicularis. Next base: position 43,460,912 of record NC_043962.1, on the reverse strand, counting down.
ATCGGGTGACAGAGGCAACGTGATCCGTGAAGGTCAACTGATTATCAATCATGACTCCCAAGTTACGTACTACACTGGTAGGAGCCAGAGGTATGGAGTCAATAGTGATGGAGATGTCCAGCTGTATGGTTGGCTTAGCTGGGAAGACCAGCAGTTCAGTTTTGGACAGGTTCAGCTGAAGGTGATGGGCTTTCATCCATGCAGATATGTCAGAGAGACAATCTGAGATCCGCACTGAGACTGTGGAGTCATCAGGTGGGAATGACAGATAGAGCTGGGTATCATCAGCATAGCAATGATATGAGAAGCCGTGTGAGTGGATGATCTGACCGAGTGAGGTGGTGTATATGGCAAAAAGGAGGGGGCCCAACACAGAGCCTGGGGGACCCCCGTGGTGAGGCGGTGAACTGCTGATGTGTGCCCTAGCCAGGACACACTGAAGGACCGACCAGTAAGGTAAGATTGAAACCAGGAGTGTGCGTGGCCTGTGATGCCCATGTTCCAGAGTATGGATAACAGGATATCATGATTGACAGTGTCAAATGCTGCTGATAAGTCCAGTAGAATGAGTACTGAAGACTTGGCTGCTGCTCTAGCCTCTTTCAAGGCTTCTGTCACAGACAACAGAGCCGTTTCAGTGGAGTGGCCGATTTTGAAGCCAGATTGGTTGATGTCCAGGAGGTTATTTTGGGAGAGGAATTCTGTGACCTGTTTGAAAACAGCCCTTTCGATGGTCTTAGAAAGGTATGGGAGGAGTGAGACTGGTCGATAATTCTCCACTTGAGTGGGGGTGAGGGAAGGTTTTTTGAGTAGTGGTGTTACCTGCGCTTGTTTAAATACTGTAGGAAATGTTCCTGAAGTCAGTGAAGCATTAATCACATGTGTGATTGGTGCTGTGATAGTAGGGGCAACAGACTGTAAGAGGTTGGATGGAATAGGGTCCAACAGGCATGTTGTAGGACGGCTAGAGGAAAGGAGTTTAGACACCTCGTTCTCTGTGAGGGGAGTAAATGAGGGGAATGACGCAGTTGGGCTTTTATCAGTTGAGTTAGTAGTAGCCATAGTCAGGGGAGAGGAAGCAGTGTGTGATGATGATGATGTTGAAGAAGGAGGCGTGCAGTCTATGGGTGGATCAGTGAACTGACTGCTGATAGTAGACACTTTATTTGTGAAAAATGAAGCAAAATTGTCTGCTGTCAGATTAGTAGTGGGCGGTGGAGGTGGAGGGTTGAGTAGTGTTTTAAAGGTTGAGAATAGTTTCTTGGTGTCGGTGGCAGAATGAATTTTGTTATTATAGTAAGCCTTCTTCGCAGCAGTGACACTGGATGAGAAGGATACCAATAGTGACTGGAATGTGATCAGGTCAGAAGAGCTTTTTGTTTTGTGCCATTTTCTCTCTGCGGCTCTGAGGTTGGTACGCAGCGACCGGAGGTTATCATTGAGCCATGGGTGGGACTGGGAGGATGGAGCGGGTCTAGTAGATAGAGGGCACAGATTATCCAGACAGGAGCTAAGTGTAGAGCACAGAGACTCAGTGGCATCGTTAACCTCTAAGGAGGAAAAAGTGCTGGGGGGAGGGAGAGCGGAGGCTACGACAGTGGAGAAGTGGGTGGGGGACAAATTGCGGAGGTTGCGGCGGAAAGAGACCATGGGGGAGGGAGCAGAGTGTTTTTCAGGGAGAGACACACTGAACTGAATGAAATAGTGGTCAGACAGGTGTAAAGGTGTGACTGTGAGGGCATCTGTGATGCAGTTTCGGGTGAAAATGAGATCGAGCTCTTTACCAGCTTTGTGGGTTGGAGGACTGCAAACCCGCTGTAGCTCAAAAGAGAGCATTAGTGACATGAAATCTGAGAAGCTGGGATTGTCTAAGTGGATGTTCATGTCACCGAGGACTAGCATGGGGCAGTCATGCTCTGGGATGGAGGAAAGCAGAGTGTCAAGCTCATCAGGAAAATCACCCAGTTGCCCTGGTGGACGATAAATGACAATTATGTAAAGTTTGACTGGTGCTGTCACTAGGATGGCATGGTATTCAAAGGAGTTGTATTTGACTGAAGGTAGGAGTTGATTGTGTTTCCATTTGTTGGAAATTAACAGACCCACACCACCTCCTCGTCCAGATGGACGAGAGGTATGAGAGAATGTGTGGCTGATAGAAAGTGCGGCTGGGGTTGCATTGTTTTCAGGCGTAATCCAGGTTTCAGTGAGAGCCAGGATGTCCAGTGTGTGATGGTTGGCATAGGCAGCAATAAAATCTGCTTTGTTCACTGCAGATTGGCAATTCCATAACCCTATAGAGAAGGACGCACCAATGACTGCGGTGTATATTAATGGGCGGAGATTGGTGATATTACGATGCCTTTTAGCAGTGTGAAACCCCATACGTGAACCGAAAATAACAGGAATAGGATGGTGACCAGTAGAGAGATTGTTCCTCAAAGGTGAGCTGGTGTGAGTGAGGGGTGTAGCTGTCATTAGTGAGGGGCTGGGAGAGGAGGAGAGAACAGCTGGGGTGGTATTCAGTCTGACTACAGACTGTACAGGAGACTCTGAACGTGGTGATGTTTGATGTGACCAGCAGGGGGAGCAGGTGACTGCAGCAGAAGACGGGGAGCGTAGTCACATAGGTGTGGGAGTGGTTTTAGTCAGGACAGCGTGTTGAATGTTTTGAGCCAGGACGCTGCTGCCTAGTGTAGAGGGGTGGACGCCATCGGACTTGTAGAAGGAGGAGCGGTTCCAGAACAGATTAAAGTTATCAATAAAACTGAAGCCGTTCAGAGCAGAGGCGGACTGGAGCCAGGTGTTCAGGCTGAGGAGGCGGCTGAAACGGCCCACACCACGGGCAAAGGAGGGGAGGGGCCCGGAAATGAAAACAGCCTTCCCGGATCTTTTCAGTTTATCAAAGAGGTTTTTAAAATGAACCTTCGTCACTTCGGACTGTTGAAGAGAAGTGTCATTGAAGCCCACGTGAACTATGATCCGGGTAACGGTGGACGGCAGTGAGAGCAGCAGCTGAGGGAGTTCATGGAGGATGGAGGTGACGGTGGAACCAGGAAAACACCTGGTTATGGCGTTAAAGAAACGGACGTGACGGATGATGGAGTCCCCGAGGATAGCGGTGGTCGGAGGGAAAAGTGGTCGAGGAGACAGTGTTGAAGGTGAAGGGTTCCTGGTCTCTCTAGGTGGACATTCCACGGGTGGACCGTCGGAGTGACGGCGGACGGCCTCTCGGAGGAGGCGGCGCCGGGCAGAGGAGCGGACCGAGGAGCGGGGACCCTTGTTCAACGGCTTCACAGGAGGACCGGCTTTAGGACCGTCGCCGGTAATCAGTTCGGTGGCAGCCACGGAGTCAGCAGGAGCCGGTTCCGGGACAGAGCCAGGTGGGATGGGGGGCACACCAGCCGCGGGGGGAGGAGCCGGAGCGTCCTCCACGGACAGGACGGCAAAGCGGTTTGATGTGCTGATGGTCGGCGGTGGTGAGTCTTTGCTCGTGTTCTTTTTGCGGCCACGAATCACCACTTCAGACCAGGGTGTAGAACACGGGGGGCGAGAACAGGCAGAGGAAGGATCCCATAACACCGTATCATCGCAGGAGGCTTTGGGCTTCTCTGCGCTTTTCAGAAACAGACTGGACAGTGTGGGAAGGCGGCTGGAGAAACCACAGAGCTGGGCATTTTTCTCCTCGAGTTCTGCGGAGAGGCGCAGTATTTCCTCTTTGAGATCCGCGATAGTTTGGTAAGCCTTTACCAGGGTTTTGTTGGCTTCGACAAGAGGACTATCTCCGGCTGATGAGGATGACGCCATGGTGGAAACAGCGAGATACCGGGCAGAGCGCGGGAAGCGATGGGTGACAACCAGAGGTAAGGATCCACTGACAATACTGACCTGTCCTGATGGAGGTTTGGATTGATGGCGTCAAGTTAAAAAGACACGGGTAAGAGGTTAGGTTCAAGTGAGTAAGCGTTGAAAGGCAAGAAATAAGTAGTTAAAAGGCTGGATTTCTAGGAGTAGATCCGCCGGCGGTTTGACAGACGCCACGCATGCGCAAATGCGACAGGAGGAGTTGATACGGACTGACCGTATCAACGAATATCAGAGAACATACTAAGTGCTTAAACAAACTCACAAACTTATATTTTGCACTCTGTATAAAACTGTCTAATTTGCACTTTCTGTAGAGATTACAATGTAAATCTCACTGTAAATAATATATACAGGGTGGGGAAGCAAAATTTACAATATTTTGACTGAAAGGGATTGAAAGACAGTGTATGACCAATTAGTTTTTTGAAAGTCATGAGAATTTATTTGCCACAAAATGTACATAATAGAAAATGTTTTTATTCTATGTGTCCTCCTTCTTTCTCAATAACTGCCTTCACACGCTTCCTGAAACTTGTGCAAGTGTTCCTCAAATATTCGGGTGACAACTTCTCCCATTCTTCTTTAATAGTATCTTCCAGACTTTCTCGTAATAGTTTTGCTCATAGTCATTCTCTTCTTTCCATTATAAACAGTCTTTATGGACACTCCAACTATTTTTGAAATCTCCTTTGGCGTGACGAGTGCATTCAGCAAATCACACACTCTTTGACGTTTGCTTTCCTGATTACTCATATGGGCAAAAGTTTCTGAAAAGGTATGGATAATAGTGTTAGGTATGATTATGACATCAATATATGTTTGGTTTCATAACAATTGACGTAGTGCCTGCTGAGAAAAAACAACTAAATGTTCATTGTAAATTTTGCTTCCCCACCCTGTACGTAAACATATATTTTTAATAGACCATATCCACACATCCACTCACTGTATAAAAACTCCAATTTGCACTTTCTGTACATATTACATCATAAATCCACTGTAAATCTCAACCCATTGTTGTCCTTGTCTCTAGTCGAATGTTTGTCTATATTATGTCTAAGTCCACATGTTGTCTGGGTACGTGTCAGAACTGTACGTCATGAGCAATGTAAAAACCGAAGCCTAACTCCTAACCCAGAAAGACCCATATGATTTTTCCCTCTAAATGTACCCGTTCTGAAGTAATTTATCACCATTTATTGAAATATTTATTTATTTATTTAATTTATTTAATAGGGACAGTGAATATTAATGAACATCTACAACAATTGCAGCTGTAAATATGCCAGATTGTAGCAGCAGTGCTAATTTCCATCTGTAGTCCCTAGGCAGGTGACAAGAAAGACAGTTGACAAAAAGGCAAAATATTGTAAAAGACATCATAAAAAGACAGTAGACAGAAATGCAAAACATCCTAAAAACACACAGGACAACACAGTGAGGATGATCTACTGATGGTCACAGGCTTGGGTTTTCCTTCATCCAATGTTTAAGTTGTGATTTGAAGGAGGCATATGATTGTGAGTGTCTTATGTTGAGCGGTAAACTGTTCCAATATTCAGTCCCAGTGACTGAAAGTGCAGTTTGTCCAAATGTAGTGCGTCTGCGTGGCACTTCACAGTCTCCTCCAGCTGTGGCCCTGGTGACCATCCCACTGACAGAGCGGGATTTGATAAAATCTGTCAAGTGAGGAGGGGCAAGTCCATGCAAGACTTTATATATCAGGCAAGCATTTTTAAAATTCACAAAATTATTAAAATTAAGAAATTTATATTTATCTACAGGGTAGGGAAGCAAAATTTACAATATTTTGACTGAAAGGGACTGAAAGACAGTGTATGACCAATTAGTTTATTGAAAGTCATGAGAATTTATTTGCCACAAGAAAATGTACATAATAGAAAATGTTTTTATTCTATGTGTCCTCCTTCTTTCTCAATAACTGCCTTCACACGCTTCCTGAAACTTGCGCAAGTGTTCCTCAAATATTCGGGTGACAACTTCTCCCATTCTTCTTTAATAGTATCTTCTAGACTTTCTCGTAATAGTTTTGCTCATAGTCATTCTCTTCTTTCCATTATAAACAGTCTTTATGGACACTCCAACTATTTTTGAAATCTCCTTTGGTGTGACGAGTGCATTCAGCAAATCACACACTCTTTGACGTTTGCTTTCCTGATTACTCATATGGGCAAAAGTTTCTGAAAAGGTATGGATAATAGTGTTAGGTATGATTATGACATCAATATATGTTTGGTTTCAAAACAATTGACGTAGTGCCTGCTGAGAAAAAACAACTAAATGTTCATTGTAAATTTTGCTTCCCCACCCTGTAAAACAATGCAGTGGTGAAAATTAAATGTTTTTTTTTTTTTTTTTCATCAAATATTTTTATGGCTTTTTAAAAAAAGTGATTCTATAGGTTTGAGTGATGTGCCAGCAGCAAGTGACCAGGAAGTTATACAGTATTCAATATGAGAGAAAATCATGGAGTGTAAAAACATCTTAGCAGCATGTAGGGTCAATAAGGGTCTGACTTGTTTAAAATTTTGCACATTAAAATATCTGTGTATTTTGCATTGTTTCATTGAAAATCATGTATTTTTTACCCCGCCCCTTGAAGGGGAGGCAAGGGGTATTGTTTTTGGTTCAGTTTGTTAGTGTGTTTGTTTGTTTGTTTGTTAACACTCTAGCAGCAAAACTGTTGGTTGAATTCATACCAAATTGGGTTTATAGATTGCCAGTGATGCAGAATAAATCTGATTACATTTTGGGAAAAGTAGGTCAAAGTTCACATTTTTAATTCATTTTGAATTTTTTTTCCACCTCCATTTACTTATAACACTGGGTTAAAAAAAAAAAAAATGTTTTTTGCAAGTTGTCTAGGTTTTTTCAACTGAATTAGGACCATTTTGCACCGCTAAATCCAAAAAGGACATCTGTTTTTCTCAATCAGGTCTTTTTTTTTTTCTAATTTGATTTTGAAAAATTTGATCTTCTCACAAAATATAATAATTAATACCAAAATAAGATTGGTAATCACACTTTATGAAACTTGTGACTTGATTCCTGTTAGGTACAATGGTGTATTCACCGCAGATGTAGCAGAATACGTCAGGCTTATTTTTGCAAGATCTTCTAGTCGAAGCCATTTCATTCACCTGTAATATTAAAAAAAAAAAAAAACATTAATCATAAATTGGCAAAAGTAAAATCTTCAGAACTCGTTTATTGCAAGAAATATGAAAGAATTTTGTATCATATGATGTGAAAATGCCCATAAATGTAAGCAAAAATGTTAAAAAGACTATGTAGCATACTTCATAAAGTTGACCTGATTGAGCAAAATTAATGTGATTTTTGGATTCAGCACACCAAAATTATCCTAAATCAGCTCAAAAAACTTAAACAATAAATTTGTTGTTGACCAGTGTAATAGACGGAATTTCAAATGTCTGTAGCAGCAAAATTATTGGTTGAATTCACATCAAATTTGGTTTATGCTTTGCCAGTGACACAAAATTGATCTGATTCCATTTAACCCATAAAGATCCAACGCTTCTTTTGTGTCAGTTCCCAAATTAATTTTTCTCTCTCTTTAACCTTTCTTAAGTGATTTATCACCATTTATTATAATAATATCCTCTATATTTTGCCTTTTGTCAGTGTTAATCATGTATCCTCCTATATTTAATTTACTGATCATATAGATGTTCATAAAAGCTTAGACATTAAAGTTGAGGGTTATTTTTTTCCTTAGGTAAAAAAAAAAAAGTTTCAGGTTTAAAACAGCTTCTATAAACCAAATTGGTCCTATTTAGTGTGACCTCCCTTTGAACATGTTTTTAACCCTTTTCTTCAGGTAATATGAGATTTATCGCATGTTTCCATTTGTCCTGTTCTTGTCATGGGGTCACCCTAAATAGTGACTTTAACCTTTACAATCCATTTAGTTTAGTATTTTGTGTGTCTTCTAAGGATGTGCACATATTTATTGTATTTTCTTGTTCTATCTGAAGAAAAGAAAATGAAAAACTCTGCATGCTCATCTTAATCCTGCAAAAACAAACAAAGAGGTAATTTACGATATTGCACAACACTGTATCTTCAAATGCATAAATTTTCCATATTTGAAATAATCTGAGGGATAAAGTGTTTTCTTCATGGATTGGATTTATTTTTCTCCTTAAGTCAAATGAAGTCTTTATTGCAAAAAACAAAAAACAAAAAACAAAAAAAAAAAGATGAGGGTTATTATATCCCAAACAGACAAATCTGAATAAAAAGTGACTTTTCCCAGTAAAATCTATCATCACCTGAACACAAAACAAGTGTCTCCATCCACTGTCATTGATCCAACTTCATGGGTTTTACTGGTGAATCGTTGTTGTAGAAGATGACGGTGTTTCCATGGTAACTACGGAGCCTCTGAACATCCAAATGGGACAATAGCATCTCAAAACTGACACTGCCTTATGTCTCCTTTTACAAAATGAAAATGTAATTGTTAGGCATCAATAGGAACAGGTTTTCATCTAATTCTGGTTCTAACCTGTGGAGACATTTGTTGATAGAAACTCAAAGTAGTGTTTTTTAAGACCCAGTGCTACTTTTGTGACAATTCCCAAATTAGTCATTCTCTAGATTTAACTTTTCTTAAGTGATTTCATCGCATTATCCTCTCTATTATGTATTTTTTCAGTGAAAAATCAGGTATTTCCCGATATCTAATTTACTGATCATGTACTTTAATCATCTACTGAGATTAAATCAGAAACAGAGGAAACTTGAGAAAAAAGGGACTTTTTCAACTAAATATAACTTAACTGAACATAAACCAAGTGTCTCCATCCTCTGTCATTGATCAAACTTCATGGGTTTTACTGGTAAATCAATGTTGTAGAAGATGACGGTGTTTCCGCGGTAACTACGGAGCCTGTTAACGTGTTCTTTTATTGGAAGGTCCAGGGATGAGTCTGGATTCAGATCGGTCTCAAAGTTGACAAAATTTATTACAATTATTATTATTATTATTATTATTATTATTATTATTATTATTATTATTGTTATTTATCCAATTATTTACATTTATTGATAGGATTAGTGGATCAACATTTGTTAAGCAGTTTAGATTAGTAGAAAACTTTGGATGCTGGTGGATGTTTGGGTCTTTATGGGTTAAGAGAAGCAGTCATTTTGAATTTGATGGTATTTACACATCTCCAAAAAGTTGTGTTTTTATGTTTACCACTGTGTCAAATCCCCTCTTCTTCTAACAACAGTCAGTAAACATCTGGGACCTGAGAAGCCCAGTTGCTGGAGTTTTGGGAGAGAAATGTTGTCGGATGTTTATCTGATGTACTGTATATTCTAGCTGCTCAACAGTCCTGGGGCTTCGTTTTTATATTTTTCACTCTACGATGCACCAAATAAATTCACTTGGTGAAAGGTCTGGACTGCAGGTGGGCCACTTCAGCACCCAGACTCCTTTAGTCCAAAGCCATGCAGTGTTGGATTGTGTGTCTGAAATACGCAACAACTTCCCTGAAAAAGACCAGAGCATATGATGTTCTAGACCATAGTTGTCAAACATGCGGCCCAGGGGCCAAAACCGGCCCATCAAAGGTTCTGATCCGGCCCGCGGGATGAATTTGCAAAGTGCAAGTTAGGGCATTGAACTCAAAAATAGTATCATAATAACCTATAAATAATGACAACATCAATTTTTTTCTCTTTGATTTAGTGCAAAAAACATGAAATTATGAAAATGTTTACATTAACAAACTATCCTTTAACTATAATATGTGAATAACTTGAAGAAATTAAGAAAATTAAGTGCAATTTTAACAGTTTTCTGCCTGTTACTAAATGTTTTGTGCCTTTGTAGATCTGATCTGTAATGCATGTGTATAAATGACAAGTCGAGGCATAATATTGATAAAATTGTACTTATATTTCTTAACAAATTTCATTTTTTTCAGGTTATTCACATCCTCGTTGTTTGGATAGTTTGTAAATGTCAGTATTGGCAAAATTTAATGTCATTTTTTGCACAAAATAGTATCATAATTATCTATAAATAATGACAACACCAATTTTTTTCTCTTTGATTTAGTGCAAAAAACATGAAATTATGAAAATGTTTACATTAACAAACTATCCTTTAACTATAATATGTGAATAACTTGAAGAAATTAAGAAAATTAAGGGCAATTTTAACAGTTTTCTGCCTGTTACTAAATGTTTTGTGCCTTTGTAGATCTGATCTGTAATGCATGTGTATAAATGATAAGTCGAGGCATAATATTGATAAAATTGTACTTATATTTCTTAACAAATTTCTTTTTTTTTCAGGTGATTCACATACTTCTTGTTTGGATAGTTTGTAAATGTCAGTATTGGCATAATTGAATATCATTTTTTGCACAAAAATAGTATAATTATCTATAAATAATGACAACACCAATTTTTTCTCTTTGATTTAGTGCAAAAAACATGAAATTATGAAAATGTTTACATTAACAAACTATCCTTTAACTATAATATGTGAATAACTTGAAGAAATTAAGAAAATTAAGTGCAATTTTAACAGTTTTCTGCCTGTTACTAAATGTTTTGTGCCTTTGTAGATCTGATCTGTAATGCATGTGTATAAATGATAAGTCGAGGCATAATATTGATAAAATTGTACTTATATTTCTTAAGAAATTTAATTTTTTTCAGGTTATTCACATCCTCTTTGTTTGGATAGTTTGTAAATGTCAGTATTGGCATAATTGAATGTCATTTTTTGCACAAAATAGTATCATAATTATCTATAAATAATGACAACACCAATTTTTTCTCTTTGATTTAGTGCAAAAAACATGAAATTATGAAAATGTTTACATTAACAAACTATCCTTTAACTATAATATGTGAATAACTTGAAGAAATTAAGAAAATTAAGTGCAATTTTAACAGTTTTCTGCCTGTTACTAAATGTTTTGTGCCTTTGTAGATCTGATCTGTAATGCATGTGTATAAATGACAAGTCGAGGCATAATATTGATAAAATTGTACTTATATTTCTTAACAAATTTCATTTTTTTCAGGTTATTCACATCCTCGTTGTTTGGATAGTTTGTAAATGTCAGTATTGGCAAAATTTAATGTCATTTTTTGCACAAAATAGTATCATAATTATCTATAAATAATGACAACACCAATTTTTTTCTCTTTGATTTAGTGCAAAAAACATGAAATTATGAAAATGTTTACATTAACAAACTATCTTTTAACAATAATATGTGAATAACTTGAAGAAATTAAGAAAATTAAGTGCAATTTTAACAGTTTTCTGCCTGTTACTAAATGTTTTGTGCCTTTGTAGATCTGATCTGTAATGCATGTGTATAAATGACAAGTCGAGGCATAATATTGATAAAATTGTACTTATATTTCTTAACAAATTTCTTTTTTTTTCAGGTGATTCACATACTTCTTGTTTGGATAGTTTGTAAATGTCAGTATTGGCAAAATTGAATGTCATTTTTTGCACAAAAATAGTATAATTATCTATAAATAATGACAACACCAATTTTTTTCTCTTTGATTTAGTGCAAAAAACATGAAATTATGAAAATGTTTACATTAACAAACTATCTTTTAACAATAATATGTGAATAACTTGAAGAAATTAAGAAAATTAAATGCAATTTTAACAGTTTTCTGCCTGTTACTAAATGTTTTGTGCCTTTGTAGATCTGATCTGTAATGCATGTGTATAAATGACAAGTCGAGGCATAATATTGATAAAATTGTACTTATATTTCTTAACAAATTTCTTTTTTTTTTCAGGTGATTCACATACTTCTTGTTTGGATAGTTTGTAAATGTCAGTATTGGCATAATTGAATATCATTTTTTGCACAAAAATAGTATAATTATCTATAAATAATGACAACACCAATTTTTTCTCTTTGATTTAGTGCAAAAAACATGAAATTATGAAAATGTTTACATTAACAAACTATCCTTTAACTATAATATGTGAATAACTTGAAGAAATTAAGAAAATTAAGTGCAATTTTAACAGTTTTCTGCCTGTTACTAAATGTTTTGTGCCTTTGTAGATCTGATCTGTAATGCATGTGTATAAATGATAAGTCGAGGCATAATATTGATAAAATTGTACTTATATTTCTTAAGAAATTTAATTTTTTTCAGGTTATTCACATCCTCGTTGTTTGGATAGTTTGTAAATGTCAGTATTGGCATAATTGAATGTCATTTTTTGCACAAAATAGTATCATAATTATCTATAAATAATGACAACACCAATTTTTTTCTCTTTGATTTAGTGCAAAAAACATGAAATTATGAAAATGTTTACATTAACAAACTATCCTTTAACTATAATATGTGAATAACTTGAAGAAATTAAGAAAATTAAATGCAATTTTAACAGTTTTCTGCCTGTTACTAAATGTTTTGTGCCTTTGTAGATCTGATCTGTAATGCATGTGTATAAATGACAAGTCGAGGCATAATATTGATAAAATTGTACTTATATTTCTTAACAAATTTCATTTTTTTCAGGTTATTCACATCCTCGTTGTTTGGATAGTTTGTAAATGTCAGTATTGGCAAAATTTAATGTCATTTTTTGCACAAAATAGTATCATAATTATCTATAAATAATGACAACATCAATTTTTTTCTCTTTAATTTAGTGCAAAAAACATGAAATTATGAAAATGTTTACATTAACAAACTATCCTTTAACTATAATATGTGAATAACTTGAAGAAATTAAGAAAATTAAATGCAATTTTAACAGTTTTCTGCCTGTTACTAAATGTTTTGTGCCTTTGTAGATCTGATCTGTAATGCATGTGTATAAATGACAAGTCGAGGCATAATATTGATAAAATTGTACTTATATTTCTTAACAAATTTCTTTTTTTTTCAGGTGATTCACATACTTCTTGTTTGGATAGTTTGTAAATGTCAGTATTGGCATAATTGAATATCATTTTTTGCACAAAAATAGTATAATTATCTATAAATAATGACAACACCAATTTTTTCTCTTTGATTTAGTGCAAAAAACATGAAATTATGAAAATGTTTACATTAACAAACTATCTTTTAACAATAATATGTGAATAACTTGAAGAAATTAAGAAAATTAAGTGCAATTTTAACAGTTTTCTGCCTGTTACTAAATGTTTTGTGCCTTTGTAGATCTGATCTGTAATGCATGTGTATAAATGACAAGTCGAGGCATAATATTGATAAAATTGTACTTATATTTCTTAACAAATTTCTTTTTTTTTCAGGTGATTCACATACTTCTTGTTTGGATAGTTTGTAAATGTCAGTATTGGCATAATTGAATATCATTTTTGCACAAAAATAGTATAATTATCTATAAATAATGACAACACCAATTTTTTCTCTTTGATTTAGTGCAAAAAACATGAAATTATGAAAATGTTTACATTAACAAACTATCCTTTAACTATAATATGTGAATAACTTGAAGAAATTAAGAAAATTAAGTGCAATTTTAACAGTTTTCTGCCTGTTACTAAATGTTTTGTGCCTTTGTAGATCTGATCTGTAATGCATGTGTATAAATGACAAGTCGAGGCATAATATTGATAAAATTGTACTTAAATTTCTTAAGAAATTTAATTTTTTTCAGGTTATTCACATCCTCTTTGTTTGGATAGTTTGTAAATGTCAGTATTGGCATAATTGAATGTCATTTTTTGCACAAAATAGTATCATAATTATCTATAAATAATGACAACACCAATTATTTTCTCTTTGATTTAGTGCAAAAAACATGAAATTATGAAAATGTTTACATTAACAAACTATCCTTTAACTATAATATGTGAATAACTTGAAGAAATTAAGAAAATTAAGTGCAATTTTAACAGTTTTCTGCCTGTTACTAAATGTTTTGTGCCTTTGTAGATCTGATCTGTAATGCATGTGTATAAATGATAAGTCGAGGCATAATATTGATAAAATTGTACTTATATTTCTTAAGAAATTTAATTTTTTTCAGGTTATTCACATCCTCTTTGTTTGGATAGTTTGTAAATGTCAGTATTGGCATAATTGAATGTCATTTTTTGCACAAAAATAGTATAATTATCTATAAATAATGACAACACCAATTTTTTTCTCTTTGATTTAGTGCAAAAAACATGAAATTATGAAAATGTTTACATTAACAAACTATCCTTTAACTATAATATGTGAATAACTTGAAGAAATTAAGAAAATTAAGTGCAATTTTAACAGTTTTCTGCCTGTTACTAAATGTTTTGTGCCTTTGTAGATCTGATCTGTAATGCATGTGTATAAATGACAAGTCGAGGCATAATATTGATAAAATTGTACTTATATTTCTTAACAAATTTCATTTTTTTCAGGTTATTCACATCCTCGTTGTTTGGATAGTTTGTAAATGTCAGTATTGGCAAAATTTAATGTCATTTTTTGCACAAAATAGTATCATAATTATCTATAAATAATGACAACACCAATTTTTTCTCTTTGATTTAGTGCAAAAAACATGAAATTATGAAAATGTTTACATTAACAAACTATCTTTTAACAATAATATGTGAATAACTTGAAGAAATTAAGAAAATTAAGTGCAATTTTAACAGTTTTCTGCCTGTTACTAAATGTTTTGTGCCTTTGTAGATCTGATCTGTAATGCATGTGTATAAATGACAAGTCGAGGCATAATATTGATAAAATTGTACTTATATTTCTTAACAAATTTCTTTTTTTTTCAGGTGATTCACATACTTCTTGTTTGGATAGTTTGTAAATGTCAGTATTGGCATAATTGAATATCATTTTTTGCACAAAAATAGTATAATTATCTATAAATAATGACAACACCAATTTTTTCTCTTTGATTTAGTGCAAAAAACATGAAATTATGAAAATGTTTACATTAACAAACTATCCTTTAACTATAATATGTGAATAACTTGAAGAAATTAAGAAAATTAAGTGCAATTTTAACAGTTTTCTGCCTGTTACTAAATGTTTTGTGCCTTTGTAGATCTGATCTCTAATGCATGTGTATAAATGACAAGTCGAGGCATAATATTGATAAAATTGTACTTATATTTCTTAACAAATTTCTTTTTTTTTCAGGTGATTCACATACTTCTTGTTTGGATAGTTTGTAAATGTCAGTATTGGCATAATTGAATATCATTTTTTGCACAAAAATAGTATAATTATCTATAAATAATGACAACATCAATTTTTTTCTCTTTAATTTAGTGCAAAAAACATGAAATTATGAAAATGTTTACATTAACAAACTATCCTTTAACTATAATATGTGAATAACTTGAAGAAATTAAGAAAATTAAATGCAATTTTAACAGTTTTCTGCCTGTTACTAAATGTTTTGTGCCTTTGTAGATCTGATCTGTAATGCATGTGTATAAATGACAAGTCGAGGCATAATATTGATAAAATTGTACTTATATTTCTTAACAAATTTCATTTTTTTCAGGTTATTCACATCCTCGTTGTTTGGATAGTTTGTAAATGTCAGTATTGGCAAAATTTAATGTCATTTTTTGCACAAAATAGTATAATTATCTATAAATAATGACAACACCAATTTTTTCTCTTTGATTTAGTGCAAAAAACATGAAATTATGAAAATGTTTACATTAACAAACTATCCTTTAACTATAATATGTGAATAACTTGAAGAAATTAAGAAAATTAAGTGCAATTTTAACAGTTTTCTGCCTGTTACTAAATGTTTTGTGCCTTTGTAGATCTGATCTGTAATGCATGTGTATAAATGACAAGTCGAGGCATAATATTGATAAAATTGTACTTATATTTCTTAACAAATTTCATTTTTTTCAGGTTATTCACATCCTCGTTGTTTGGATAGTTTGTAAATGTCAGTATTGGCAAAATTTAATGTCATTTTTTGCACAAAATAGTATCATAATTATCTATAAATAATGACAACATCAATTTTTTTCTCTTTAATTTAGTGCAAAAAACATGAAATTATGAAAATGTTTACATTAACAAACTATCCTTTAACTATAATATGTGAATAACTTGAAGAAATTAAGAAAATTAAGTGCAATTTTAACAGTTTTCTGCCTGTTACTAAATGTTTTGTGCCTTTGTAGATCTGATCTGTAATGCATGTGTATAAATGACAAGTCGAGGCATAATATTGATAAAATTGTACTTATATTTCTTAACAAATTTCTTTTTTTTTCAGGTGATTCACATACTTCTTGTTTGGATAGTTTGTAAATGTCAGTATTGGCAAAATTGAATGTCATTTTTTGCACAAAAATAGTATAATTATCTATAAATAATGACAACACCAATTTTTTCTCTTTGATTTAGTGCAAAAAACATGAAATTATGAAAATGTTTACATTAACAAACTATCCTTTAACTATAATATGTGAATAACTTGAAGAAATTAAGAAAATTAAGTGCAATTTTAACAGTTTTCTGCCTGTTACTAAATGTTTTGTGCCTTTGTAGATCTGATCTGTAATGCATGTGTATAAATGACAAGTCGAGGCATAATATTGATAAAATTGTACTTATATTTCTTAACAAATTTCTTTTTTTTTCAGGTGATTCACATACTTCTTGTTTGGATAGTTTGTAAATGTCAGTATTGGCATAATTGAATGTCATTTTTTGCACAAAATAGTATCATAATTATCTATAAATAATGACAACACCAATTTTTTTCTCTTTAATTTAGTGCAAAAAACATTAAATTATGAAAATGTTTACATTAACAAACTATCCTTTAACTATAATATGTGAATAACTTGAAGAAATTAAGAAAATTAAGTGCAATTTTAACAGTTTTCTGCCTGTTACTAAATGTTTTGTGCCTTTGTAGATCTGATCTGTAATGCATGTGTATAAATGACAAGTCGAGGCATAATATTGATAAAATTGTACTTATATTTCTTAACAAATTTCATTTTTTTCAGGTGATTCACATCCTCGTTGTTTGGATAGTTTGTAAATGTCAGTATTGGCAAAATTTAATGTCATTTTTTGCACAAAATAGTATCATAATTATCTATAAATAATGACAACACCAATTTTTTTCTCTTTGATTTAGTGCAAAAAACATGAAATTATGAAAATGTTTACATTAACAAACTATCTTTTAACAATAATATGTGAATAACTTGAAGAAATTAAGAAAATTAAGTGCAATTTTAACAGTTTTCTGCCTGTTACTAAATGTTTTGTGCCTTTGTAGATCTGATCTGTAATGCATGTGTATAAATGACAAGTCGAGGCATAATATTGATAAAATTGTACTTATATTTCTTAACAAATTTCTTTTTTTTTCAGGTGATTCACATACTTCTTGTTTGGATAGTTTGTAAATGTCAGTATTGGCATAATTGAATATCATTTTTTGCACAAAAATAGTATAATTATCTATAAATAATGACAACATCAATTTTTTTCTCTTTAATTTAGTGCAAAAAACATGAAATTATGAAAATGTTTACATTAACAAACTATCCTTTAACTATAATATGTGAATAACTTGAAGAAATTAAGAAAATTAAGTGCAATTTTAACAGTTTTCTGCCTATTACTAAATGTTTTGTGCCTTTGTAGATCTGATCTGTAATGCATGTGTATAAATGATAAGTCGAGGCATAATATTGATAAAATTGTACTTATATTTCTTAACAAATTTCATTTTTTTCAGGTTATTCACATCCTCGTTGTTTGGATAGTTTGTAAATGTCAGTATTGGCAAAATTTAATGTCATTTTTTGCACAAAATAGTATCATAATTATCTATAAATAATGACAACATCAATTTTTTTCTCTTTAATTTAGTGCAAAAAACATGAAATTATGAAAATGTTTACATTAACAAACTATCCTTTAACTATAATATGTGAATAACTTGAAGAAATTAAGAAAATTAAGTGCAATTTTAACAGTTTTCTGCCTGTTACTAAATGTTTTGTGCCTTTGTAGATCTGATCTGTAATGCATGTGTATAAATGACAAGTCGAGGCATAATATTGATAAAATTGTACTTATATTTCTTAAGAAATTTAATTTTTTTCAGGTTATTCACATCCTCGTTGTTTGGATAGTTTGTAAATGTCAGTATTGGCAAAATTGAATGTCATTTTTTGCACAAAATAGTATCATAATTATCTATAAATAATGACAACATCAATTTTTTTCTCTTTAATTTAGTGCAAAAAACATGAAATTATGAAAATGTTTACATTAACAAACTATCCTTTAACTATAATATGTGAATAACTTGAAGAAATTAAGAAAATTAAGTGCAATTTTAACAGTTTTCTGCCTGTTACTAAATGTTTTGTGCCTTTGTAGATCTGATCTGTAATGCATGTGTATAAATGATAAGTCGAGGCATAATATTGATAAAATTGTACTTATATTTCTTAACAAATTTCATTTTTTTCAGGTTATTCACATCCTCGTTGTTTGGATAGTTTGTAAATGTCAGTATTGGCATAATTGAATGTCATTTTTTGCACAAAAATAGTATAATTATCTATAAATAATGACAACATCAATTTTTTTCTCTTTGATTTAGTGCAAAAAACATGAAATTATGAAAATGTTTACATTAACAAACTATCCTTTAACTATAATATGTGAATAACTTGAAGAAATTAAGAAAATTAAATGCAATTTTAACAGTTTTCTGCCTGTTACTAAATGTTTTGTGCCTTTGTAGATCTGATCTGTAATGCATGTGTATAAATGACAAGTCGAGGCATAATATTGATAAAATTGTACTTATATTTCTTAACAAATTTCTTTTTTTTTCAGGTGATTCACATACTTCTTGTTTGGATAGTTTGTAAATGTCAGTATTGGCATAATTGAATATCATTTTTTGCACAAAAATAGTATAATTATCTATAAATAATGACAACACCAATTTTTTCTCTTTGATTTAGTGCAAAAAACATGAAATTATGAAAATGTTTACATTAACAAACTATCTTTTAACAATAATATGTGAATAACTTGAAGAAATTAAGAAAATTAAGTGCAATTTTAACAGTTTTCTGCCTGTTACTAAATGTTTTGTGCCTTTGTAGATCTGATCTGTAATGCATGTGTATAAATGACAAGTCGAGGCATAATATTGATAAAATTGTACTTATATTTCTTAACAAATTTCATTTTTTTCAGGTTATTCACATCCTCGTTGTTTGGATAGTTTGTAAATGTCAGTATTGGCAAAATTTAATGTCATTTTTTGCACAAAATAGTATCATAATTATCTATAAATAATGACAACACCAATTTTTTTCTCTTTGATTTAGTGCAAAAAACATGAAATTATGAAAATGTTTACATTAACAAACTATCTTTTAACAATAATATGTGAATAACTTGAAGAAATTAAGAAAATTAAGTGCAATTTTAACAGTTTTCTGCCTGTTACTAAATGTTTTGTGCCTTTGTAGATCTGATCTGTAATGCATGTGTATAAATGACAAGTCGAGGCATAATATTGATAAAATTGTACTTATATTTCTTAACAAATTTCTTTTTTTTTCAGGTGATTCACATACTTCTTGTTTGGATAGTTTGTAAATGTCAGTATTGGCATAATTGAATATCATTTTTTGCACAAAAATAGTATAATTATCTATAAATAATGACAACACCAATTTTTTCTCTTTGATTTAGTGCAAAAAACATGAAATTATGAAAATGTTTACATTAACAAACTATCCTTTAACTATAATATGTGAATAACTTGAAGAAATTAAGAAAATTAAGTGCAATTTTAACAGTTTTCTGCCTGTTACTAAATGTTTTGTGCCTTTGTAGATCTGATCTGTAATGCATGTGTATAAATGACAAGTCGAGGCATAATATTGATAAAATTGTACTTATATTTCTTAACAAATTTCATTTTTTTCAGGTTATTCACATCCTCGTTGTTTGGATAGTTTGTAAATGTCAGTATTGGCAAAATTTAATGTCATTTTTTGCACAAAATAGTATCATAATTATCTATAAATAATGACAACACCAATTTTTTTCTCTTTGATTTAGTGCAAAAAAAATGAAATTATGAAAATGTTTACATTAACAAACTATCTTTTAACAATAATATGTGAATAACTTGAAGAAATTAAGAAAATTAAGTGCAATTTTAACAGTTTTCTGCCTGTTACTAAATGTTTTGTGCCTTTGTAGATCTGATCTGTAATGCATGTGTATAAATGACAAGTCGAGGCATAATATTGATAAAATTGTACTTATATTTCTTAACAAATTTCTTTTTTTTTCAGGTGATTCACATACTTCTTGTTTGGATAGTTTGTAAATGTCAGTATTGGCATAATTGAATATCATTTTTTGCACAAAAATAGTATAATTATCTATAAATAATGACAACACCAATTTTTTCTCTTTGATTTAGTGCAAAAAACATGAAATTATGAAAATGTTTACATTAACAAACTATCCTTTAACTATAATATGTGAATAACTTGAAGAAATTAAGAAAATTAAATGCAATTTTAACAGTTTTCTGCCTGTTACTAAATGTTTTGTGCCTTTGTAGATCTTATCTGTAATGCATGTGTATAAATGATAAGTCGAGGCATAATATTGATAAAATTGTACTTATATTTCTTAACAAATTTCTTTTTTTTCAGGTTATTCACATCCTCGTTGTTTGGATAGTTTGTAAATGTCAGTATTGGCAAAATTTAATGTCATTTTTTGCACAAAATAGTATCATAATTATCTATAAATAATGACAACACCAATTTTTTCTCTTTGATTTAGTGCAAAAAACATGAAATTATGAAAATGTTTACATTAACAAACTATCTTTTAACAATAATATGTGAATAACTTGAAGAAATTAAGAAAATTAAGTGCAATTTTAACAGTTTTCTGCCTGTTACTAAATGTTTTGTGCCTTTGTAGATCTGATCTGTAATGCATGTGTATAAATGACAAGTCGAGGCATAATATTGATAAAATTGTACTTATATTTCTTAACAAATTTCTTTTTTTTTCAGGTGATTCACATACTTCTTGTTTGGATAGTTTGTAAATGTCAGTATTGGCATAATTGAATATCATTTTTTGCACAAAAATAGTATAATTATCTATAAATAATGACAACACCAATTTTTTCTCTTTGATTTAGTGCAAAAAACATGAAATTATGAAAATGTTTACATTAACAAACTATCTTTTAACAATAATATGTGAATAACTTGAAGAAATTAAGAAAATTAAGTGCAATTTTAACAGTTTTCTGCCTGTTACTAAATGTTTTGTGCCTTTGTAGATCTGATCTGTAATGCATGTGTATAAATGACAAGTCGAGGCATAATATTGATAAAATTGTACTTATATTTCTTAACAAATTTCTTTTTTTTTTCAGGTGATTCACATACTTCTTGTTTGGATAGTTTGTAAATGTCAGTATTGGCATAATTGAATATCATTTTTTGCACAAAAATAGTATAATTATCTATAAATAATGACAACACCAATTTTTTCTCTTTGATTTAGTGCAAAAAACATGAAATTATGAAAATGTTTACATTAACAAACTATCCTTTAACTATAATATGTGAATAACTTGAAGAAATTAAGAAAATTAAGTGCAATTTTAACAGTTTTCTGCCTGTTACTAAATGTTTTGTGCCTTTGTAGATCTGATCTGTAATGCATGTGTATAAATGACAAGTCGAGGCATAATATTGATAAAATTGTACTTATATTTCTTAAGAAATTTCATTTTTTTCAGGTTATTCACATCCTCGTTGTTTGGATAGTTTGTAAATGTCAGTATTGGCATAATTGAATGTCATTTTTTGCACAAAATAGTATCATAATTATCTATAAATAATGACAACACCAATTTTTTTCTCTTTGATTTAGTGCAAAAAACATGAAATTATGAAAATGTTTACATTAACAAACTATCCTTTAACTATAATATGTGAATAACTTGAAGAAATTAAGAAAATTAAGTGCAATTTTAACAGTTTTCTGCCTGTTACTAAATGTTTTGTGCCTTTGTAGATCTGATCTGTAATGCATGTGTATAAATGATAAGTCGAGGCATAATATTGATAAAATTGTACTTATATTTCTTAAGAAATTTAATTTTTTTCAGGTTATTCACATCCTCGTTGTTTGGATAGTTTGTAAATGTCAGTATTGGCAAAATTGAATGTCATTTTTTGCACAAAATAGTATCATAATTATCTATAAATAATGACAACATCAATTTTTTTCTCTTTAATTTAGTGCAAAAAACATGAAATTATGAAAATGTTTACATTAACAAACTATCCTTTAACTATAATATGTGAATAACTTGAAGAAATTAAGAAAATTAAGTGCAATTTTAACAGTTTTCTGCCTGTTACTAAATGTTTTGTGCCTTTGTAGATCTGATCTGTAATGCATGTGTATAAATGACAAGTCGAGGCATAATATTGATAAAATTGTACTTATATTTCTTAACAAATTTCATTTTTTTCAGGTTATTCACATCCTCGTTGTTTGGATAGTTTGTACATGTCAGTATTGGCAAAATTTTCATGTCATTTTTTGCACAAAATAGTATCATAATTATCTATAAATAATGACAACACCAATTTTTTTCTCTTTGATTTAGTGCAAAAAACATGAAATTATGAAAATGTTTACATTAACAAACTATCCTTTAACTATAATATGTGAATAACTTGAAGAAATTAAGAAAATTAAATGCAATTTTAACAGTTTTCTGCCTGTTACTAAATGTTTTGTGCCTTTGTAGATCTGATCTGTAATGCATGTGTATAAATGACAAGTCGAGGCATAATATTGATAAAATTGTACTTATATTTCTTAACAAATTTCTTTTTTTTTCAGGTGATTCACATACTTCTTGTTTGGATAGTTTGTAAATGTCAGTATTGGCATAATTGAATATCATTTTTTGCACAAAAATAGTATAATTATCTAAAAATAATGACAACACCAATTTTTTCTCTTTGATTTAGTGCAAAAAACATGAAATTATGAAAATGTTTACATTAACAAACTATCCTTTAACTATAATATGTGAATAACTTGAAGAAATTAAGAAAATTAAGTGCAATTTTAACAGTTTTCTGCCTGTTACTAAATGTTTTGTGCCTTTGTAGATCTGATCTGTAATGCATGTGTATAAATGATAAGTCGAGGCATAATATTGATAAAATTGTACTTATATTTCTTAAGAAATTTAATTTTTTTCAGGTTATTCACATCCTCGTTGTTTGGATAGTTTGTAAATGTCAGTATTGGCATAATTGAATGTCATTTTTTGCACAAAATAGTATCATAATTATCTATAAATAATGACAACACCAATTTTTTTCTCTTTGATTTAGTGCAAAAAACATGAAATTATGAAAATGTTTACATTAACAAACTATCTTTTAACAATAATATGTGAATAACTTGAAGAAATTAAGAAAATTAAATGCAATTTTAACAGTTTTCTGCCTGTTACTAAATGTTTTGTGCCTTTGTAGATCTGATCTGTAATGCATGTGTATAAATGACAAGTCGAGGCATAATATTGATAAAATTGAACTTATATTTCTTAACAAATTTCATTTTTTTCAGGTTATTCACATCCTCTCTGTTTGGATAATTTGTAAATATTGGCATAACTGAATGTTATTTTTTGCACTAAAACAATTAGTTGTCATTATTTATTGGCTATCATGCTATTATTTTACTGGTCCGGCCCACTTCAGATTAAATTGGGCTGAATGTGGCCCCTGAACTAAAATGAGTTTGACACCCCTGTTCTAGACCTTTATCCACTGTTGGTTCCTTTCCAGATCTGCACATTTCACTGACCTGAGCGCTGATTCTCTGTTTCTTCAGTCAGGAGGTTGCACTGTCCCTGTTTTCCAAAAATAAAAATCACATTTTAATCAATCTGACAACAGATTTGCCTCTATTGCAAATAAACTTTGCTGAAGGTGACTCTGGTGTTTCTGGATCATGTTCACATATGGTTTCTTCTTTACATGACAGAGCTTTAACCTGGATTTGTGGATAACAAGGCGACCCATGCACATAGAGAATGATTTCTGGTAGGTGTCCATATGTCCGTAGTCCATGCAGAAATTTTCACTTCAGAATTATGTGTGGTTCAGCCTGATCCTTTGCGTACAGAGATTTCTCCAGATTCTTGGCATCTTTTGATGACACTGGTGTACACATTTTTGTAAAGTGCCGGCTTCTGAGATAAAATTGGCTAAATCTTTCACACCGTATGTCCAAAAATAATTACAATTGGACTTTCCGCATTGATAACTTTCAAAATAATAAAACAATCTAAATGCTATTTCAGTGTATGAAATTATAACTCAGTGGTTCCCAACCTTTTTTGGCTCGTGACCCCATTTTAACTTCACAAACTTCTGGCAACCCCACACATTCAAAACAGAGACTTTTTTTTTTTTTTTTGGCTAAAATTAATTTGTTTTTGATCATGTAATAGTTAGCTATAGTACGTTGCAAATAAATGTTAATTTTAGACAACATTTAGACTATA
Source organism: Sphaeramia orbicularis (assembly GCF_902148855.1). NCBI lineage: Eukaryota > Metazoa > Chordata > Actinopteri > Kurtiformes > Apogonidae > Sphaeramia > Sphaeramia orbicularis. The sequence goes on along the minus strand of NC_043962.1, from coordinate 43,436,392 downwards.
TAATGCAAATTTTTATTAGTAAGTTTTAATTTTTTTTATTTTTATTTTTTTTCATAAATTATTAGAAATTTCAGGCGACCCCAGACATTCAAAACAGAGACATTTTATTTGCTAAAATTTATTTGTTTTTGATCGTGTAATAGTTTGCTATAATATGTCGCAAATAAACGTTAATTTTAGGCAACATTTAGGCTATATAATGTAAATTTTAATTAGTAAGTTTTAATTTTTTTATCAATTACTAGAAATTTCAGGCGACCCCATTTGAATTCCAGGCGACCCCATGTGGGGTCCTGACCCCAAGGTTGAAAAACACTGCTATAACTTGTTACCTACATCTTGCAGAAAACTCCATTTAATTTGGTTCAGTGGTCACAGAGAAACGTGGATCTTTGTAAAGCATGTCATGGGTTCGTTTCTTCCCAGTTTGGCACTTGGATGCTCTTTGCATCCATGTGAATGAAAATATTTTGCTCACAACTGACAGGGCAACGAACAAATGAATTCAAACTCAGTGCATAACATTATATCAATGGTGTGTACTCATGTGAGGTTTTGTTGTTGTAGATTTATCGATCTCTCAATTACCATTTTGCATTTGATCCCTAAGAAGCTAACATCTGTTGACAAGCATTTCACTTTGATTCTTACATATCCAATTCTCAAACTGCAAATTCGGTATGGTCGGTCAGCAACTAACTCATTGTGTTAAGGTACACTGAAACAAACTGCAATCTTGACAGGGTAAGGGAAGAGTTTAGAGAAAGGTTTGATCGAGATGCCATGAAGAAAGAAGAAATGAACCCATGACATGCCTTACAAAGATCCACATTTCTCCATGACCACTGAACCAAATTAAATGGAGTTTTTTCCAAGACGTAGGTAAGATGTTATAGTTTTACACCCTGGAATAGCATTTAGATTGTTTAATTATTTTGAAAGTTATCAATGCAGAAAAATCCAATTGTAATTTTTTGGGGGACATACGGTACTTTGATAAGATGAATTGGAAAGCTGACAAAGTTTTATGTACATATATCAGTGGCGGCTGCTCGTCTTTCAGAGAGGGGAAGCTCATTGTCAGCTTACATAAAAAAAAAAAAAAAGTCAAGTTATTTAAACATAAATTCGGCCCTCCATTCCTTTTTAAGAAAATGGTCAGTGACCTTTTCGTACCAAGTAAACAAGAAAACGCTGAAATTATGTTAAATTGAAACAAGGAAGTACAATGAGTGTGTTTTATTTACAGTGCAAGAAATGAACAAGTAATTTCGTTATGGTTTCTCTCTCGATTTCACAGCAGAATGCACGACGGTATTAAACTGAACTGTGTCAGTGAAGGAGTAGATCTTAAAATAGCTGTCAATCAAACTGGATTCAGCCTTTCAACTGATCCTCCAATCAGCATGTGGAAGCCCGGCGTCCAGCCCGGCTGAGCTCCGCCCACAGCTCCATTCACCCCCAGAGACGCCGGGCGTCCGGGGGCGGGCAACATCGTAGCATTTATCCAATTACCGTCCAGTCTTGAGGCAATGAAAAAAACTGTTCCACTCAGTCCCATTGAAGTGCATGGACACTGAGCGTCTACGGACAAATGCACTGAGCAGAGATCGAATGAGAAAACAGCGCAACGAGAATGTATGAGAAGTGAACAACATCGAGTCTGTTGGTTTGTGATAAAGCTGATTCTGAACAAACTCGTCTGTGAGATGAACGTGTTCTAACACATTTGTAGTCAATGAAATGTCAACACAACCGAACATATTTAACCATTTAATTTTTGTAATTTTAGGGGAAGCCGGGCTTCTCTTGCAGTCTATGAGAAATCACCTCTGGTATACATGTACATAAATCTTGCGTTTGAAAAAATACTTCTATCTGAAGTGTCCAACTGGTACCCTGGAAAGAATAAAACAAAAGAAGTCTCATGACTTACTGTAACTAAATGTATTAGGAAAATACAAACTGAAACAACACTTAAAACAACAGTTCTTCAGTCTGTACATGGTGCTTTTAGGCTCGTCTCATGTCTCTTATCTGTGTTGTTTAGACAGTTTCGAGGCATATCTGGTTCCTCACGTAAAAATATGAGACAATTTGATAAAAGTATCACACACTGACAATTATAAAAGCTGCTTAATATGACTTAGATCAATGCTCGTCGTGGCTTATGAAATGTAACAAACTGAATAATATGTCAAAGAGGGGAAGTTCTATCAAAACATTAGCGCAGATAAATATGTTCTACAGTGTACAAATGTTTGGAATTAGAACTTGTAGCTCAGACACATACATATCCTTTCAATTAATAATCACTCTTTCATTTTTTCATATAGAATTTCAGTATTTGACTTAATACTGTCTCTTGTTAACTTAAGCTAACCCTCACTTTTGACTTATTTTTTCTTTTTTAGTGACTGAATGTTGATAAATTTTAACTGCTTTTATTCTGGAAGTATTTTGCTTGTAGACCAGTGTTATATTCTGCATTGTAGATGATGAAGTCTTCACATTTTTACGGAACATTACTCTGAAATTACCACTATCTGCACTATTATTTCCACTATTTTATTTTGACAGATTTTTCCACAGGTTGGCGAACCCTGAGACTCTACCTCTCTGAGATACTCCATTTATCCTCAGTCATGTTACTGAACTGTTGTCTATTAACCTAAGTAGTAACATAATGTTCCTCCCTTTGTTCCCTCCTTTTTAAAACCACTTACGTTTCCAGCCTACCATCTTCAAAATTACCCTATTCTTCTGTCCTTAAAATGGTTTGTTTAAGCATCTGATATGTTTTTATCCTCTAATGTTGGCAAATTACTGCAATCTGTGATTTACATATTACCTAATGTCTCAACTTTCCTGTAACTGGAGTTGAAATCATGTTAACTCATTGAAATACCTCCTCTTGCTATAAAACATCCAAGCATCACTTACTAAAAACTAAACACATGCAGTAAAACAACTATTATAAGGTCATAAACTGACAAAAATGACTCATATTCACTATTTACAGCAAGAAAATTTCTATAAAATCTCTCTGAATCACTGTATAAGGATGGACCGATACTAGTGATGTGACGTTCACGAAAAAATCAAATCTTTTGAACGGCTCTTTGAAATGAACGATGGGAACCAAGTCTTTGTAAAAAGCCGTGTATTTATTTATTTATTTTTTAATGAGGGAGTGTCCGATTGCCTGTCAATTTAGCATCACTGGGGAAAATGCACTACAGTTGTTAAGGTATTTAAGTAATTGCAATGATAAATCGCTTCTGTGTTTTGTGTATTTTTTCTGTATGTTTACCAACATACTGTTCTTGTTCTGAGAATTGCACTATAGTTCAGGTATTTAAGTAATTCCTGTGATTAATCACTGTTGTGTTTTGTGCAATTTTTTCCGTATGTTTACACACATTTATTGTTCTTGTTTGGAGACTAAAATGTTATTTCATCAGAAAATGTTTTATTTTCTTCTTCATTTTTAGGCTACAGACTAGTCCACATAATGTACTGTGATGTTTTTTGTCAAATTCCAGCATTTGCCTAATGTCACCTCTCATGTCATGTATTTAGCCCACACTTTTTAACTAACTATTCTTTTTTACGGTAAGTAATATTTACTGCTGTGCCAATTAAACACCTTTAAAATGTAATGTCAACCATCACATATAGCCTATTTAGTCATTAAAGCATTGGTGTTTCAAAATAATGCAAAAAACATAAAAGAGCCAGTCTTTTGAACAGCTCTTTTCAGTGAACGGCTCACATCAAAGAGCCAAAAGTCCCATCACTAACCGATACCACTTTTTTTTTTTTTTTTTACAAGTACCTACATTTGATTACTTGCTGATACGAGTACCGATATGAGTACTTAATAATACCATTACAGTTCTTAGTTACTTTAAAAATGTGCTTTATTGTCATTGTCATTACACCGACATACAATTTTATAGTTTTTACACGACTAATAAATAGTTTTACAATTTAAAATGTGTGTCATTTCTTCTCCCTTATATACAATAATCCCCTGTATACTATAAAATACATCCACAAGTCACCATCCGACAATGTAGCGGCGGCTCGTCATTACATTTAATGTTTGTGGAAATGACCAAAAATAGTCACTTGCCCAATAAAGGATTAAAACCGAGCCTTAACTAGGGATGGGGATCGAGAACCGGTTCTTTTTGAGAACCAGATCCCAGTAGCTCGATTCCTTGGAATCGTTTGCCTGCCCACTTAACGATTCTGCTTATCGATTCCACCTTCGTTGCGCATGCACGATGACGTCACATGTATGTTGCATTGTTTTGGTCAGAGCGTAACCAACATGGTGTTGAGGCAGAAACGGTCTAAAAAGACGACACCAGGTCCAGAGGAACACTGTCAAAGCTTCCATGTCTTCAAAAGGGTGGAATCCCTCCAATATGTTCAAACATTTGTCCACAGCATGTGAATCATTTACAGGAATGTCACGTATTTCATACGCTACTTAGAGACACTTGTGAATGTAGTGTCAGAGTGAACACCAGGGCGTCATCTGGGCCCGGTGCAGGCAACAAATGTTGTACCCCCTCAAATACAAGTTTCCGAAGGTAGGGGAAAGGAAATGAGGTGCACAACAACGGGAGACGGGTCGAGTCGAACCGGTTCCACATAGTGGAAATGCGTCTACAGAGGAATTAGTAAAGCGTCTTTAGTTTCACTTTCACTGTACGCCCCCCCACCCCCCACAAACTGGGCCCGGCGTCATCTCTTATTATTATTTGTACATATTGTATATGTTACATTTTCTGTGCAGAGATGGAAATATAAAAGACAGTTAATGCAAACACACCTGTTTGTACTCTTTTATTCCCTCACCCAACGAGAATCGATAAGGAATCGGATCGATAAGCAAAATCGATAATGGAATCGTAATCATAAAATTCTTATCGATTCCCATCCCTAGTCTTAACCATCAAAAAGCAGCTTCTACCAGTATATTTGCACATCCAGGCTGAAGTTCCCACCGGTATATTAGAACGACGCGTGCTTTCATTTTTTCATCCTCTCTTCGATGGAGTGCAGTGACCAGCGCCATAAGATATTTCAGTCATAAAGGCTAATGAGCCTAATTCTCAAGCCAAAAAATGCAAATGGCCACAATAATGACCATAATTACAGTACTTTGCATCATAATACAATATATTACCTCTTCAGCGTGATGTAAGGACTATGGCTGAATACTGAAGCTCGTGGGAAACATTAACAAAAGAGCCATTTTCTGTGACTTCATCTCGTGACTGGCTCTACAGCTTCATTACAAGTTTACAATCAAAAGTTAATCGCCGCAGTAAAAAACAATGAAGAGAAGCAGTTGTTTATACATACATAACAACGTTATCTTGTAGTAGCTAATTTCACCTCGTAATGTGACTTCTAATGGTGATCTGTTTTCTGAAAGAGCTGTCATTAAGAGGAGAAAACAAGATAATCAGATCAGATAAAAGATGCACACATGGCGCCGACAGCTCAGAACACATTTAACAGAGCAAGGAATCTGTGTTTGCCTTTGTCAAAGAAACATCACAGAGGAGAACAGGCATCACACTGTGCACATAAACAGTCACCACGCTGCCTGTGTCCTTGTAAAACAGTTTTAGCCTTTTAAAACAGATAGAGCAAGACATTAAATAAAAACCTTAATTTGTCTGATTTTTGCTTTAACTTTTTCTATTACGTGTAAAGCTCCTTTGGATGTTCCTGTAGAGATGGAGTTGTTTTTTTTTTTTTTTTTTGATAAACTGACTTATGTTTGCTTGAAAATGTATTTGATAAAAGGGATTACCTTTAGCTGTCATAAGAAAGTGACAGTTAATTCTGCTGTTGTGGTCCTGCATTTCTCCTGCCTCCATCATTCTTATTTATTTATCTGTATAGTTGTGATAGTGTTTATTGTATGGCAGTGCCTACTGCCACAGTACCGTGGCACAAAATATCGGTTTGTCTATTGCCACAGAGCCAATCAAATGTTAGCATTTGTATTAGAGCCAATTAGGGATACTGTTACATGAACTCATTCACCTCTTGTTTTTGGTTTTTTTTTTTTCTAACTCATTATCTTCTTGTAGCACAGTACTGTGGTGATTTATAGCATATATTTAAGTGCATTCTTTTGTGCATTTTGCTACCACAGTACTGTGGTAAATGATGGAAGAAATGACAAATTAGTGATAGTATATAGTACAGCTACAAAGATGTCGAACCACGAAGAAAAGATTCTGTTCATCAGATAATGGTGTAAGACTATGGAACAGACTGAGTGTGGAGCTGAAACAATGTCTAAACATCAAGCAGTTTAAAAACAAATACAAACAAATGATTTTTTACAAAATACAGAGAGGAAAGGGCCTGAGGGGGGGAATCCGGTTGTTTTTCATCGTGGGGCTTTGCCACGTATGTGCTGATAATATCTAGTTTAAATATGGATATATGAATATAATATTACTATATAGGGCAATATAGAATATTATATGTATTTATATTATATATGTATATGTGTTTTTGGTTTTTTTGTTTTTGTTCTTTTTACTTTTTAGTAATATCTGGTATTAATATCTGGTAGGAAAAGTTGTAAATGGGTATTATCATATTAGTGTACATAGGAAAAAGGATGTGTGATATTGTTATACTGTTATTATTATTGTTGTTGTTGTTATTATTACCATTATTATTATATTAATATTCATACAAAATAATAATTCCTATATTATGATCGTAAGGAATAGAAATTGGGGGTAGGAGTACATAAATTTTTACTTCTTCCTACTCCTTTTCAACCATATATAATTTAATTTCATTTATTTTATTTATATTATTTATTTATTTATTTATTTATCTTGTTGTTTGTTTGCTTATCAATCATTTATGTACCAGTACTTATATTTTGTTGGTTGATTTTTGTTTTGATTTCATTGTCTACATGTTCAAAATAAAGATTTCATTCATTCATTCGTTCATTCATTCACAAAGAAAAGGAATTACTGTTCTAAATACTCTATATGTTGTTTAATGGTGTTCTTTGCTCTGGAGGCTGGAGCAGGTGGGCGGAGCTACATGTTTGACAGATACGGTAGTGTGCAGTGTGAATTCTCAGTTCTGTTTGAAAATCTCTAGAGAGAGAAAAAAAAAAGACGACTCCAAATGGGAATTGAACCCAGGTCTGTAGCATTACAGTCCAATACATCACAGAATGAGCTAAATATCCACCATGTCTTCAGCTAACCTATTTGCCTTGTGATTGCTTTGGTACTTTTCGGGATGTATATGATGGTCTAGACATTATATAAGGAGAATGCTGATTGGCTCTGTGGTAATAGACAAACTGATATTTCGTGCCACAGTACTGTGTCAATAGCCACTTTGTTATTTATTATATAGTTCCATAGATGGTACAGGTTTCTATTATTTGTACTAACAGTTACATTAATAGTATATCCACTGTTAGTACTTGTATTTGTAGTACTAGTATTAACAGTTATGGACATTTGTTTTAGCTATAGGTAAGTATATTAGCACCATCTGTTCTAGTTTTTAGTCCAACAGCCTGAAAGGTCCAATGGATTATTGATGTCCGTTGTCGTCTGTCCATCATCTGTTGTCCATAAACAATTTTCAGGAATCTTCTTCTCCGAGACGGTCCATCAGAATGACTTCCAATTGGTTGTGGAACATCTTTGGGTTAAGGTCTACCAAGTTTGTTAAAATAATTGGGAAATACTGATTTTGATAATTTTTTTATGATTTTTTTTTTTTTTTTTTGATGGGACACGTCAAAGTGCTATAACTTCAAAACAGTTGAATATATTGATATAATTACTATTGGTAATAGATAGAAGTCACATATGGGCTTTCATTTGGTGCCATGACCTTTAACCTTGACTGACCTTGAAAGGTCAAACCCAAGGTCATCTATGTTTAGATTTCTAGAAACATCTTCTCCAAAACCACCAGCCAGAATCAATTGAAATTCATCGCAGAGGTTCCTTGGGGCATGGTCTACCAAATATTTTGAAAAATTTAAGAAATATTGATTTTTGAAATTTTTTTGTATACATTTTTGAAATCTTAAAAATCCCTATTGGTTTATAATGGGACAAATTTTAAAGTGCTATAACTTCAAAACAGTTGAAGATATTGATATGTAGTATACTATTGGCAATAGATAGGAAGTCACATATGGGCTTTCCTTTGGTGCCATGACCTTTGACCTTGAGTGACCTTGAAAGCTCAAATGAATGTCAATTACTGTCTATGACCACAGGACCCAGTTCTAGTTCAGTTTGCTGTGTATCCATGTATCTCCCCCTATTTCCCCCTTTCTCCCCCCTCCCCCAGTCTCGCTCTCTCTCACTCTCTCTCTCTCTGTCTTTCTCTTAATAATAATGAAATATTATTTTAATTTAGATAGTTAAATTCTTAAGTTTAATCACATATTAGTCAGTATTAGTCACGATTCCTTTGTGTCACTAGATTTTCTTTGTTTCACTGGTCAGTCGTAAATTTCTTAGGATAGGTCACATCTTTGTCACATACTAAGCTGACAGACTTATGATCATAAGACTAATACACATGCCCACAGATGATCGTAAACAACGAGAGATTAAGAAGTAAACACTAAATAGGGGGTTTTGCATTGAGTTAAGGAGTTGCATCTGCTTGACTTTGGTATAAGATGACACCAGTCCATTCTAGTACAAGGGGGTCAGCCCATAGTTTGAAGATCAGTTTACAAGGATTATAAAAGTGATGTGCATTGGAATGTCTGGATCCATTTTCCCCACTTGGGGTGTGGATCCTCAGCTGAGTTATATTTTTTTTGTGATCAGATCAAGTCAACAATAAATTTATAAACTGACACCTAAAAGAATCCGGACTTATTCTTGGAGCTGCCAACAAAAGAACACGTTAACAATAATAATAATAATAATAATAATAATAATAATAATAATACATCGGTTTTATGTAGCGCTTTTCTAAGTACTGAAAGACACTCTTCCTTTAACCCCCTCTCTTCAACCTCAGCTGGTCAAGGCAGATGTCCATGCTCCAGGAGTCGGGGTCTGCTGTTTTGCCTCACCACTGTTGGGTCATTCCATCCCAAATCAACCAGATTTCAGAAAGTGCCCATGCGGGGCACTTTCTGAAAATTCTGAAAAAATTCACACTTGTTCACCTACCAGATAAACAAACACATCCAAATTTTAAACGCCATATCTGTAATAGTTTAGGAGATACAGCCCTTTGAAAATTAATGGTGAAATTGGGTCAACTGACCAGCTCCATCCAATTTCTGAGAAGTCTCTACTACAGGCATCAACCTGAGCCAGTTCTGGGAAATCTATAATTATTCTATCTGAACCATCATGCAGTTCCACACCCTAGTTCAAATATCTCAAGTATTATCATAACTTGTGCAATAATCAATGCCATTATACTGTTAAAAATGCCATTTACACCTCCGTTTGTATACAATTTGAAGAAAATATAGTCATCCAGTAAAAAAAAAAAATATTAAAAATCGAACCAGTGCCATCCCAAAGCTAAAATTTTGTGCACAACATCTTGAAACATATATGAAGACATGGTAAAAATTTCAAAATTTTCATTAACTGGCCACATGGTAATTTGGGTGCTCAAATAAAGAGTGTTTTTGTGAAAAATTGACATCGACTCATTTTATTCATTGCCTCACAGCAACACTTTTCATTGAAATGTAGTCTTTTTGCAGAATATTGTTGCATCTTGACCATAAGAATCCACACAAAAAAATGAGGTCTCTACATTCATCCATTCTGGCACAGTGGAAGCCTGAAGAGAGAGGACATTTGAAGAATTAGCCTTTTGGCCTGATTTCAAGGCCTCATGGACCAAACATGAAGGCACCTACAGTTATTCTGATGCAAAATATGGTCTTTTCAGGGGGATTTCAGCCCAGACAGTCAGTTACAGCAGTGTGCCTTGAATACCTAAGGAGATATAGCTCCTCAAAGTTGGCCGAAAAGCAAATTTGCAAAATTAAAAAAAAACAAAACATTAATTTTCAAAGGGCTGTATCTCCTAAACCACAGGTGTCAAACATGCAGCCTGGGGGCCAAATCTGGGCCACCAAAGGTTCCATTGTGGCCCGCGGGATGAAAGTGCAAAAATGAACCTGAACAGTCCAGGTTGTCCAAATCCTTTTGGTTCAGGTTGCACATACAGACCAATGTGATCTACAGTAAAAATAACAACACAGTAACCCATAAATAAAGACGACAAATTTTCTTTGTGAAAAATTATGTGGAAAAAATTTAAGTGAAAAAAATAAGATTACACTGTGAAAATATTTACATTTACAAAACTATTCTTTTACAATAAAATGCAAATAAATAGATAAATAAAAACAAAGTTGTGCAATTTTAACAACATTCTGCTGGTTACTAAATGTTTTGTGCATTTATGGATCCACTGTGATCTGTAGTTGAGTTAATAATAACAGATGGAATACTGTAGAAATTGTTCAAATTTTAGTTCCAAACTCCAAAATTTTAACAATATTCTGCCTGTTACCAAATGTTTATGTAACACTATGTGTAATGTACATGTAGAAATAATAAGTTGAGTCATAATATTGTTAAAATTGCACTAATTTTTCAAATGAAATTTCTGTTTTTTCAGGTTATTCACATCTTGTTTGTAAAATGTAAATATTTTCATAATTTAATTGGGTTTTTTTGTACCAAAACAAAAAGAAAAACTTGGATTTGTCATTATTTATAGGTTATTAAGTCATTATTTTACTGGTCTGGCTCGCTTGAGATCAAATTGGGCTAAATATGGCCCCTGAACCAAAATGAGTTTGACACCCCTGTCCTAAACTATTACAGATATGACATTAAAATTTTGCATGTGTTCATTTATCTGGTAGGTGAACAAGTGTGAATTTTTTTCAGAATTTTCTGAGGGGGTCATGTGGGGACCATTGGTTGAATTGCCATGGAATGACCCTGTTACCAAGTGTTTTCTCCTGGAGTATTCTGTTGGGTTTCTGTAAACTGTCTTGAGAGTCTGCTTTTGACCAGCTCTATATATAAAGTGTCATGAGATATCTTTTGTTATGACTTGGCGCTATGTAAATAAAATTTCATTGATCGATGGACTGATGGATTTTTTGTGAGGACCTGTCTCTGCTCGCTCTTGAGAAAACAGCCTTACTCTATTGTTCTTCCTCGATGAATTTTTTATTTTTTCTATTCTTCTAAATAAGTGGTCGGCTTTGGGCCACGCTGATGCAAAAAGGTCAGAAGCTTTGGCTTTACAAAGTCAATAAGCAGGCCTTTTGGCAGCTATTATTACATTATTTCCCTCTTGTATGTCGGCCACTTCGGCGCTTTCTAAAGTTGAAATGTCCTCCCTCCTCATTCTGTCACTGCCTTCTCCTCTGCTAACAGTTGTGACCTTTCATCTTTACCGTTCCTATAATTGCAGTGCCTGAGGTCCTGAGCTTTAACGGCCGGAGACAGAGCGAGGGAATGAAAAGAAATACAGAACGAGAGCGGGAGACAAGAAAAAGCTGTTACCCCAACCCTGCACAGTCTGCTGCTGCCATCCCCAAACCCTTTTCTCCTCCATCTCTTTTCTTATCCCCCCCCCCTTTTTTTTCCCCCCTCTCCCCTCATCTTTTCTCATTTCCACTGAAGGATAACGCTCAGGTGCCTCGTGAGCCCCACGTGAGCTCCGATTTGCCTCGTAGCTGCAAATACCTCTCATTTCACGGTGAAACAAAAAGGGTACATGCACTAAACAAATGAGGAAAAGGTCAATGTATTCCAAGCACCTTATCTACATTGAAAGACGATGTGCCATCTCGTCGACACAGCCCCTCTATAAGACTGAACTATGACAAGCAGACAACATCCCAGCTCCCTGCGCTTACTTAAATTATGTGCTCGGAGAGAACAAATGCAATAGCTGTTTTCTCTTGCCAGTGGACCATAGTGAGCCTATTAAAATCACATTGCTTTTTGCCTTTCTCTGCAGCGTACCACTCATTAAAACCCCATGGCGGCATTAAATGAGCAGGCCCGAAGACAATACCGAGAACTCGTGGATTTGATGCGACTTGATTATAACATCTACAGCCCCCCCACGTCCCCACCCCCCCTCCTCTTTAAACACCATGACCAGCTATATCAACAGACACTGAAGGGATTCATCAGCCCTATCACACTTCAGCACATTTCATGGAGTTGCTTGAGGAAAATCCTGGGCCGGTCTGGGGTTGGGCTGCTTTAAAAGCTGTGCTCAATTGCTGTCGTGATCAGAGAAATGACGACCACATCCTGAAATAAATTATTACTCACCTCAGCATGTGTGGGTGCCAGCCGGTTTGTATATGGTTTTTGCAAAAAAAAAAAAAAAAAATGTGTGGAATGTCAGGGTCTTTGTTCAGCACTTGGTTGCCAGGTAGGCATGAAACTTTAAAGCCGCTGACCTGTGAAACAGAAGAGCAGAGCTTCTTTTAATGCTACACAACGGAGGAAGTGAGAGACTCGAGTTATACAACTCAGAGACCAAAGAACACGTCGGCATGAATGCCACCAAACTGAAAAGAGAAGTTGCTTTTGAGTCAGGGTTAATGTCTTCCTATTCATATCAATCCCTCCTTGAGAAAAGAAAATTTCGACGACAATGCTACATCAAGGTTTCCCTCCACTTTACACAGGTAATTCCTTACAGGGTGTGAAGTATAAGAAATGAAGACCTGGCTTCCGCAGTCGATTCTCACATTTTTAAAAACTTTATATTACGTTGGAAAATTACTGAAGGTCCAAATTAAGACGTACAGTATGAATGTGCATAGCTAACACCCACAGATCAGTCAGCCTCACAGTCCGCAAATAACTGAAATTGTCAATGCTTTTTAACCCTGTTTTGACACAATCTGACAAAGAACATTTTAATGAAGAACACGGTTTAGTGTCCCTGATCTTTGCCAACATGTATAAGAAAGGCTGTGAGCTGCTCTGATGTCATTTATTGGGTTTAGACCAAATCTATTGATAGTGGATGAACTCTATTAACTTAGATATGCGAGTTTTGTTAGCTTACCGGCTGACAGGCCATAAGCTATTGTCGTCATTCGGCGTCCGTTGGCGTCTGTCGTCCATTACAAAAATTTCCATTGTCTTCTTCTCCAAAACTACAATTCCAATTGACTTCAAACTTGGTATACAGCTTCTTTATGATGATGTCAACAAAAGTTAGTGAAGTTATTTGGATCTGGATCTGATTCTGGATTTGGTGTGACTTTGAAAAATTTCCCCATTATAAGAGATAGGAAGTGGATTGATGCAATAACTCAGTAAATATAAATGATATCAAGTTGAAATTTCTACAGTCCAGCCCTGATGAGGAGATGACCAAAACATAATGTCCACATGCTGATCAGGATCTTCTTCTGGATCCGGGAACTTACGGAAAATTTAACACGGGCTCTTATGGGGAAAAAATTTCAGTCATCTTTTTCTCCCAAACTCCAGTTCTGATTGACTTCAAACTTGGTATACAGCTTCTTTATGATGATGTCAACACAAGTTAATGAAATCATTTCGATCCAGATCTGATTCTGGATTTGGTGCGACTTTGAAAAATTTTCCCATTATAACAGATAGGAAGTGGATTGATCCAAAAAATCAGTAAGTATCAATGATATCAAGTTGGAATTTGAATTTTTGACAGATCTGATTGGAATATGACCAAAACATGGGCTATTTCTGTAATATAATAAATACACAGAACTGGGTGATAATAAATGACATCTGGATACATTTCCCAAAGCTTTTCATTTGGCCGGTAGAAATTTCAACTTGATATCATTTATATTTACTGAGTTATTGCATCGATCCACTTCCTATCTCTTATAATGGGGAAATTTTTCAAAGTCGCACCAAATCCAGAATCAGATCCAGATCCAAATAATTTCACTAACTTTTGTTGACATCATCATAAAGAAGCTGTATACCAAGTTTGAAGTCAATCGGAATTGTATTTTCGGAGAAGAAGATGATTGAAATTTTTGTAACAGACGACAGACGACGACAGACACCGCATGACGACAATAGCTTACGACCTGTCGGCTGGTAAGATAAAAATGGTGTTGTCTTTATTTATATATTATAATAATATTATTTTTGAGTTTGATGCCCTAACTTGCACTTTGCAAATTCATCCCACGGCCCGGATTGAAACCTTTGGCGGGCCAGTTTTGGGCCCCGGGCCGCATGTTTGACACCTGTGCCTTAACACCATAAAACCCTCAAAAAGACGATGGAGAATTCAGATCTGAGTACAAAAACATTAATTATTTACTCTATTCTAATAGAGTAATTTGTGTTTTCAGGACATGATAGAGTAGAAACACATGGACACTGTAGTTAAATTCAAATACAGTTCAGCATAAACAAGAACAATAACAGAAGAGAACAGGTCTCATTATTAGAGGTCGAGGAGACTCAAAATAAGTAGAACTCAGTGCCTGTCTGACAGTTTCCATTGTTTCCCCTGCAGTTGTTAGAGTTTAAAATTCACAAAAAGAGAAATTACTACATATCTACATCAGGATATGGGAAATTTATAACAAAAAACACATTATTTATTCCAGTTTTGGCACACAATGGACTAATTTTAAGAAAACCCCTATCTATTTGTAACAAGGATTCATAAATAGCCTAAAAGACATCACTTAGAGAGATGAGATCCACATTTAAATAGGCTACAGACCACTTTGCAGCACTCATCTACTCATGGATTTGCCAGAATTTCTGAAATTAAAGATCAGTCTAAACGGCCACATTGAAACACTTGAACAATTTAAGTGTCTCGGTGTCATCAAGTAAAAGTTTCTCAAGTATAAATTAAATAAAACGTGTTGATCCACCGAGGAGCTGTGAAAAGGCTGTGAAGTGGATTCTATCTAATAAGGCAGCGATTTCTTAATAGCCGTAAGTCAAGCAAACCATATTATCTTCATCCGACTGTAAAATTCAGATCAGAGTCATCGTTTAACTGAGGATCTTGGGGATCTATGTGGAAAATTGAATTAAGTGTAGGGTTGATCAGCACTTTTAAAAAAGTCCAGTTTTATTTATATAGGCTGATATCCTAAAGTGGGGTACACACTTAAAGATAGTCGGGCTGTTTTTGTCTGGATTATCCCTTTTTCCGACCAAGGACGGCAAATAGCAGATTATTTTATGTTTTATGGAATTATCTTCTAAGATTATCCTGTGGTGTGAGGTGTGTTAAGAGTGAATTTGTTCCAATAAGTGGCTCCTAAACGAGTCAGGACCAACAATCATAAATATTATACTTGCTCAATATCTATGACTAAAAATCTTTGTGTGTGTGGAAAGCCAAGTCATGACTCTATGAATTGTGACGTGGAACGGAATGTACTCAGTTCAGTTTTATTTGTAGTGTCCTATATCACAACAAGGTTGCCTCCAGTGCTGTAGTGGTCCCTGGAGAAGTGGGTACACTCTCAATTTTTGGCTTCTTCTTTTTTTTTTTTTTTTTTTTTTTTAAGTAGTCCGGAAAAAGTTTTAGAAACAGTGACATGTCAGACTACTCTATTTAGTTTACCCAAAAATCCATCAGTAGTATTTGCTCACAATTACAAAATTATCATGACTTGATCAGGAGCAGTTTGTTGGTATTACTGGTCACACAAGCAGCAGCATGAATATAAATGTATTCAACATGAGGAAAACATAGGTTAACGTTTTCCATTCATAACATTAGCCTTTCATAACGTTAGCCTACTCACACAGTTTAACTATTAGCGACAAAATCTCTTCTCTAAGTGTGCAGTCATATGGTCAGTAGTTTAAAACAGTGACTCATTCTAAAACCACCTTAAAACTTACCTCAGAATTATGTATTCCATGAAAGTAGGTTCTCACAATACGTGTCACTCCCTTGAAATACGTTTATTCTGCCTTTGTCATTCGCATTTCCAATAATCGTGCATCTTTCAACGAGACGTGCAGTGACCTGTCAATCAACTGAGGTGGAACTGGCACCTGAGATGTCCAGTCAGGTTCCAGAGTTGGCCAGCAATGGTTAGCAATATTTTCCTTGGGATAATCTGCCCTTCTCTGCCTCTGATTGGCTCATCAGTCCTCATGCCTAAAGTTAACCAATCTAATCAGTGAAGGCAGGGAGTACAAGCCAATTAGAGGCATAGTAGGGCGGGTCATGGCTTCACCATCCTAGGAGAAAACATGAGCAGTTTGGCTGCAGATACTACTGAATGGTGCACATCAGGGGGGATTTAGAAGCAGGTATATGCAATGACTGAAAAATAAGTAGGTATACTCCGTATACCCCCGTATACCCTGGACTACACCTCTGGTTGCCTCACAGGACTATACAGAATTAGTTGGATATGTAAACAAACAACAGTACAACAATACTGCCAAAGTGTCAGTTTAATTGTAACTTAGGGTACGTTTACACGGCAACACTCCGCAAAGATTTCTCCTTTGCGTTATAAAATCATTCTGCGTTAAGACGAAGCCGCTATGATAACGATCTGCATTAACATGAGTCCGCGAGGACGGCTGAATACGCTGTAGTGGCCATGCCAGACTAGTAGCTGGTGATGTAGAGCTGTAGTGAAACAGTGGCGGTAAAACACGCACCTGCGCACAAACGATTTTCGGTTTAGACAGCCTTTAAATGAGGAGAAGAAGAAGAAGAAGAAAAAGAGGCGGACAACACTATTTACAAACAACAATGGCGAGTGGTCGTACAAAGACGCAGGACTTCTTTGTCTGGACAGACGAGCTGAGCACAGTTAACAGCACGTATGTTGTTCTGAAACCAGCAATTGTTGTTGTGGTTGTTCCTTCTTTTTCTGCAGCTTTATTGTGTCATAGAGGCTGGCAAACCAGCTTGGAGGCACATTACCGCCACCAACTGGCCTGGAGTGGGTTAACTGGCAGTTCTTGGCTGCGCGCGCATGCGGTGACGTCATATTTTACCCCGGAACGCTCCGATTCGCGTTAACACGGAGCTGAAATGCGGAGCGTATCGATAACATTCCACCCTGGACCCTGGTATCAAAAGTTTCCGGATTCAGGCACTCTAGGCACCGTTTCCATGTTAACAGAAGGCTAATCCACGATGAAATCTTCCGGGAGTCGACTGAATCCGACGCCGTGTAAACGGCCCCTTAATTTTAATGAAGACATTTTTGTAATACCAGGTGATTTCATGTACAGAATGTGTTTGAACCACAAGAATGTCATCTGTATGTAGCCAATCAAGAAGCAAGCTGACTCAGGAACAAGGAAGCAGGTGTAAATAAAGTTCGGTGGACCTCAGAAATGAAGTCATGATACCATGTTGACCAGCTTGTGGAGCTGTGGGAAGCCTGAGAATACCTATTCAACATCTCCACCAAGTTGTACCACAACTGAAACGATACGTTGTGTGGTCTATTTTCCCGTCATTGGTATGTTTCTTCTTCTTTGTTTTTGTTGGATCACGTTTGATCAAGATTTCTGGCTTGGAGGTTTAGATTCTAGATCAGTGGTGGGACAGAATCGTTATGTGTATGTGTGTTGTGTTGATTTTACCGGAGCACACCACACAGTACGATCAAAACTGTTCAATGCCTGATTTTTATGGCCTCTGCCAGGAGGTATTGTGATCACTTTCCTTTGTGTGTTTGCGTGTTTGGTTGTTTGTTAGCAAGATAACTAAAAAGTTAAGGACGGATTTCCATTAAATTTTCAGGAAATGTTGATACTGGCACAAGGAAGAAATTATTAAATTTTGGTGGTGATCGGGGGGGCAGATCTGTCTTGGCAGAGGTCTACGCTCTCCGAGTGTTTTTCTTGTTTATCTTAATGTGTGGGGTCTGTAACAGATAAAAAATTTCCTCAGATTTAGAAAATCCTTCTGTGTACCCCCCTTAACCCTCTATCGGACAAGTGACTATTTTTGGTCATTTGGTTGTGTTTTTCCTATATATATATATTTTTTTACATGTATTCGCATTTTTATCTCCGCCAAGTGTAACGACGGAGGTTTTCATCGGGGTTTGTCTGTTTGTTTGTCTGTTAAAAAGATAACTCAGAAAGTTATGGATGGATTTGGAAGAAATTTTCAGGAAATGTTGATATTGGCACAAGGAACAAATGATTAAATTTTGGTGGTGATTTAGGGGGGGGGGGGGACTGATCTGCCTTGGTTGAGGTCTGCGCTCTCAAAGTGCTTTTCTAGTTTTTTTTTTTGTTTGTTTTTTTTGACAATTATGGATAAGGAAGGAACCAAATATGGCAACTTCATTGACCTTGATTTTCTACATAACAATAAAAAATTCTGAAAAATTTCACAAAAGTAATAAAGTCTTGTTATGTCCTCCAATAGCATCATTTCTATGAGTGCCTGATAAAGGGTTAAATCACAAATGAGCCTTAATGGGCTTTACGATCTTTACAATGTACACCACAGGCTGTCTGGGTTTGAGGGAGGAAAAACCCCCTCTGAAAGACCCTTTAACAGGGAAAACAATTGGAAGAAACCTCAGGAGGAGCTGCAGAGAAGGGATCCGTCCTCCAAGGCTGACAAACTGTGCAGTGTTTTGTATTTAGTCGCTTCTTTTTTAAGTAATATGTTTTCTAATGGGGTGATCGAAATGATTGGGAGGAAGCTGAATATGCACCGGCATCAATAATATTATTGTGCTCTATATCCCAAATGTCATTTTCTGTTTGTGCTACATCATGCTATATTATCCAGTTAAGACTTATAGATTGAGTCATTAGTATGAAGCATTTAACTTAACAAATGATTTCCACGAAATTACTATTGATCAGAGTAATTAAACCATATCAGCCTCCCGTCAATACAGTTGTGCACTGCAGTTATCATTCCTGTTTGTTGACTTTGTGCATAAATTTTCCAGCAACCTGTAATGCTGGAATATATAAACATTCTACACAAGCAACGGTAATGAATTCATTAGTATTTGTATCCTCAAAAAAAACAAAAAAAAAACAAAAACACACACAAAGAAAACTTGTTTATTGAAATGGAAAATGGCAGAAGTTTGACAAGAACGCTCCCGGCATCAAAATGATCTCGAACTGGAGCAAAAAGAAAAATGTTAATAATGCTGGTATCAGAAAGTGCCTGTGGAAAAAGAGTCATTGACAGACAATACATAAGATCCCAATTAGATAGGCTTTATTTCTGCAGCTTACAAAATGTGTACCGCCGCCTCTTGTTCCCTGTTGACCATTCTCTGGATTCCCTCTCCAGTGGCCTTCAGGTCAAAGAAATGACTGCGATAAAATGTCATGATGAGAACAGAAAAATGTCATTCTTGTTAGTATTGAAACGTGACTTGAAATGTAATTCGTACTTGTGCTGCACACAGCTCATGCGCACATGTACATATGTACACACAAACCCTTCTGACCTATGTCAATATATAAAAAAAAAAAAAAGAAATCCCTCTTTGACATGACATGTGCAAAGACACACTCTGGCGTAGATATGAAAACAGACACACTCATGAATCCACATACAATAAAGAGATTTATCTGGGATGAAACTGTCCTGCGAGGTAAACAGCGGTGACAGCAAAAGGACACAGATACGCTCAGAATCACACGATGACTCATCGCATGCTCCGATCCTAGCCGGTCATGTGTCAGAGTGCTTGTAATGAAGGAGAATTCATTTGGCAGTAGTTGTCACTTTAGAGCAGGGGTCTCAAACATGCGGCCCGGGGACCAAATGCGGCCCGCCAAAGGTTCCAATCCAGCCCGTGGGATGAATTTACAAAAGTGCCAAAATTCCACAGTCTTGAATTAAAGTAAGCAAAAAAAATACTTCAATTAAGTTTTAAAAAAAAATCTTGAATTAAGCCAAAAAAATCTTGAATTAAGTGGAAAAAAAAATTGCTTGAATTTAGCTTAAATTAAGGAAAAAAATGTTGAATTAAGCAAAAAAAAAAAAAAAATTTTCAATTAAGTAAAAACAAATCTTGAATTAAGCCAAACAAAATCTTGAATTAAGCAAAAAAACAAAACAAAACAAAACCCTTAAATTCAAAAAAAAAAAAAAAAAAAAAAAATTAGCTTGAATTAAGGAAAAAATCTTGAATTAAGCAAAAATAAATAAATAAATAAATAAATAAGCTTGAATTAAGGAAAAAATGTTGAATTAAGAAAAAAAAAAAAATCTTGAATTAAGCAAAAAAAAAAAAAATCTTCAGCAAAAAAAATAAAAAAAATCAGCTTGAATTAAGGAAAAAATGTTGAATTAAGCAAAAAAAAAAAAAAAAAAAAAAAAAAAAAAAACATATATATATATATATATATATATATATATATATATATATATATATATATATATATTTTTTTTTTTTTTTTTTTTTTTTTTATTAAGTCAAAGCAAATCTTGAATTAAGCCAAAACAAAAAAAAAAAAATCTTGAACTGAGCAAAAAAAAACAAAAAAAAAAAAACAAACAAAAAAAAATCTTAAATTCAGCAAAAAATCTTGAATTAAGTAAAAAATCTTGAAATGGACCACTTCAAATTTTTGTCTTTGTTTTAGTGCAAAAAATAACATTAAATTATGAAAACATTTACATTTACAAACTATCCTATAACACTAAAATGTGTATAACTTGAACAAATATGAACAACCTGAAATGTCTAAAGAAAATTCAGCACAGTTTGAACTATTTTCTGCCTATTCCTCAGCGTTTAGTGTCTTTGTAGATCTGATCCATAATGCACATGTAGAAATGATAAGTTGAGGCGGAATATTGTAAAAATTGCATTTATTTTACATAAGAAATTTTTGTTGTTTCAGGTTATTCACTTCTTTTTTGTTTGGATAGTTTATAAAAGTAAGTATTTTCATAATTTAATGTTTTTTTTTCTTTACACTAAAACAAAGGCAAATATTTGGAGTTGTCATTATTTATATGTTATTATGCAATTATTTTAGTGGTTCGGCCCACTGCAGATCAAATCAGGTTGAATGTGGCCTGTGATAGAAAATGAGTTTGACGCCCCTGCTTTAGAGGAAGACAAGCAGGTTGCACGTTGAAGGTGAAGACAGTATCTGGAGAGTGGTACCAGCTGGCAGAGCTGTGACGGAATGAAACATAGGCCGAGCTAAGCAGCAGGGTTGAAATGTCATGTCTGTTACGACCGAAAAAAACATAAAAATAGGGATTTAGGTTTAGGTTTATTCATAAACATCATCATCCTCAATACAGAAAATACAAAGAATGAGGCTGATTTTAAGTCAACCCACTGTGAATTCTGTTGAGACTGAATAGGCTTAAGCAGAAGCTAAATGCTTATATACGCCTCGCCTACATTCAAATCCTTTAAATCCAAATCTTTTTTTTTTCTTTTAACTCTTATTATTGAAATTAGAACAATGACAATATAAAAAAAAAGTCATATGCAGTATCCAGTATATATGATGTCAGAACCAGGGGCGGTTCTAGGATCAGAGGTTTAGGGGTGTTGAACACCCAGAGTACTGGCTGGCCAGGCAAGAGAAATTTCACTGTTTTGTACATTTTAATGTAATTTTGGACCATCATTCTCACATTTTTGAAAGAAAAGCATAACATTTTTTGGGTATGACTAAACCATCAAATCTGATAAAAGTTATTTAAATGCTGAGCCACAATAAAAGAGGAATGGATTGGAATCATAAAAGAAATAAACCCTAACTCTAATTGCTGGTGGAAGACAATCCTCCATTTTGATACAGCAGCTCCTCAATTTATATACATATACAGGGGTTGGACAAAATAATGGAAACACCTTCACCTCAAGATGATAATGCCCCAATCCATACAGCTAGAATTGTTAAAGAATGGCATGAGGAACATTCTAATGAAGTTGAGCATCTCGTATGGCCGGCACAGTCCCCAGACCTCAACATTATTGAGCATTTATGGTCAGTTTTAGAGATTCAAGTAAGACGTCCATTTCCACCGCCATCGTCTCTAAAAGAGTTGGAGGGTATTCTAACTGAAGAATGGCTTAAAATTCCTTTGGAAACAATTCACAAGTTGTATGAATCAATACCTTGGAGAATTGAGGCTGTAATTGCCGCAAAAAGCGAACCTACAACATATTAAATTATATTTTGTTGATTTTTTAAGATGTTTCCATTATTTTGTCCAACCCCTGTAGGCCTACACAAGAGAATGGGTTTAACTCCAGAGGAATATTAGTGTCAGATCTGCTTCAAAACACTGTCTGTACCAAGGTTCTAATAGTTTTGGATTTTTCATTATAGTTTAGTTTTATTTAGTTTTGACTTTTTTTTTCTCTAATTTAGTTAGTTTTAATTCGTTTTTAGAGCAGGTTTGCTAGTTTTTATTAGTTATTGTTATTTTCTAAATACTTAGTTTTAGTTTTTTTTTAATATCTTTTCTCTTCTTCTCTGTCATATTCAAATAAATCCCAGACAGGACTCTGCTGCTTTCTCCCAACTTTAGTCTTCATGTTTCCAGGTAGAGTGGGGACCAGAAGATGACTGGAAACCACAAGTGACGGACCGTTAAATATAATACGGTGCCAGCAGCTAAAATTGCTTGGGGGAAATTAATAGATTTTATATCAGTCTGACATTGACAAAGACAAAAATGAAGGGAATTTAATCCATAATTTTTATACGTTTTAGTTAGTTTTGTAAATACACAATACAGTTTGTTAGTTTTCGTTTTTTTCTTTTAATTATAGTTTTTATTTATTTCAGTTAACAAAAATGTTTTTACAATTTAGTTTTCGTCATTTTGTTAGTTTTCGTTAACGATAATAACCTTGGTCTGTACCAAGGTTATTATCGTTAACGAAAACTAACGAAATGACGAAAACTAGAACTGTAAAAACATTTTCGTTAACTGAAATAAATAAAAACTATTATTAAAAGAAAGAAACGCTAACTAACTGAAACTGTACTGTGCGTTTACCAAACTAACTAAAACTTATAAAAATTATGGATAAAATTCCCTTAGTTTTCGTCTTAGTCAATGTCGGATTGATACGAAAGCAATTTATTTCGCTATAGCAATTTTAGCTGCTGGCACCATATGATATTTAACGGTCCGTCACTTCTCGTCACTTGTGGTTTCCAGTCGTCTTCTGGTCCCCACTCTACCTGGAAACATGGAGACTAAAGTTGGGAGAAAGCAGCAGAGTCCTGTCTGGGATTTCTTTGAATACGACAACAGAGAAGAACAGAAAAGAGACGACAAAACTAAAATTAATACTAAAACTAAACTAAAATTAAGCATTTAGAAAAAAATTAAAACTAATAAAAACTAGCAAACCTGCTCTAAAAACAAATTAAAACTAACTGAATCAGAGAAAAAAAAACATCAAAACTAAATAAAATTAAACTCTAATGAAAAATCCAAAACTATTATAACCTTGGTCTGTACATGACAATACATTCACTTTACAGGTTCTATCAGTAGAACATTTCTAAATCTGTTAATAAATGGACAGAAACCAACATATATGTGGAAGAACACACCATCATATACCGTCAAAACATCAGCAAACCATTTTCTGTCATTTGTTTTCCAATTAAACTGATTAAAATATGTAACATTTAGCACATTTAACCCTTTTACGCATTAATTATGGGAACCTTAGTTAAGATTTTTTTTTCTTAAGTGTTTTTATTCCTCCATAGGCATGAAAAAAAACAATATGATCAAGCTGTTTTTATTTTATTTTTTTTTTCATGGAGTTACAAAAAATGTTCATGCATTTAATTTTTGAAGTAAAGAAACGTTTAAAACCCAATATCAGAAACTGATATTAAAACAATGTAATTAAATCTGATGTTTTCTCACATTTTAACATATTCTAATGCTAATTATTATTACTCTTTTCATGGAGATAATATACAAAAAAAAAAAACAACTTTTTTTTCTGACAAATAACTGATTTACACTGATACATGTTACTGCAGATCAGTTTTATCAAGAACAGCAAAGTTACAGTAATGGTATGAATTGCAGTGTATGAGATGATCCATAAGTGTCCACTGTGTTGGCTGATATGGAACTAAAACAACAAAACCCATGAATATTCAAAAGAACAGCTGGAGAAGAACTGTCCGCTGGACTGACCACTATGCATGAAAGGGTTAATCTGAGGCAGAAAATTTCTATAAACTGTAGACCAGTGTATATGTTAAGCGTCTCTGTACTCTCCTCTCTCTCTTTGTGCTTTAACCAAAAGGCAAATAACCAAACAATGTGTTTTATATCTAATAAGAGATCTAAACTGTACATTTTTTCAACTTACAATATCACTGTAATAGAATATTTGATTGCTGTGGAAAATGAGGTTACATGAGTTGATCTTAGAATCATACCTGAATCTGGCTCTTTTTTTATTTTTAGAAAAAAAAAACAAAAAAACAATTGTACGTCCATGATGAGGCTGGCTGTCTACACACACACACACACACACACACACACACACACACACACACACACACACACAGACAATAGAAGTAATGGACATCTAGTCAGATCGGAACACATGCACAGACACAACAGCAGCTTCTCTCAGTCCAGTTCAAACAGAGGACAGAGGTGGACTGAACCACATGGAACATTTCTTGACTAGACTGCATTGCATATTCTTCCACCAGCACAGAATGTGTGCGTCATCACAACAGGACAAGACAACGAGCATGTGCAGAATGGCAGGAATAAAGTCCAAACGGAGTAAAGGGTTTACATGTCCCAGGAATAATTTAGACCGTAATTAAAAGGGGATTAAACCAGTGACTTTATTCGGATTTAAATTTATTCCGAACTATTCTTTTTCAACTGGAATAAGGTGTTTACATGGGCATCTTAAATAGGATCTAACGTTTATTCAGATTAAACCAGGAATAAAAGTTGTCATGTAAACACACAGAATCACTCTCTCTCTATCAGGTGATAGGCCAGGGGAAGCCCTCCTGGTAGGTATAAAGGGGTCTTCATCACCGTACCACATGATGACAATTCTTTTTTCCACGCCGCTAAGCGCAACAGGCACGCAGGCTAAGTATACTGAGAAGCTACGCTAACCACGGTACTAACTATAAACAGAGTTCGGCAGAAGAGAACCACCGCTGCCACCAATGGAACCGAGCGGTCTGTATGCCGAACTTATAATTGGTGAAAGCGAAGTAATAAACGGCACACAGGAGTTTAGCAGGTCCATCGTTTAACACGCTACAAACTCGGCGTGACTTCCACCTCCAAGACTTAATGTATGCATACGTCACATGAAACTCATCTATATCTGTGAAGCACTCAGAGTCTGAATTGAGGAAAGAGGGGCGGGATGGGGAGGATCACACCATTTCCGAGACAAGGTGTGTGTGTGTGTGTGTGTGTGTGGGGGGGGGGGGCTGTATTTTTGTTGTTAAAATATTACGTTTCAGCCATGTACTGCGCATGGTTTTGACATTTTTCTAGCATGTTAAGAATGAACATAAAGTAAACAAGAAAAAAGAAAAATTTCAGCAATCTTAAAATATTTTAGGGGTGCTAGGAATCAATTTAGGGGTGCTGAAGCGCCCCCAAAAATGGGCTAAAAACGCTCATGGTCAGAACAACAACAACACTACACCTGCACTCACATGAACATATACATGCACACATGAAAAAAACAAGAAAAAGAAAAAAAAAAAACGGGGGGGGGGGGTGGGGGGGTGTCCTGCCTACATACTTAATATTAAAGTAATCTATCAAGTATGGTGGCCCTGAAGTGCAACAGCCCAAAAAATTATCCATTAGCCAAAAAATTATCCACTATAAGAAAAAAAGACAACAGCCCAAAAAATTATCCATTAGTCCAAAAAATTATCCACTATAAGAAAAAAAGACAACAGCCCAAAAAATTATCCATTAGTCCAAAAAATTATCCACTATAAGGAAAAAAAGAGAACAGCCCAAAAAATTATCCACTATAAGAAAAAAAGACAACAGCCCAAAAAATTATCCACTATAAGAAAAAAAGACAACAGCCCAAAAAATTATCCACTATAAGAAAAAAAAGAGAACAGCCCAAAAAATTATCTACTATAAGGAAAAAAAGAGAACAGCCCAAAAAATTATCCACTATAAGAAAAAAAGACAACAGCCCAAAAAATTATCCATTAGCCAAAAAATTATCCACTATAAGAAAAAAAAGACAACAGCCCAAAAAATTATACATTAGTCCAAAAAATTATCCACTATAAAAAAAAGAGACCAGCCCAAAAAATTATCCATTAGCCCAAAAAATTATCCACTATAAGAAAAAAGAGAACCGCTCAAAAAACTATTCATTAATAGAAAAAAGAGAACAGCCCAAAAAAATGATCCACTATAAGAAATTTTTTATTTTGTTGTACAATGTACAATAACAATAAAGATATATTCTCTTCCAAAAAAAGGAGAACAGCCCAAAAAAATATTCATATCCACAAAAGACATCATCCTCCTTTTCAATTAAGGGGGCACTGTTTACCCAAAAGGTCTTTTGCTTTAAAATTAAGGCCACCACAAAAAATAAAAGCATAGGCTGAACATTTTTAAGACCTTCAGCTAACGTGGCTAATGCTAAGGAAGTAACCCATTGGAAGTGGAAGGCGGTGCGCTAAAAGTAAACTTATTTGAAAAATATTTACATTAATATAGTTTGCAAAGCAGTTAAACGATTAATTAAAGTTCCCGTGTCTGCTTAAGGTTAGGACTGGGTGTTAAATGGTTAAGGTTAGGGTTTGGTTGGGGTTAGTTTTCATCGGTAAATGGCCCTTGTGTGCACTGTGTGAAGGTTCATTGCTAAGCTAATGCTAATCTGAAAAGTTTTTCTTATAGTGGATAATTTTTTGGGCTGTTGTCTTTGCTCTATGCTTTACTCGCTACGGAGTGATTTATAATTTAAAGGGGTAATATTTTGCTAAACAGACTTTTATTAATCTTTGGTACATTTATTTGTGTATTTGGACCCTAATAGTTCATAAAGTTTTAATTTGAACCCTCCAGGTGCTGCAAAGCTATCTTTATATTCATTTTGGCAAAAATCGAGTGGATTTCTACAACCCATTTGAATTCCTGCTTAATTTGTTATGTTTTTTAACTAGTTACATCATGACTTTTGCACATATAAGGTCAAGACTTCCAACGAACATTTCTCTGAATACAACGTAATTGTTTGTCAGCAGCAGTGGTTGTAATAAAAACTGAAAATTTGTCCATACTTCAAGCCGATTACCTAAAATGTTCAGTAGCTGGTTGTATTAACGAACACAAGTGGCTGAACGGGACCGAAAGCAAACAAAAAAGAGGGTGTGGGGTGTGAAGTGACTCGTGCATTTAAAGGGCCAGCGCTCAAAACGACCTTTCTGGTGTCATTACTCAGAAATAGGGTTGAAGATGAACCTGTGGTGTTGAATTAATGAAGAATTCAGACCCAAGCATAGCATTTACAGTTTATGTAGACCACAGGGAAATGTTTTAAAATACATAATTCCATTAAAAAAAAAAAAAAAAAAAGCAAAATATTACTCCTTTAAAACTTCCCTAGTTTTAAAAAGGATTCCTATAGATTTAGGAAGTCGCTCCACTGGCTGTCTGTCCATTTTAGAATCCAGTTTAAAATAATTGTATCTGTTTTTACATCCCTCCATAGCCTTCCACCCTTCCTCTCTGAGCTCCTTCACACATACACACCGACTCGCTCTAAAATCAGTTGATCAACTGCTCTTGATGGTGCCAAGAACAACCTGTAAGCTCTGAGGAGATCAGGTCTGTGCTGTTGCTGGTCCCAGACTGTAGAACAACCTGCCTCTGTATATCAGACAAACCTCCTCGGTGCCTGTTTTTAAATCTCTTCTTAAAACCCACCTGTTCTCCTTGGCTTTTTAACACACTTGCAATATTGTCATATTGTTTCTGTTTTTATATTTTAACTTGTTATATTTAATAGATTGTATTGTTTCTTTATGCTTTTATTCATTTTATGTATTCTGCTTTTAGTCTTCTGTTCAGCGCTCTGGTCCACTGTGGTTGTTTTAAAGTGCTTTATAAATAAAGTTGGATTGGATATGTTGTCTCCATATTAGTTTACGATCAATCACAACCCCTAAAAATTTTGTCTTAAATACTTTCTTGATCTCACTATTGCAGATTTTTAGTTTAACATGATTAATAATTGCTTGATGACTTCCAAAAACCATAAATTTAGTTTTTTGACATTGAGACTAGGGCTGGGTATCATGGACAATTTCCATAATCGATTTGATTTTGATTCATAAGGTTCTGAATCGATTAATCACAATTCGATTCGATCCAATATCGATTCGATTCAGTATTAATTGATTGATTCAGATTAATTTAGTGATACCAAAATACAATTTTGAGCTGTAACCTGATTATTTGAGTACATCAGTCATGCAACACATCAATATATCCATGTAAAAGACCAGTACTTTTCTCCATGTTTATGTCCCAACCAGTTTATTTCCGGTTGTGAATGATTGACAGGAGTCTTAAGCCCACCCCAAATGCTGTCATTGGTTGAAACGCATGATGACGCCGATTGGCAAACCAACCCTGATCAACATCCCCCTCTTCCTGTGACCCATGGTTTACCTACGTGTATTCACAGAGCGAGAGCAATGGACTTTCAAAATAATGTGATGTTCAGTTGTTAAAAGCAAGCAAAGGGGGCCCTCTAGTGGTCGGAATAAGTTGCATTAACATATGTTTTGTACTTGCGGTGTTACCGTAGCCAGTTCGGACATAAGAAGGAACTAACAGACACGTTTCTTTCACTGTGTTTGTGTGGCCCAAAAAACATTTGCCTGTGAGTATTTTATGTTCAGTTGTAAGAATGAATAGTATAAAATATCTCTGATGTGAACCTTTGTTGCTGGATAAAAAGACGTCGTAAATCTTAAGTTAATCTGTAAATGCTAACCGTTAGTGTGCCTATGAATTTTCCCATTCAAGTTAGCATCAAGCTAGCGATTTTTTTCACAGTCATTTAAATGTATAATGCCATGTAAATGTACTAAGGCAATGAACAGAACTGAGACATATTTTGTATGTATGTTGCAGTTTTACAGTGAGTCTCAAGTAAAAGTTTTGGAGAGAAGTTTTCGGTGTCTGGCTTTTCTTGGTAAACCTGTTGTCTATGCCGAGCTATTCGCTACACGCACACAAGCAGGAGCAGAATAATATGAGTTAGAATAAAATGACATTAACATGAGATAAAAAAAAAAATATATATATTGTTGGCGTTAATTAATGAATGCGTTAACGCGGTAATAACACATTAACTTGCCCAGCCCTAGTTAATATACAGTATGAATAACTTTGGACCAATCACTGATCCTTGAGGTACTCCACAGGTGATCTGCCTAAATCCTAACCCAGCATCTTTAATCTGCACACATTGCTGTCTGTTTGTCAAGGAACTTTTTAACCAAGCGTGAACTACCCCACGCATCCCATAATCCTCCAGTTTTTTCAACAGCCATCAGTGGTCTATTGTATCAAAGGCTTTCTGCAGGTCAATCACATACCAGCCTGTACGTCCATGTTTTGCTGTATCGTTAGCCTTGAACATGCCAAGTGCAAAGTAAAAAGAGCCTAGTGACAATTAACAGCGCTTTATTTGGCTGCAAAAGGAGAAAAAAAATGGTTTCTATCAAGCAGATGGGGTGAGAAAGTTGTTGACATGGGGGAAACACTTGCCCTTCAGAAACAGCAAGCCTCCTCGATGACAGCGTGCTACAAAATGTGCATTTTTGGCAGTCCAAATTGTAGCTATCAAAGCTGTTTTCATGGATTTGCCTCTCAAAGACACGTCTGTCACTGCTTTGCTGACATTGATGCACTTTTCACTGTGTGTCATATGTTTTTTTTTCATATGTATAAATCACTATGTATTCAGTGGCAGACTAGGGAAAAAGAAAACGATTTGCATACCTCTTACCTCCCAATGCCCCCACTTACACTGCTTTCTAAGCTGAAGAAATGGCAAAATCTTCATATTTTGAGGACAGCACTATGAATAAAACGTGTAGATAACAAGTCCCCAAAGTTCCAAAATATTGTAGCCAAATAAATCAATACAGTTCTGACATTTTTCATATTAAAAGATTCATGATGGATAGGGAGGAAACATATCCAGACACGAGGTAAAGATTTTCTATATATTTTTTTTCTTTTTAAATGCAGAGTAGAAGATGCTATTTGTGAATGTCAGTACAGTTAATGTACAGGAAATATTTGACTTGAACATTCATTTTAGATTTCCTCCTGAGACAAACACTGTCATGCTGTTGTTGAAAAACTGACAGACATGGAAGTTAAAGTATGCTAGACAATTTGTTTAACCCAAAAAGACCCAGTGCTACTTCTGTGACAGTTTCTAAATTATTTTTTTTTCTCTATTATGTTATCCTTTGTATTTTGCTGTTTTCATTGTAAATCATTTATTTTCCTACATCTAATTTCCAATATTTAATTTAGATCAGGGGTCTCAAACTCATTTTCTTTCAGGGGCCACATTCAGCCCGATTTGATCTCCAGTGGGCCGGACCAGAAAAATAATAACATAATAACCTATAAATAATGACAACTCCAAATTTTTGTCTTTGTTTCAGTGCAAAAAAAACCCCCATTAAATTATGAAAAGGCTTACTTTTATAAAGTATCCAAACAAAAAAGATGTGAATAACCTGAAAAAACTAAAATTTCTTCAGAAAAATAAATGCAATTTTAACAATATTATGCTTCATCGTATCATTTTTACATGTGCATTATGGATCAAACCTACAAAGACACTTAATACTGAGTGACAGGCAGAAAATGACTGAAATTTTGCTTAATTTTCTTTAGACATTACAGGTTGTTCATATTTATTTAGGTTATTCACATTTTATTGTTACAGAACAGTTTGTAATGTAATGTTATTTTTTTGCACTAGAACAAAGAAAAAAATTTGAAGTTGTCATTATTTAACTATAGGCATAGTGTAATATTATTTTTTTCACATCAAACCAAGAAGAAAATATGGAGTCATTAGTTTTTTGTAGGTTATTATGCTATTATTTTACTTGAGATCATATTGGTCTGTACTTGGAACCTGAACTAAGCCTTGACTGTGGAAATTTTGCACTTTGCAAATTCATCCCAGCGGCCGGAGTGGAATCTTTGGCGGGCCTCATTTGGCCCCCGGGCCACATGTTTGAGACCCCTGATTTAGATGTTCATGAAAACTCTGAGTTAACTGAAAAGTTATTATATCAAAACAGAGAAAACTGACGAAAAACTGACTTTTTCAGCCAAATATATGATTAACTGAACATAAACCAAGCAGCTCCCACCAGTCGCTTTTTCCATTGGACATTTACGCAAAACTTTACCGATATTTACTAAATGTAAAAAAAACAGAAGTACGTAATGTCGTTTTTTCCATTAAATCAAAATGCAATGATTTGTTTTATCGCGAGAACACGAGAAGTCATTCCATAAACATGGTGACGAATGTAAATATCGTGTTGATTTACAAATGTATTCATTATTATTATTATTATTATTATTATTATATATTACCACTCTATCCTGTACTAAATTTCACAAAATTATTCGATTTCCTGGTGTGTTCACACATACCACACCATGTTTCTTTTAAAACTCTTCTATGGTTGTTGTAACGTCCGTCAACATCAGTTTTTTTTTTTTTTTACCTCCACCAAGTGTGATGGCAGAGGTTATGTTTTCATCGGGGTTTGTCTTTTTTTTTTTTTCAGGAAATGTTGATAGTGGCATAAGGAACAAATGATTAAATTTTGGTGGTGATGGGGGGGGGACTAATCTGCCTTGGTGGAGGTCTGCGCTCTCCGAGTGCTTTTCTAGTTTATTCATGTGACTCTAGTTGCGGAAAAAGGTCTTTTCATTGCAGTTTTGCATGATATACCAATTGCACTACGCCCGAAAAACAACCTCAGTTTTGGTGAAATTGCCGTTTTTCCATTAGGCCAATTTTAATGTGCAATTTATATTCACCCAATTTGAGGGTCAATGGAAAAGTGTCTAATGTCATTGATCTAACTCCATGGGTTTTTAATGGTGTAGAATCTTAAGTGAATTAATCAAACATGCATAGCATTAACCCATAAAAACCCATTGCTACTTTTATGGCAGTTCCAAACATTTTTTTTTTTTCTATATTTAACTTTTCTTAAGTGATTTATCACCATTTATTATAATATTATCCTCTCTATTTTACGTTTTTTCAGTGAAAATCAGGTATTTTCTTATGTTTAATTTACTGATCATGTAGATGTTCATCAAAGCTAAGATTCAAGTTGAGGGTTATGTCAGAAACAGAAAACTTTGAAAAAAAAAACTTACTTTTTCAGTAAAATATATCAATAACTGAACATAAAACAAGTGTCTCCATCTACTATCATTGATCCAACACCATGGGTTTTACTGGTGAATCAATGTTGTAGAAGATGACGGTGTTTCCACGTTCACTATTGAGCCTCTGAATGTCCAGATGGGTCATATCTGATGACCGTGAAAAGACGGCAAACTGCATTTTACACCAATTATTTACATGTATTAATAGGATTAGTGCAGAGGTGTCAAACATGTGGCCCGGGGGCCAAATCCGGCCCGCCAAAGGGTTCAATCCGGCCCCTGGGATGAATTTGGGAAAGACAAAAATTACACTGAAGATATTAACAATCAAGGATGTTAGAATCATTTTAGGTCATTTCAATCTAAAAATGATCAGACCAGTAAAATACTATCATAATAACCTCTGAAAACTGCAGATTTTTGTCTTTGTTTTAGTGTAAAAAAAAAAAAAGTTACATTACACAAGAATATTTACATTTATAGACTAGCCTTTTATAAAAAATGTGAATATCGGAAATGTGTTGAGAGAAGTATGTGGAATTTTAATAATATTCTGCCTGTTATTAAATGTTTTGAGTATTTGTAGATCCACTGTGATCTCTAAGTTGGGATTCACATGCATAAATGATAAACTAAGGCCTAATATTGTTAACATTGCACTTATTTTTGTTAGGAATTTTCAGGTTGTTCATACACTACAAACAAAAAGTTAAGAATATTTTTCATTTATGGCCTGTTTTTTTCAGTTGGGACTCTTGCACAGCGCTTCTTACTTTTTTGTGCGTGTGAATTGAATTGAAACACATTTTTTAAAATGACTATAGTTTTATTTACAAATGGCAAAAATGGCAAAAAAAAAAAAAAAATGACCCAAAAAAATGAAATATCCTTAACTTTTTGTTTGTAGTGTATTTCTTCATGTTATGTTCGAGGACAATTCGTAGATGGAAACGTTTTCATTATAGAATTTTACTTTTTTCACTCAAAAGTTCTTACCCTATATTTTATATTAATTTACTGGTCCGGCCCACTTTACATCATATTAGGCTGAATGTGGCCCCTGAACTAAAATGAGTTTAACACCCCTGGATTAGTGGATCAGGTATTAAACAGTTTAGATCAGTAGATGGTTTTGGTCGATGGGGGATGTTTGGGTCTTTATGGGTTAATTCATAGAGACAGGGCGTTACCTTTTAAGTACATTTGAGGGTCTATTTCTGTGTTTAGACCACCCCGTCAAAATCATCATGTGTCAGCATTTCCTTATTTCATCCAAGTAACAGACTTTGTTTC
Organism: Sphaeramia orbicularis; assembly: GCF_902148855.1. Taxonomy (NCBI): domain Eukaryota; kingdom Metazoa; phylum Chordata; class Actinopteri; order Kurtiformes; family Apogonidae; genus Sphaeramia; species Sphaeramia orbicularis. The sequence continues at coordinate 43,402,570 of NC_043962.1, read as the reverse complement.
AGTGATTTACAAAACTAAGCAAATGCCCCCTCCTGCCCCCTGGAGGATTTACTATATGGTTATGGCGGGACCACTGTTATTGACTGCCAGCGAGCTGCCAGTGTTGTTGCCAATTCATGGGCTTAATACATAGATTAAAAATTCTCCAAGGCAAGGCGCTTTCACTAACTCACAGTATGCAATTAGTGAAGAATAACAATGCCATGTGGCGTGTAATTAGCTACGGGGATCAACCTCTTCCCCACTTATTACGGTGCCCTGACCTCAACAAGAACCAAGAATGTCAATTTAAGACCAAAAAAGCAGAAGTAACACCAGAAAAAAAAAAAAAAAATATATATATATATAAAGTTTAAAAGATGTATGACCTTAACTAGCCCTGACCAATGAACTGCTAATAAAGTCAACTTATAAAAATAAATAAATAAACGCCTGCCATTTCCCTGGCTAATAATATGTTTATTTCGAGAGGCGTTTGTCTAATGAAGCAGTTTTAATTGCGCCTTCCCTTATTGTTTGCTCTCCAGTTAAATCCACTCTGGCTAATCCTAAAGAACCTTGGCCATATTTCCCCTGACAGAATGCAGCTGTTGCTATACAAGCCTTTTCACATTGACGTCTCATGCCCCCAGCTATAGCTTCTGCTGATGTTCCCAAAGTTTGTGGACATTTTATTTGTACATTCATCTGAAAGACAATAATAGGCCTTGGAAAAAAACTCTATTAAAAAACAAACAAACAAAGAAACAAAAGGGCTTCCGAAGCACTGATTGAGCATACATTCACAGAGACTCGACAGAGGCTAATATATTCAAGTAATCAGATATATTCAAGTATTCTGGTTGTCCAGATGGGCAAAGAGCAGTGTGTAAAGAATAAGTAATAAGACGAGTTTAGTCCAGAAGCAGTTTAATGTCAGCACACCTGACAAAAGCAGATAAATTATAGAGTCTAATGTCACCCTGCAGGAATGACCTCCTGTACACTTCATTCCACACTGAGTTTGAATAAGTCTGTAGCTGAAGCTGCTCCTCAGCCTGGTTTCTATATTGTGTAGATGGTGGGAGGTGTGGTCTATCATCAGCAGTTGGTATAGGATTCTATTCCCATCTACGTCCTCCAGTCTGACCAGCTTGAAACCAGTATCACACAGTCTTCTATAGGAGTTTATTCAGTTTGTTAGTGGTGTGATGCCTCTGTCCCAGTCCACCGCATAGACGACAGGATGGATCATTTTAACGCGAACACGATATTCCAATAATACAAAGGCAGCATAAACAAATTCATTTAAGCTACGGCTCCTGAATCTCTGTAATTTTGTATCATTGTATAGACATGGAAATAGGGATGGGAATCGAGAACTGGTTCTTTTTGAGAACCAGATCCCAGTAGTTTGATTCCTTGGAATCGTTTGTCTGCCTGCTTAACAATTCTGCTTATCGATTCCGCCTTCATTGTGCATGCGTGATGACGTGACGCGTACGCTGTATTGTTTTGGTCAGAATGTAGCCAACATGGTGTTGAGGCAGAAACGGTCTAAAAAGACGACACCAGGTCCACTTGGAAGACTGTCAAAGCTTCCATGTCTTCAAAAGGGTGGAATCCCTCTAGTATGCTCAAATATTCGTCCGCAGCATGTGAATCATTCACAGGAATGTCACGTATTTGATACGCTACTTAGTGATGTTTGTGAATGTAGCGGCAGAGTGAACGCCGGGCCCAGTTCCAGTTCTGGTGCGGGCAACAAACATCGTACCCCCTCAAACACGAGTTTCCAAAGGTAGGGGAAAGGAAATGAGGTGCACAACAACGGGAGATGAGCTGAGCGGAGTTGAACTGGTTCCACATAGTGGACATGAGCAATAGAGGAATTAGTAAAGCGTTTTAAGTTTCACTTTCACTGCATGCAGTGTATAGTGCAGCACAGTGTATAGTGTGACGTATAACTTGTGCATCGGAAATACCCCGAGCATAGCAGTGTTGCTAACCTCTCCAGAGTCTTTCATCGTTCCATAAATGTTAGCATGGATAGAGTCCTCCACCAGAAGTGATAACATCTCACAGATCTCGGTGTCTCCCAAGTTCGACATCTTTATGGTCGTGTTGACATGTTTGTTTACTGTATACAGTCCACACTTATTTTTAAATCCCTCCAGTGTGGGGTCACACACACAATACGTCATCAAAACATCACACCTTGGTTGCAGAATGAGAGGTGTTCCTTTTACATAGCGATCTGGAATCATAATCCCACCTTTATCATGGCTCTGTTACTACTTCCAGAAGCGTTACAGAACCGTGATAAAGGTGGGACCAAATGATCCCACCATTTTGTTTACACAGATGTCGTTCCGGAATAAAGGCGAAATATTCCCATAACAGAAGTGTTGCGTAAAAGGGGCTACAGTCTCCTCCTTCATTCATTCAACCAATGTCAGAATTGCAATGTTTACACACATAAACAGTTTATGTTTTAGTCTTTCCTGATATCTAAAAGCAGGTGGCAGGTACAGCCTTTCAACCACAAATATGAGATTTTCTTTGGGACATGTATCTTTACATCACACTTGCATCCCATTGGATGGTTGGTTCGTGTACAATGTGCAGAGGCCATACACTATATATGTCGGCTAAAATTTACTTAGGGGGTCAAATGAGTGGCCATTTTTGTCAAAATAAGTTGTAAGAAATGCATAGAACTGTGTTGAAATAATGCTAATCCATTTGTGCACAGACTACTGATATTATTTGACAGTGGAAGCTATATTTTCAGAAATATTGGATTTTGAATAGCACGTGTATGGGAAAACTTTTGCTGGTGGATGGACGTGACATTACCCATGATGATCTGGTCAGTACCAGTACTTTATTTGGAATAAACTTATAGACTTACTATTGCTAATTCTCCTCTTATTCATAAATGTTAGTATTGTGGATCTAAAACAATAACAGCTGACACAAAAACACAAAATGTGGCAGTGGACGGATGTGACACGGTTGTTACAGATCCCATCATACTGATGCTCGGCAGCCATGTCACCGTTTACACTAATGATTCCTGTGCAAAAACTAGGATCAGAAATATTTATTGTATAGTTTATCATCATACTAAAGAGTAAATAACAATATAGAATTGTTATTTCTTTATAAAAATGCTTATTATTAGAAAACTGTTGATTTAAAAAGTGTTGTGTGACATTCTTAATGTATGTATTGGCGTAACATAAGCAGGATGGATCAGCACCATACTCCATATTGCAACCTGTAAAAACAAAACATGTGATATGTAGGATAGAATCTTGTAAGAAAAACTGGGGAATCTAAAAGAATAGAATATTTGTTTTTCAGGTAAATTCAGTTAAAATATAATTTGGCCATTTGTGACATGAAAATATAGCATTAATTGTGATGAAATTGGACATTTTTGAGCTGAGCATATGACCATCAACATGTTGAAATAGAACTGAAATCCTGTAAATTTGCATAACTTGCATTTACCAACACAAAGTTCCTTTGGGGATTCACTTATATTGATTTCTTATGCACAAAGACATAAATAAGACCTCTGAGCAAATTTTAGCCGATGTATTCTCCTAAAACCCAAATAAAGGCTCATTTATGCTTTACACTAGATACGCATACAAATATGCACATGTTCATTTTGTCCATATTTTTGACCAAATGTTGCAGTGCCATCAGAAACCCTGGGGGCAGTGTTGAGATTTAAGGGAATAATTTCCAGAAATGACAGAACTGTGAGTTGGTAAGAAACTACTGACATATTTGATAATTATTATTTATCGGATTGTTCCTTAAAATCAACATTAGTAATTCCTACACTTGTTATTGTTTAGCTTTTTCTTCTTCTTCTCTCAAACTCTCCTCTTCTTGGTATTTGGACAATATGTTAATTCAGAGAGATTCAAGAAAAAGGCCTAATGTGAAGTATCCAAACAGAAGAGGATGTTTACCAAATAAAATTGTCAGTATTTCTATATGCAGAATAATATCACTATTAACAAATGATTAGTGCTGTAACATTGTCAGTATTAGTGTGTAGGTCAACACAGAAGACATTATAATCTGACTACTCTCCTCATACTGAAGGATATGCTGTTTATGTGCACATGCATATGCATAGACTCTTTGTACAAACAATTAAACATCTGCAGAAACAAGACAACAGGTTCTTGACACTAAGTATGTGTTGACTAATCACATGTGGAGTGGTTTTATAGATGGATTAAGCCAATCCTTATGGATTTTCTGTTGAATAGATGAGTGTAGTGTTGAACAGGGCTCAGTTCATGTCCATCAGTCTGGCTCTTTAATTGAAAAGCCGGTGCCCCTCATTGCCCCACACATTGGCAGCTGCACATACACACACACACACACACACACACACACACACACACACACACACACACACACACACACACACACTGCCACTGGGATTCTCTGGACACACACATCTGTATCAGTCATAATTAAACTTGCCTCCCCGACAGGGCCTCTGAGATTAAAAAGTCTAGTGGGCGAATTTCAACCTCACCTTCAGTAAAGGGCACTTTTCAGACACTGGAGACACAGACAGAACTCCTCTGTCAGATCCTTCCGGTTGCAGTCAGCGAGAGGATTAGGCGGCTAATGTTAATGGGGTAGAGGAATCCTGCGGTGCCATCCTCCCTGCTATATCCTCTGAAACCTGATAATCATACAAAGATGCATGAGAGGGACACTTTTGATGACTGTGCCAGGCTGGAGCGACGGGACTGACACATGCATATGAGCACTGGTACAGACGAAAGATGATACAGCCACAATAACCTTAGGTTTTTAGGGAAAATGATCACTTCGAGGCTGTTTCCCGCATAAACATTTTGGCTAAAATTTGCTTAGAGGTCTTATTTATGTCTTTGTGCATAAGAAATCAATATAAGTGAATCCCCAAAGGAACTTTGTGTTGGTAAATGCAAGTTATGCAAATTTACAGGATTTCAGTTCTGTTGCAACATGTTGATGGTCATATGAACTATGTTTTCAGCTCAAAAATCTCCAATTTCATCACAATTAATGCTATATTTTCATGTCACAAATGGCCAAATTATATTTTAACTGAATTTACCTGAAAAACAAATATTTTATTCTTTTAGATTTCCCAACTTTTCTTACAAGATTCTGTCCTACATATCACATGTTTTATTTTTACAGGTTGCAATATGGAGTATGGTGCTGATCCATCCTGCTTATGTTACGCCAATACATACATTAAGAATGTCACGTCACTTTTTAAATCAACAGTTTTCTAATAATAAGCATTTTTATAAAGAAATAACAATTCTATATTGTTATTTACTCTTTAGTATGATGATAAACTATACAATAAATATTTCTGATCCTAGTTTTTGCACAGGGATCATTAGTGTAAACGGTGACATGGCTGCCGAGCATCAGTATGATGGGATCTGTAACAACCATGTCACATCCGTCCACTGACACATTTTGTGTTTTTGTGTCAGCTGTTATTGTTTTAGATCCACAATACTAACATTTATGAATAAGAGGAGAATTAGCAATAGTAAGTATATAAGTTTATTCCTAATAAAGTACTGGTACTGACCAGAGCATCATGGGTAATGTCACGTCCATCCACCAGCAAAAGTTTTCACATACACGTGCTATTCAAAATCCAATATTTCTGAAAATATACCTTCCACTGTCAAATAATATCAGTAGTCAGTGCACAAATGTATTAGCATTATTTCAACACAGTTCTATGCATTTCTTACAACTTTTTTGTTTTTTGACAAAAATGGTCACTCATTTGACCCCCTAAGTAAATTTTCGCCGATTTACAAATGTGTGAGGTGTGGTGTGAATGCCTCTAGTGCTGTTGAGCTAAAAAGATGCATTGCAAGAAAGCGTGATTAGAGCTACATTCATTGGTAACAAGAGCTGCTTTAATTTCTCCAGGCTTTGACCAAGTTCATGATAATTAACTCACATTTAAATTCAGCAGGCAAGCGGCAATAATAAGAGTCCCGCTGGCCCTGCTGTGGTCTCTGAGTTTGCCAATCAGTGCCAGTCACTTCGATTCCCTCATTTTGCTTCTCTCTTAAGTCAGTGGTCATTTTATACTGAACATGAGAGTATAAATATTATTACTATACTACATTGCATCTACCCAGCTACTTATTCTGTTGTGATGTATGTAGTCAGAGAATATTAAAAAAGACTATGCAGGTTGTGAATCTGCAGTGAGGGACATGTGTTTTGTGAATAAAGATTAGAATATGTCCATGTTAAATCCAATGGAAATCCAAATGAATGAACCAATTTAATTGGATTGCCTGTCAGTGGTGTTATAGTAATATGGCCCTGTAACTCATTAGAGTGAATTGATGGAACATGTACACATGTCAATAATTATAATGTGAGTAAACTTTGAACACATTACCTCATCTGGAAACAACATTTCAAGACAAGATAACAAGATTTGCTTGAGACATTATTCCAGGTAAACGTGCTGCTGTGAATTTGCGTCTGTTTCAGTGTCATAAAAGCTGTTGTGAGTATGTGCTTGTGTTCCTTTTCTCCAGTGGTTTTGTTTTACAGGGTGTTTTAGGGTCAAAACAGGTGGAATAACAGAAAAAGACAAAGAGACGAATTGAAGTTTGACAGGTTTTTACTAAATAAGGCACTCTGAATGTACATCAATGACAGATTTAGAACTGTGAACTGGAACACTCTGAACAACAACTTGTATTTGAATTTTGGTCCAGTAGTTTTTTGTTTTGGAGCTCTTTTTTTTCTAAATCAGTCCAGCTGTTTTTTGGCACCTGGTTGAACCTGGTTACATGGTCAGAACGTACTAAATTGGGTGAGAAGCTATTGAAGAATAGAAAACAGTTTGTGATGATGGGAGACTGTTGGTGTGACTGTTTGGGTATTGTGTGTGGTGTCCTCCAGGGGTCAGTATTGGGACCTAAACTGTTTCTAATGTACCGTAAATTCCGGACTATACGCTGCTACTTTTTTCCCACACTTTAAACACTGCAGCTTATACTCTGACGTGGCTTATATGACGATTTTACCTTATTGACTGCCACACCCCAGGGAAGAATCTGTCTATTGTTACCAGGTAAATCTTCAAATGTTAATATTGTTTCACAAATATACAAAACAAAACTCTGACTGAAAACACCCAATACAGCTCTCCAGATACCGTCATAAATTTAAAGCATCTCAGAATTAATGCGCACGTCGTGTGTAATGTTAAATGAAAATGATATTACAACAGACGTAATTACTTGTTTTTAATCTTTATCTTTTAAAAATAAATTAAAAGTCCTACTCTAATGAAAAACAAAAATTTGTTCACTTTCAAGTGTCTTTCAAGTCATTTTAAGTCCTTGAATCCACAGCTAGCGCAAAAGCAAGTCAATCCCGTATTGGCACGAATCCAAAGGAAACCCCAATAAGTCCACCGACAAAAAAAAAGAAAGAGAAAATGTGCTTTTATTACTATCCTTTTATTGCCTCGTTTTTTGTCTTTTGTTTTTTAATCATCATATTAACAACGAATCAACCTATAGATATGACAGCAAGCTCACACATATCAGACCCATTTACATACAGGGAATAATTTCATTTGAACTCAAAGAAAACCTTTATCCAATTACCGTCCAGTTTTGACGCAATGAAAAAAAAGGTTCCACTCAGTCCCATAGACTCCCATAGAAGCCAGGCTTCAACGGGGAAATGCATTGACCATAGATCGTATGAGGAAACAGCGCAACGGGAATGTATGAGAAGTGAACAACATGGAGTCTGATGATTTGCGATGAAGCTGATTCTGAACCAACTCGTCTGTGAGATGAACGTGTTTTAACACATGTGTAGTCAATGAAATGTCAACACAACCAAACATATTTAACCATTTAATTTTCGTAATGATAGGGGAAGCCGGGCTTCTCTTGCAGTCTATGAGAAATCGCCAATGGTGGACACCCGCGGCTTATAAACCGGCGTGGCTTATACGTGTACAAAATTGATTTTCTTTCTAAAATTAGAGCTTATATTCAGGTGTGGTCTATAGTCTGGAATTTACGGTATATTAATGATATATGTAAAGTGTCTGAACAAATTAAATTTGTATTATTTGCTGATGATACAAATATTCTGGGAACCGGTGAGGATTTGCCGCAACTTTTGGACTTAATCACTTCAGAGCTAAATAAAACAAAGTTATGGTTTGACAAAAATAAGTTGTCAATAAATCTGTGTAAAATGAAATTCAAGATTTTTGGTAAATGTAACACAAGTAATGAGGTAAAGGTACAAAGAGAGGGTATAGATATAGAAAGGGTGAATCAAAACAAGTTTCTTGGAGTGATAATTGATGATAAAATTTGCTGGAAACCTCACATAAATCATGTACAAAACAAACTATCCTGAAGCATCTCAGTCCTGGCCAGAGCAAAGGGGATCTTAGATCGAAAATCACTTCAGATTTTGTATAATTCATTGATTTTACCCTATTTTACGTTATGGTTTGACGGTATGGGGAAATACATATAAAAGATCATTACAAAGACTTTTTTTAAAAAGAGCAATAAGAATTGTTCACAATGTTGGTTTTCGTGAACACACAAATCCACTACTTTTACAACCTAAAGCTTTAAAACTTATTGACCTTGTGGAATTCAAAACTATTCAAATAATGTATAAAGCAAAGAATAACTTACTGCCGGGCAATATTCAACAAATGCTTTGTGAAAGAGAGGGAGGCTATGATTTAAGGGGAAAGTTAAATTTAAAGATTCATAAAGTACACACTACATTAAAAAGTTTCTGTATCACCATCTGTGGAGGAAATTGTGGAACAAACTGTGTGTGGAGATAAAACAAATATTAAACATAATTCAGTTTAAAAAAAGATATAAAAAAAAAAAGATTCTTGAGAGGTACAGTATTTAATAATGACAATGAGGGTCGTTTGTTTATGAATGACTGATAAATCTGCTGTGATTATTGAAGAGAATGGTTGAATTGTTGAGTTTGTTTGTATGACTGTACTGACATGAACATATTGTTGTGTGTAATTCAGTTACTGCATTATGTATTTGTTGTGGTTCGATGCTAAAATTAGGAAAATAGTATTGTTTGATTCTTGTATTAAGTTAGTGATAAAGGTGTAAAAGCACTGAGGGGTAGGATTAAATAAGTTTATACTTCTTCCTACTCCTTTTTTACCATGCAATATTCAGACTTGTACACAGCAAAATCGCCAGTGTTTATATAACACTTAAAGAGTTAATTTTAACACTACCTCAGTGAACGTATGGTCCCTGTCTACAAAGTGTAAAATTTACACTGAACATAGAGTTACATTTCCAGAGTCAACTTTACTCTAGTAAGAGTTAATATTTTACACTACACTACACTAATTAGTGTCAATCAAGTTTTACACTATGAGAGAAGTAACACCCATAGTGTTATTTATATTCAACACTGAAAAGTTAAGTGTTAAGAAATAACTTTTCCAGTGTTAAACCTACTTAACACTACATGTTGATTAATAAATTACTCCAAAGAGTGTTGATTTTTAACCGCCTTCTACCAGTGTTACATATGATGTACTATAATCAAAGTGTCTGCAGGGGGGAAAAAGATACAATTATTTCTGTACCCAATTTATTCCAAGTAAAAATGAAATATTGCAATTAAAAGTAAACATAAAATGACATGTAAAATGAAAGCTGCCAACCCGATATCACGTTATCCGTTTGAAATTCGGTATTTGAAAACACGTACCCAACAGTGACAACAACGACGTAACTTTATTCTTGCACACAGATTCTGCTGGGATGAAATAACAAAAGCAAGAGTTTATTTACACAAACTTACAAACGCAGTTTTTCAATGCGAGGAAGATGGTGGTGCCAGAGTCCAACTGGTGGGCGGGGCTTGTCAGAGTCATTATTTTTTCATACTGAAAGGTATCTTGCTCTTATCAGTGTTGAATTAACTTTGAGAGAGTCGATTTACTTCAACACTGAACATATGACGCTGACAATGTAAAACCTCTGTTAACTCCAATTATTTTCACCAACATCGGAAGTTTTCTTGTTAAATTTTACTCTGTCCTTTGTTGGAATAACTCCAAAAGAATTAAAATACTTTGACACTGCATTTTTTTACACTGGCAATTTTTTTTTTTCGTAGTAGTAGTAGTTTATTCAGTCATGACAACACCAAATATTGTACACAGTATTGACATTTCACGCAAAAGAAAGAAAAAAGAATCACAGAATCACAAAATCAAGAATCATGTGTTGAATAATGTGTTGAATAATGACTGAAAAGGTATTGGCAGAAGCAGACTGCTTATCAAAGCCTATCCTATATTACAACTTTTTAGGCTACCAACCTCCAAAGAAACAACAACAACAGATAATTAATCGCATTTATAAGATAAGATAAGATAAGAAATCCTTTATTTGTCCCACAGTGGGGAAATTCCAGTGTTGCAACACTCATTATAGGACAGTGCAGAAAAAGTTCACACAGAAGGATTTTAAAAAATAAATAAAGACGTGCATGCATTAAAAGTATGTACAATATGGATACAAATAAATATAAGTGTCCGTTTTGTGTATTGCAAATGGGATTATTGCACCAGGTTAAAAGTGTTCATTGTAGAGTCTAACAGCAGCAGGAAGGAAAGATCTGCGAAACCTCTCTTTCACACAGCGAGGGTGGATCAGTCTGTCACTGAAGCTGCTCTCCAGAGCTGACAGAGTCTCCTGCAGGGGGTGGGACTCATGGTCCAGCATTGACCTGAGTTTGGCCAGGGCCCTCCTGTCCCCCACCTCCCGAACCGAGTCCAGAGAACAGCCCAGGACTGAGCTGGATTTCCTGATGATCTTGTCCAGCTTCTTCCTCTCCCTCTCCGTGATGCTGCTGCTCCAGCAGACCACACCGTACAGTACCGCTGATGCCACCACAGAGTCATAGAAGGTCCTCAGGAGTGGCTCTCTCACTCCAAAAGACCTAAGCCTCCTCAGGAGGTAGAGACAACTCTGGCCCCTTTTGTACAGTGCGTCTGTGTTGTGAGTCCAGTCCAGCTTATTGTTCAGATGAACACCCAGGTACTTGTATGAGTCCACTCTCTCAATGTCCCTTCCCTGGATGTTCACTGGTGCGGGTGGAGTAGAGTGGCGTCGACGGAAGTCCACCACCATCTCCTTGGTCTTCCCGGCGTTGAGGAGAAGATAGTTCTGCTGACACCAGTCTACAAAGTCCTGCGTTAGTCCTCTGTACTCTGCGTCATCGTCGTCCGTGATGAGTCCGATGATGGCAGAGTCATCAGAGAACTTCTGAAGGACACAGCTGTCCGTGTTGTGTCTGAAGTCAGCAGTGTAGAGGGTGAAGAGGAAGGGCGCGAGCACCGTGCCCTGAGGCGCCCCCACACTGCAGGTCCGGGCTTCAGACACACAGTCACGGGCTCTCACAAACTGGGGCCTGTTTGTGAGATAGTCCAGGATCCAGTCAGTCAGGTTGTAGTCCACCCCAGCATTCTCCAGCTTCACCCTCAGGAGCCCCGGCTGGATGGTGTTAAACGCGCTGGAGAAATCAAAGAATAGAATCCTCACAGCGCCGCCAGGTTTCTCCAGATGAGTGAGAGAGCGGTGAAGCAGGTGGATGATGGCGTCCTCCACTCCAATGCCAGAACGGTACGCGAACTGCAGTGGGTCCATCGCTGGGCCCACAGCAGAGCGGAGGTGTCCCAGGATGAGTCTCTCCAGTGTCTTCATGAGGTGGGACGTGAGAGCCACTGGCCTGAAGCTGCTGAGGTCTGTAGCGCGCGGTGTCTTGGGCACTGGTACCACGCAAGAGGTCTTCCAGAGCTGTGGTACCACCCGCAGCCTCAGGCTCAGGTTGAAGACATGCTCCATGATCCCGCACAGTTCGTTTGCACAGAACCTAAGGAGCCTGGAGCTGATGCCGTCCGGTCCAGCTGCTTTCCTGGGCCTGATCTTCTTAAGCTCTCTCCTCACCTGGACTGCACTGAAGGAGAGAGGTGGGCTTGGCTCTGTGCAGGGGGACAGAGGTGTTGGTGGTGATGATGTCAGCAGTGTGTCGGGGGATGGAGTGGGGAGGGTGAGTCCGTGTGGGAGCTGATGGGCCATCACAGAGGTGTGAAGAGGCGCAGGGTTGGGCCATTGTCCTGACCTGAGTTGAGGGCTGGCAGGCTGCATGGGGGGAGGGGTGGGTGACAGATCAAATCTCAGAAAATGCGAGTTCAAATCATTCACCCAACGAGTGTCTCCCTCCGTCTGTACAGGAGACGCTTTGAAGCCAGAGACTGTGCTTAGGCTTCTCCACACCTCCCGAATGTTATTCTGCTGCAGCTGCTGCTCCATCTTCCTCCTGTAGGCATCTTTGGCCTCCCGGATGTTCCTCCTGAGCCTCTTCTGTGCAGCCTTCAGCTCCTCCCTGTCCCCTGACCTGAAGGCTCTCTTCTTCTCCCTCAGCAGAGCCTTGATGTCAGGGTTAATCCATGGCTTGTTGTTGGAGAAACACCGCACCGTCTGGGCAGGTACAGTGTTCTCATAACAGAAGTTTATGTAGCCAGAGATGCACTCTGTCATGGCATTGATGTCCTCACCATGGGGAGCACAGAGCACCGGCCACACCGTGGTTCCAAAACAGTCCCTCAGAGCCTCTGCACTGCTTTCACCCCATTTCCTCACCACCCGGGTCACAACTGGCTCTCTGTGTACCAGGGGTGAGTACACAGGGCGCAGGTGGATGATGTTGTGATCCCCGTTGCCCAGAGGAGGAAACGCTGAAGCAGTATAGGCATCTTTGGTGTTGCAAAAGAACAAGTCCAGAGTTCTGTTGTTTCTTGTGGGGCAGGTGACATACTGGGTGAAGGTGGGCAGCACAGAGGAGGGAAGAGCATGGTTGAAGTCTTCAGAAATGAGGATGAGGGCTTGTGGGTGCTGTGTCTGCAGCCTGCTGGTGCATGAGAGCAGCGTGTCGCAGGCAGTGTCAGCGTTAGCATGTGGGGGAACATACACTGCTAACACAATAGCCTGTGTGAATTCCCGTGGCAGGTAGTATGGCCTCATGCTAACAGCTAACAGCTCAATGTCCCTGTTGCACATCTGCTCCTTTACCGTGATGTGTCCGGGTTTGCACCACTTCTCATTCACAAACACAGCCAGCCCTCCTCCTCTCTTCTTACCGCTCTCCGCCGTTCTGTCCGCGTGCACCAAGTGAAAGTGGTTCATGACGACAGAAGAGTCCGGGATGTTCGGGGTTAACCACAACTCCGTGAAAATCATGACGCTCGCATCCCTGTACTCCCTCCGGTACCGCGCGAGCGCCGCCAGCTCGTCGATGTTCTTAGGCAAAGAGCGCACATTCCCCATGATAACAGAGGGGACCGCCGGCCTGAAGCAGCGCTTCTTTTCACGGAGTTTTCGCCCCGCCCGAACTCCTCTGTTGGTCCTTTTGAGCACCTCTGCAGGAATCTCGTGCCTGTCGCGCGGCATCACCACCGCACCCCGGAAGGCGATCAGCTGTTCCTTTGTGTAGACGCGCCAAGGACGCGGACCAACACACATGCCGGTAGCGAAAATGGCAATAAACAACCAAAATGAAAAACAGTCCAGAGCAAAGTCTGCAGTGGTCAGCGATGTATCTCTTATGAAAATGATATTTGTTGTAGGATTGTCAAAACTGCAGCAAATAACAATAAAAAGTGCAGAAAAAGTGGAAAAGTTGGAAGAGCGTTGCGATAAGTTATAAGCTTATAAGCTTCAAAAATAGCTTTACAAACCATTTTCTTAAAAACCAAAAAAGAATTACATGTTTTTAAATTTATGTTGGCATCATTCCAAAATTTAACGCCAATAATGGACACACATCTCCTTTTCATACCTTTTTTAGCTTTTTGTACAGTAAATTTGCAAACACCTCTGAGATTATATGGAATGTCCTGAATTGAAAAGAACCTCTGTATTGGGTCAGGGAGCATTTTTGATTTTGCTCTGAACATAATTTGCATTATTTTATAATAAAAGAGATCATAAAATTTCATCACATAAGAATTTAGAAAAAGTGGCTCCGTGTGAGCATAATAATCAGCCTTACTGATAATACGTGTAGCTCGTTTTTGGAGTTTTATTATTGAATTTATGGTGGTTTTGAAGGTGGATCCCCACAATTCCACACAGTAAGTTATATAGGGAACAATCAATGAGTAATAGATTAAATGCAAGGCCTTGGAATTCAATACATTTCTAGATTTATACAGGATTGCAAGTGATTTTGAGATTTTCCCTTTAATGTATTCAAAATTTACCGTGTATGTGCTTGAAGATAGATTCTGTCCATTTAAATGTTTTATTTTGCTTTATTTTTTTTTGTTTTATTTTGTTTCTTTGCATGTTCGAAATAAATAAATCAAATCAAAACATAGTAAAAACACAATAAAAAAAAAAAAAGGAAAATCACCACAACACTGCAAACAAAAGTTAAAAACCAAAAAAACAAGGAAAAAGATGTTTAAAAAAAAAAAAAAAAAAAAAAAAAGCCAAACCATCTATTTTTATAGTGAGCTCATCTCACTCCCTGCTCTGTGTCATTACACAGGCAGTGGGGGGTGTACTGAGCATGCTCAGATGTCTACGGAAAGGACAGGGTCTACTCTATCAGCATGTTTTGACTTTTTTTTCTTATTGAGCAAACGGTTGAAGTTTTATGAATATTTCAAATCCATCACACATTCAGAACTGACACATCGGGGGTTAAAGAGTTAAACTAATTACACATGTGATGGGTGGTACTGAGCACGAGATACATTGACAGTGCACATGACTGTTAAGACAGAAGTTGTTTTGGTGGTACACGTGCACATGAGGAAGCATGCTGCGGCATTAAAATGACTAAATCCCTACAAAAGAAAATGCCACATGGGGCATTGCTACCGGCACGCCGAGCACAGGATGCAGCAACAGTGCCTTTGCAAAATGTGTCTGGGGAGAAGCTGCTTTGGTGGAACATTTGCAGATGGACGGACGAGCTGTGATGTTAAACTAAGTCCAAAAAGGAAAGGGCGCATAAACAGAAGTGTCTTGATCAAAACATATCATTTTCAGCTTGTAGTTGAAGCTTGTTGTTTTTTGATGTAGCGAGGGGAGCTTAGGAAACACAAACACAGATAGTAGAACATAACATGCTGCGCACTTTTAATCCCCCTCAGTCAAATATAGTGGAAGATTCTGTTGAAAGTTACTGCCCTATAATTTACTTTAGATTGTTTTTGTGTAAAGCGTATTATATACATATTTATGTTTGAAAGTACTCAGATATTATAACCGCACAAGGCCATTTGACCTTGAAAAAGTAGGTCAAGGTCACCTGTTTTCAATAGGCTTCTGCTTTATCCTCCTGAGACCCAGTAAGTAAACATTTTTGACATTTTACATTAACCCTTTCATGCATGAATTATAAGAGCCTTAATCAAGATTTTTATTCATGAGTGTTTTTATTCCTTGAGGCATTAAAAAAAAACAATGCAATTTAACCCTTTCATGCACAGTGGTCACTGCAGTGGACAGTTTTTCTCCAGCTGTTCTCTTGTATATTCATGGGTTTTGTTGTTTTAGTTCCATATCAGCCAACACAGTGGATGCTTATGCACCATCCCATAATAATACACTGACATTCATACCATTACTGTAACTTTGCTGTTCTTGATAAACCTGATCTGCAGTAACATGTTTGAGTGTAAATCAATTGTTATCTGTTAGACAAAAAGTTTTTTTTTTTTTTTTTTTTGCATATTATCTCCATGAAGTGAGTAATAATTAGTAACTAAAGTAAGTAAGTAAGTAAATTTTATTTATAGAGCACTTTTCACAGACAGAGTCACAAAGTGCTTTATCAATTCAAATCAGAATCAAATCAAGTTTACAGAGACCCAACAGAATCCTCCAGGAGCAAACACTTGTGATTGGTGACAGTTAAATATATGTTAAAATGTAAGAAAACATCAGATTAGCTGCATTAAAAATGTTTTTATTTCATTGTTTTCATCTCACTTTCTGATATTGGGTTTTAAACATGTTTCTTTACTTCAAAAATTAAATGCATGGACATTATGTAACTCATGACAAGAAAAAAAAAAAACAAAAAACAAAAAAAACTCAAACGCAGATGTAACAGGGTCAATTACTTTGCAGCAATGTGGGTATGTAGAGGATATTGTGTATTGTTTGTTATAATTACACAAAATCTGTTCATTTAATTTTCATTTCTTTTGGTTAATACCTGACATTATGGGCCTCTGAGTCAGTATGTGGAACTTTTAATTTAAGTCTGTTCCCTAACGAGCAATTTACAGTATGACACTGTGCGCTATAACCAGAGTTTTCGCGCCTTTACCTCTTCCATTTTGTTCCGAATCTCTGTGGCAGTTCATGAAAGTTTTTGGTTTAGCCTCTGCTGATTTGATTTTTTGTATGAACTGGCTAGTTCGAACTGTATGAGGAACTTATGATGTGCTGAAACACATTTCCAATTAATTTGGTTTGTGCAAGGGCATGTTTTATGGGGGTCGCTGACCGGAGGTTTTTGTGTTTTATGCTACTTCTGTCAGGAGCTGAAATACAACAAATGGAGACTGCCTCCAAAGTCGTACGTGCAGGTCTCATCCTTAAAAAAAAAAAACACAACGCAGAGTCCGACACCACCGGTTACACAGATATCTCAATACATTCTCTAGATAATGTGATAATGTCATTGAATGGACAGACAGACAAACGACAAAACGATTACATAATAATTAGGCCAGAAGTTGGGGCAAAAAAACTAGAATACCCTTATTCTCCCTTATTTCAGCAGAGTACATCCAGCAAAACTACCTGTATCTTTATGACAGAGAAACAAGTAGCAGTAGAAATTACCTACAATGCATTTAAAACCAATGTGATACCACTTTAAATTTTCAATGTGCATCAACATCAGTGCACTTTTCTAGCTGTGCAACTTCACACCAAGTGTGTAGTTTTGTGTCTCTTTGGGTCACTTTTGGAAATGATAGATGGTGAGATCTCACTGTGGGTCAAAAGAGTTGTGGATGAAGGATGGTATTTTTACAGAGGGCTGTAATTGTTTGGTATTCACCACAGTGCTGGTGTGTGTTTACTTGATGGTAAACCCCTAGTGGCAAACACACACATTAACTGATGTAACCTTGGCTGGTGAGGGACTCAAATTCATTTAATTCCTTTACTGCTGCATGACTCCTCCACACAGACAGATAGTTCTTTATGCAGTGATATTCCACAATACCATTCAGTAGCACATCCTGTTTTATAAACGGAACTAATGATGTAGACCTGCTGCAAACATCCTCTACTGCAATATATTGTCTTCTAGTCACAACTTAAATATGCAGTGTGTTGAATTTAGGGGGATCTAGTTGCAAAAAATTGAGTAAAATTGTGCCATTTATTTATTTTTTTTGCCAGGTGGGTGGTGCAGTGGTTAGCACTCGTGCCTCACAGCAAGAAGGTCCTGGGTTCGATTCCAACACCAGTCGACTGGGGGTGGGACCTTTCTGTGTGGAGTTTGCATGTTCTCCCCGTGTCTGTGTGGATTCTCTCCGGGTACTCCGGCTTCCTCCCACCATCCAAAGACATGCACTAATAGGTTAACTGGTTAATCTAAATTGCCCATAGGTGTGAATGTGAGAGTGATTGTTTGTCTCTATATGTTCAGCCCTGCGATGAACTGGCGACTTGTCCAGGGTGTACCCCGCCTTCACCCCAATGTAGCTGGGATAGGCTCCAAGCGACCCCCATGACCCTAGTGAGGATAAAGCGGGTTCAGAAAATGAATGAATGAATGTGCCATTTTGGTTAATATGGCTAATAACACCTTTCTCATGTCATAGACTCTGAAGTGTGTCTCATCAGGTTTATTGACACTCAAAAGGGTGAAACTGGAAAGGGCACACAAATATCTCAATTACAAAATGCTTTTTATGCATAATGTACACACTGCACTGCTTATGTTAACACACAGAATATCAGAACAATATGTCCCATGCTGTGTATGCCATTTTGACCACGCCGTATGCGGTTAATTAGCACATTACACTGCCACAGTTAGAACTAAGGTTCATGTACAAAACTAGAAGCACTCGGAGAGCGTAGACCTCCGCCAAGGCTGATCAGTGCCCCCCCCCCCGTGGGCCCCCCCACGCCAAGGAGGTTATGTTTTTGCCAGGGTTTGTTTGTTTGTCTGTCTGTCTGTTTTTCTGTCCGTTAGTGTGCAACATAACTCAAAAAGTTATGGACAGATTTTGATGAAATTTTCAGGGTTTGTTGGAAATGGGCCCCCCCGTGGGCCCCCCCACCCCCAATCACCACCAAAATTTAATCATTTCTTCCTTATCCCATTTCCAACAAACCCTGAAAATTTCATCCAAATCTGTCCATAACTTTTTGTGTTATGTTGCACACTATCGGACAGACAGACAGACAGACAAACAAACAAACCCTGGCAAAAACATAACCTCCTTGGCGGAGGTAATAAAGGTGAAATTGTACAACACATTGAAATAATATGTCCCGGCGTTGCAACCTCAAAATACAAGACACCATAGTCTCGCGGGTAGCGTAGGCTGTGTGCTAATATCCTTTTCTGTTTCACTGTTACTTATGCTGCATTCCAGGCCATTTTTTGAGCTCATAAGTCACGACTTCAAACCATGACTCACGACTTTGTAGCATTCCAGGTAAGTCATGCCAAACTGTCTGAGTGCAAGGAACTGTGGTAGCTAGATGTAAACAAACCGTCATGTTGGACCGTACGTTATGCTCATTTACAATCATTTCTACCGCCAAAGGTGCTTGCTCCTTGGTTATTTGCAGGAAACAGAGGTGGAAAAACGGTGCATAAGGCAAGAGAAACTGTTCTACATTTTATGTTATGTCATTTGTATATTTGGATTCCAGTGGTGGCTGCTCATCTTTCAGAGAGGGGAAGCTCATTGTTGGTTTATAAAAAAAAATAAATAAATAAAAAATTGTCAGGTTATTTAGACATAAATTCGTCCCTCCGTTCCTTTTTAACAAAATGGTCAGTGACCTTATTGTACCAAGTAAAAAAGAAAATGTTGAAATAATGTTAAATTGAACAAGGAAGTACAATGAGTGTGTTTTATTTACAGTGTGGGAAATGAACAAGTAATTTCGTAGTGGTTTCTCTCTCGATTTCACAGCAGAATGTGCGACGGTATTAAACTGAACTGTGTCAGTGAAGGAGTAGATCTGAAACTAGCTGTCAATCAAATGGGATTCAGCCTTTCCACTGATCCTCCAATCAGCATGTGGAAGCCCGGCATCCAGCCCAGCAGAGCTCCGCCCACAGCTCCATTCACCCCCAGAGATGCCGATCGTCCGGGGGCGGGACAACATCGTGGCATTTATCCAATTACCGTCCAGTTTTGAGGCAATGGGAAAAAAAACTGTCCCACTCAGTCCCATTGAAGTGCATGGACGCTGAGTGTCTACGGACAAATGCACTGAGCAGAGATCGAATGAGAAAACAGAACAACGGGAATGTATGAGAAGTGAACAACATCGAGTCTGATGATTTGTGATTAAGCTGATTCTGAACGAACTCGTCTGTGAGATGAACGTGTTCTAACACATTTGTAGTCAATGAAATGTCAACACAACTGTACATATTTAACAATTTAATTTTCATAATTTTAGGCCGAGCTTCCCTTGCAGTCTGTGAGAAATCACCTCTGTTGGATTCGTAATTGGTATTAATTTGTTCTTGCACTCAAAGACTGAACACTACCTAACGCTAGAGTAGCTGCTGATTATGCAGAATATTTGAAGATAAATATCAGAGCAATACTGTGTTTTAATAAACAATCTGCATAAACACTGCATCCATGGGGGCCACCATTGTTACGTGATGTCAGAAGTCGGAACTGGGAGTACATCGATCTAGTACGAGTTCATGGGTGGGAAGTCACAGGTCTGACTGCTATTCCAGTGCATTTTCACCAGTAGAAGGTTGGAAAAACATGAGTTACAGGTTGCCTGGTACACAGCATTACTGTTCAAATAAACTTTATTTAAAACAATGCGCACTAGCTAGGGCTTTCAGCTGGGGATTTAACCACTAGGTGGAGCTAAACACACGTGGAAGAGCTATGAAACAAAGAGTAAACGATCTACACATTTTTAACATTTAAATCAGGGGTCTCAAACATGTGGCCCGGGGGCCAAATGCAGCCCACCAAAGGTTTTAATCTGGCCTGTGGGATGGTTTTGCAAAGTGCAAAAATTCCACAATTTTGAAATGGATTAAGCAAAAAAACGACAACAACAAAAAATTAGCTTGAATTAAGGAAAAAATGTTGAATTAAACAAACAAAAAAAAATCTTCAATTAAGTAAAAAAATCTTGAATTAAGCAAAAAAATATTGAATTTAACAAAAAATCTTGAATTAAGCAAAAAATCTTGAATTAACAACTTCAAATATTTGTCTTTATTTTAGTGCAAAAAATAACATTAAATTATGAAAATATTTCCATTTACAAACTATCCTGTAACAATAAAATGTGAATAACCTGAACAAATATGAACAACCTCAGATGTCTAAAGAAAATTAAGCACAATTTTAACAATTTTTCTGCCTGTTACTAAGTGTTTAGTGTCTTTGTAGATGCGATCCGTAATGCATATGTAGAAATGATAAGTTGAGGCAGAATATTGTTAAAATTACACTTATTTTTCTTAAGAAATTTCAGTTTTTTCAGGTTATTCACATCTTTTTTGTTTAGATAGTTTGTAAAAGTAACTATTTTCATAATTTAATGTTTTTTTCTTTACACTAAAACAAAGACAAAAATTTGGAGTTGTCATAATATATAGGTCAAATCTGGCTGAATGTGGCCCCTGAAAGAAAATGAGTTTGAGACCCCTGATTTAAATGAACCTTTAATGCATAACAGAACAAAAATATTCAGAAGTCTTTACTCATCACCTGAAAATAAGGACTGTGTTCTACTATAATAATCCCTTCATGTCTCCAGAGGCAGTAGGTCCTCTCACACTGTGTCCACTCTATGTCCACAGTGGTCCAGAATAGACAAACCAAACATAGGCTGGAACATTTTAGTGGCCACTATGTATAGGTTACCCTACCTGTTTAGAAGGGCACAATGACATACAGGGTATTCAGTCGGTTGTAGTCAGCCTCCTAATGACTAGACGCCACAAAATCCTTCAAAATGCATCTCTAACAGATAATATTTGGATATTTTTGTTACAAGATTGGATCCCTCTAAACAAGAGAAATGTCAACATTAGATTGAATTGTGTTAAACTGAGTAAATCAACCAAGCTTGAGTTATTTATTAACAAAAACTAACAAATAAGGACTGCTGAAATATTAAAGATTTTAAGATATTTCTTTGGAATGAAATTAAGATAAACTTGATTTTATCTAAATATAGCTGAATGTCTGTAGTGTATACAACAATATAACTGAATACCATTCCATGTTATTCAACCTTGAAAATGCCAAGCCTGCATCAGACTCCTTTATTTTGATTGCAGTTTTGATTATGTCTCTCTCTTTCAGGGAGTCAAAAGTACTTTGATTTATGTATTTATTTATTTGGAGCCACTGCAGTAAAGCTGCCGCTATTCTTACAGTGGTCTATGAAAAAAAAAAAAAAAAAAGAAAAAACAATGCATAGAATGTAAAACTTTATACTCAAGCAATTGCTGTGTATTTGCATATCTTCACTTTTTTATTTTAGTTTTTTTAATGCACTATTTCGGTATGGCTCCGAAAGTCTGACACCTTATTCAAGCCATAAAAACCCAAATATCCAACAAAAAACAAAATCATTTACTGATATAAAAAGTTGAATAACGGTTGATCCACTAATCCTTTCAATCCATGTAAATAATTGGTGTAAAATACAGTTTGTCATTTTTTCATCAGATATGACCCATTTGGACGTTCAGAGGCTCTGTAGTTACCATGGAAACACTGTCATCTTCTACAACATTGATTCACCGGTAAAACCCATGGAGTTGGATCAATGACAGTGGACACACTTGTTTTGTTTTTTTTTTTGTTAACGCTGTAAAAGCTGACCTATTAAAAGCCAGCCACAAAATAAATTTTTTTTTGGAATTGAAATTTTTATTAGCCCTTGTAACATAATTAAAAAAAAAAAAAAAAATCCATATCATTTTGTTTATAATATAATTTTTGTATTACATTTGATACACTGGGCATTTTTGGCAACTTTTTCTTCACAGCAATGTCAACTTTATGTACAAAAATAAATTTTGGTAACATTTTGAAAATACACAGCATTTTAGGTTGTTTTTTTTTTTCGCATAAAACTTTTTACAGCCCTTTTATTTCCCTTGAATGGCATTATAATTTAAATATTTTTTTCAATATTTTTAAATTTTCAACCAAATATCAATATAAGTGTTCTACTTAATATAACATAATATAATATAATATAATATAATATAATATAATATAATATAATATAATATAATATTGAAAAGGGAAAAAAAAAAGTGAAAAAGTCACTTTTTCCTCCATTGTCTCTGTTTTTGATATGGTAACCCTCAACTTTAATTTGAGCTTTTATGGACATCAGTCATGATCAGTGAATTAAATGTAGGAAAATACTTGATTTTCAAATAAGAATGCAAAATACCGAGCATAATATTAGAATAAATGTTGATAAATCAGTTTTAAAAAAGTAAATAAATAAAAAAAAAAGACAGAAAAAATCATTTGGGAATTGTCACAGAAGTAGCACTGGGTCTTTATGGGTTTAAAAACATGCGTTTTCTTTTTTCATTCTAAAATCGAATAATAACTGTAGCCCTTTTGGGTGTGACAGTGTGATACCAGTAAATCCAAATGTTAAGACACCACCCACTCACCAACTCTCTTTTCCTGAAATAGTTTTTGTTCAATAAAAGAAGAAGAGAACTATTAGGAAGACAATACGTAACCTTGGTCTCCTCGTACAGAATCCATGTAGATGAGAGTTCTCTGTGAAAGTTCACTTGTATATTTTACAAAATTGGCACTACTTACAGGGCTGAATATCCACTCAAATAAAATCCCACAGCACCAACAGTTTCCTAAATCCAGCAGCTCAAGACACAGAGAGCAACGAGCACGGCTGGAGAATGACAAAGCGTGGAAACCCGTGTGTATACTGGGCCGACTTTCAAGACAAGTTAGTTCAATCAGACAAGAAGAGCATGAAATCAGGGGTTATCAAAGTACATGACAACACATATTACATGAAAACGTCCTCAGTGATGTTTAACAGAGATGAGTTTCCCACCGCCTAGATTCATTTAGTCAGCTGCGGGCTTTGCATTGTAAGAACTGTCTGTCAAACTTCTGGAAACCCATTTAAATTACTCCAAAGTTGGACGGTCGGTGAAAAATGCTTTATTACTTTGAATTGAAAAGAAAGTCATTGCCCTCGAGCTACACGAGAATGAAAAATCTATAAGAATAGTGAAAGAAGGGCCATTCATATCCACCCCCGAGTGACGAGTGACTTGGAGATCACTCTGGAAAATTAATTAGTCCATCTCCATCATGTGGAGGTTCATCAGGTTTTTAAAGCGGTCGTATCTAATGCTTGTTTTAGATGGTCGCCTGTGACAGCACATTAGCGTTTAAGTAGTATAACCATTAAGAAGCTTAAAAAAAAGATTTGTCACATGAATTTTCAGGTTGGGAGTAGACTACAATAAAAAAAAATCCAAAGTCAGTGAAATTCGATTAGTGACGGTCACATTGTGCTTAGATCTAATGGAAAAATAAATGTATTAATTAATTAAAAGGTGTTGTTGTCCATCTGGAATTCTGAAGCAGGTTAGAATTAACCCTATAATGCCAAATGTATCATATTTGATACATGAGTTTTGAAGCCCTCTACATGATCAGTGTGATATTTTTTTCCTTGAAAAACCTGATGTATACAATTAGATACAAGAAATACACAGATAATCCACCAGGGGGGATGAATTTGTTCACCACAGGCCTTTCCAGTGACACTACAAGACTGTGATTAATGAGGAAGGAGGCAGAACTTTGCCAATTTTGGAAAAGGAATTACCAATTTGTTAGACATGTTTGTGTTATTTGATGTTTTACTTTTCTCTAAAAATATTTGAGCATTGAGACCTGTTGTATCAAATATGATACAAAATGAAACTCATACATGGAAATTGATATTGGGAAAAAAAAAAAAAAAAATTGGGTTGTTCAGAAGGACCAATAAAGGCTCTGGTTTCAAAGAACTAGAATTTTCTGTCAATGATTTAATGGTTCAGGCTTTACAGGGTTAAGGTTGTCTTTCCTACTGTACATCCTGCCCAAGTTTTTGTGAGTTCACCTTATTTTTCATTTCTCAGTAGGGATGGGAATTGATAAGAATTTAGCAATTTCAGTTCCATTATTGATACCACTTCTGTACTTTCCCAGGTTGGTATAAATAAAGCACATCTATCTATCTATCTATCTATCTATCTATCTATCTATCTATCTATCTATCTATCTATCTATCTATCTATCTATCTATCTATCTATCTATCTATCTATCTATCTATCTATCCATCCATCCATCCATCCATCCATCCATCCATCCATCCATCCATCCATCCATCCATCCATCTAATCAATTCCCTATTAATTCTCTTCTCAATTCTCATTGGATTAGGGAATAAACTATACAGTACAACAGGCTTTGTTTGTATTCAGTCTTTAATGTCAAATATGCAGTAACATTTTGCATTCTATTCAAACAAATGGGTTAAAAAGTGAGTGTGAGCACTACCTGCTGCACCCTGGGAGCCTCGTCGTCATCTAAATGTAATTATAGACATGGAGATTATTCATAAACAATAGTAAAGCAGGTTGACACAGTGTAAAGACGCTAATATTAATGGTGTCGATTGAACCCAGAGGAGTTTAATTTTAGCAGCTGCGATAGAGGACGCCTTGCTGTTAACCCCCCCCCCCCCAAAGGGGAGGCAAGGGTATTGTTTTTGGTTCGGTTTATTTGTTTATTTCTGTTTGTTTCTTTGTAGCAGCAAAATTATTGGTTGAATTCATACCAAATTAGGTTTATAGATTGCCAGTGCTTCAGAATCATTCTCTTTATATTTTGTGAACAGTAAGTCAAAGTTAAATTTTTTTTATGAATTTTTAAAATCTTTTTTTTCCCTATTTACTTAAAATGGGCAAAATTTCAAATGTCTGTCACAGCAAAACTATTGGTTGAATTCATACCAAATTTGGTATATAGATTGCCAATAACCCAAAATAAATGTCATTACATTTTGTGAAAAATAGGTCAAAGTTTAAATTTTTTATGAATTTCTTTAATCTTTTTTTCTCCCCATTTACTTATAATGGATGAAATTTCAAATGTCTGTAGCAGCAAAACTATTAGTTGAATTCACACCAAATTTAGTTTATAGATTGCCAGTGACCCAGAAGAGATCTGATTATATTTTGGGAACAGTAGGTCAAAATTCAAATTTTTAATGAATTTTTAAAATCATTTTTCCCCCATTTACTTATAATGGGCGAAATTTCACATGTCTGTAGCAGCAAGACTATTGGTTGAATTCATACCAAATTTAGTTTATAGATTAATAGTGACACAGAATAGATGTGGTTACATTTTGCAATAAATTGACATTTTTTATGATTTTTTTTTTCCTTTTTTTCCCCACATTGACTTATAATGGGCGGAATTTCACATGTCTGTAGCAGCAAATCTATAGGTTGAATTCCTATCAAATTGGGTTTATAGATTGCCAGTGACCCAGAATAGATGTGGTTCCATTTTCGGAAAAGTAGGTCAAAGTTCAAATTTTTAATGAATTTTTTAAATCTCTTTTTTTTCTCCCATTTACGTATAATGGGCGAAATTTCAAATGGCTATAATGACATCAATTTTGTTTCAATTACTTCAAACTTGGCATGATGACATCAGCTGGATCGATGCCAAAATAAGCTACAATATGTACGAGGGGTGGGTTTGTTGTGCCTGGCACCACTTGTTTTATTTAATTTAATTTAATTTAACTTTTATCTAGCTCTTGCATTTAATTATTCACACCATGAGCATGCAACAAATAAAAATCTTCAAAAAGAATCTCAAACAGAAGTAGCATACTCTAAATTCAATCCAATCAGTGTCCCTCCAGTATCTGAATGCACTTCAACATTTATTCTGTCCACAGAGGAATCGTCTCTATTGCTCAGTATCTGTAGATCAGTGTTAGAGCTGACTGATGCTCTGTGCAACTCCAATCTTAACCACAACATAACCCCCCCCCAGGTGACTTTGCTCTTAATCACTTCATGCAAATGATGCCATTAATGTTTTTTGCTTCAGATTGCATCAAAGGCTCAGTCAATTTAGGTGAAGTGTAATTGGCTCCGAAAGGGGACAAAAAGAAGTGTAACTGCAGTAGTGTTGCATGTCCTATCATCATTTATCAAACACACTTGTCGTCATACATATTCATATGTCAGAAGCTGTTCATACATTGTAAATACGCTGTGACGCTCTGAGAAAATGGAAAGCGAATGTCAAAGTAAATCAGTGAACAAACCATTACCCTATTAAGCCGTTTGCACAGACATAACGTGCACATATCGTATGTACATCAGGCAATAACATCTTAAAGAGTTGGTTAATGTAGAACTGTAGCTCAGCCACTATAATGAGGCGCTCATGATTATTCTGTCCAGGTTATTTTGGTGGTTGTACAAAGTTCATAAATAAGTGATTTCATTTTTAAAAGTCCGTCCTTTGATAACTGCTAACAGAAGACAAGGAACTAAAATAGAACAACCTGATTTTTGCTTCCATGCTGAACATGATGAGCAGACTGCCTGAGTAAAGAGAAGTCAATAAGACATGAGTTCAGACATCTATTTTACAGTATGTGTTTATGTGGGTAGACTACTGTTTCTACAGCTCAGTAAAATATTATCAAACAAAAACTCCAGTACATTTTACCCGAACATCACACTTTTTGTGTTTAAGTGCGAATCCAGTCCTTCTGCTTCTGGCTCGGTATCGATTTAGTGCATACATATACAGCTTTTACAGTCCCGACTTTTACATTTTTAATTCCAAAAACAATTTCAGTGCTACTTGTATCCCCCACTCCCCCTCCTCCTGACTTCTTCTACTCACATGTGACTGAATGTGTACACCACAGTTGTTAGAAAGCAGCATCATATTGAGAAATATCCTGGATGTGATGGGGCTTAGGCTGAATCCCAATTCACCCCTTGGCCCCTCCCCCTCCGATTTGCACATACCAAGGTTATTATCGTTAACGAAAACTAACGAAATGGCGAAAACTAGAATTGAAAATACATTTTTGTTAACTGAAATAAATAAAAACTATAAATAAAATAAAAAAAAACGATAACTAACTGAAACTGTATTGTGTTTACAAAACTAACTAAAACATATAAAAATTATGGATAAAATTCCTTCAGTTTTTTTCTTTGTCAGTGTCGAATTGATACAAAACCGATTTATTTTGCTTGAGAAATTTTAACTAGTGGCACCATATGATATTTAACGGTCTGTCACTTGTGGTTCACAGTCGTCTGGTCCTCACTCTACCTGGAAACGTGGAGACTAAAGTTGGGAAAAAGCAGCAGAGTCCTGTATTGGATTTATGTGAATATGATGCTGAAAAAGAATAGATATAAGAAAACTAAAACTAAACTAAAACTAAGCATTTAGAAAATAACAAAAACTAATAAAAACTAGTAAACTTGCTCTAAAACCTAATTAAAACTAACTGAATTAGAGAAAAAAATAGTCAAAACTAAATAAAACTAAACTATAATGAAAAATCCAAAACTGTTATAATTTTGGCATGTACATGTGAAATGGTATTGTTGTCCCGATTCTCAATTAGACAGAGGGGTAGGGCTAAGGGCTAACAGATGTTTCAGGACCACACTATGAACGGAGGGGTAGGAGAAATTTCCCATAATTCTGTTCGAATTGTTGGGAAGATGGAGGTAAACACAGCTAAAAAGTGCAGCAGTGTGATGAAAGAAACACACAAATGTACACATTTTCTTCGTAAACAACTTAATCGTTTGATCGACCGTTTAATGCTGTTTCAATGTGTTATAGATCGCATTTCTGTGGTTTATAGTCGACAGCCGTAAAAAGACGACCAAAGCCCATGGAACAGAGACAGTTACAGCTGCTGACGGCATGGTGAATACTTACGGAAACAAAGTTGTCGCAAGGGATGGGAATCAAGAACCGGTTCCCAGTAGCTTGATTCCCTGGAATCGTTTGCCTGCCTGCTTAATGATTCTGCTTATAGATTCCACCTTTGTTGCGCATGCTTGATGACGTCACATGCACGCTGCATTGTTTTGGTCAGAACGTAGCCAACATGGTGTCGAGGCAGAAAAGGTCCAAAAAGATGACACCAGGGCCACTTGGAACACTGTCAAAGCTTCCATTTCTTCAAAAGGGGGAAATCCCTCCAATATGCTCAAACATTTGTCCACAGCATGTGATTTATTTACAGGAATGTTACGTATTTGATATGCTACTTAGCGACGCTTGTGAATGTACACTCTAAAAAATGATTCATGAGCTCAAGAGCTTTCTCTGCTTAAAAAATTCAGTTTGTTACATGTACACATTTAAATCAGTTGATAAGTTATTTTATTAAGTTGGTCTAAATGAAAAACAAGGAAAACAGTCTTAACTTCAGAACATATCAATTTTGAACAGACATTTCTGCCTTTAACTTAACAAAGAAGTGTATTAAGTTAGTACAACTTAAAACTCTTGTAAGCTTCCTCTAAAAGCTGAGTACAAAGCTGGCGTACCTGGACATGTTTTACTGACAGGCCACGCCTACCACAAGAAATGGAGGGAAGTACAGAAAAAAAAGGCAGAAACACGATTTTGCACAGAACTTTACCAAACTTTAAGGCTTGATAGAATTTAGCTTTGTCTCTGCAACAGTAGTTTTAATTATTCAAGGACTGAAAAATACACATTTTCCTCCTTTCTAATTTAAAATTGTAGCAGATATTGTGGCATGTTTGCTGCATTGCATTGTGGGTATTGGGTATGTTGTTGAAAATGTGTTATTTTATGTACAGGGGTTCAGCAGGGTTGTGGTGTTGGTGTTAATTTGAAGTTAATGTGTTACTGTTTATTGGCCTTTTTGTGTTTATTTTTGTATTTTTATAGAACTGCACCATGAGTCAGAGCCATAGGCCAAACCATGCCTTTCCTGTTTATTGACAATTGCAGTTATATTTTCCAATGAAACTCTTC
Organism: Sphaeramia orbicularis; assembly: GCF_902148855.1. Classification (NCBI taxonomy): domain Eukaryota; kingdom Metazoa; phylum Chordata; class Actinopteri; order Kurtiformes; family Apogonidae; genus Sphaeramia; species Sphaeramia orbicularis. The sequence continues at coordinate 43,373,099 of NC_043962.1, read as the reverse complement.
ACTGCTTGACAAATATGATTTACTGTTTGTAATAGAATGGGGACAACAGTTTTGTGTACACTTGAGATATTAACATGCAGACAGATCTAGCAATTGAGATGCATAGAGAAATAACAAGCAGTTTGATCATATAACTGGAATTTATGTGTGGAATTTGTTCTGATGGACAGAAATAAGTTAGGCCAACTCAAAAAATTAAGGTAACTACATGTATGGGCATTTTTGAGCAGTAATAAAAGTAACACAATAAGTCAGTATAACTAAATGGAGTAGTTTTTATAGAATTAAAATTAAGCAGGTTTGACTTAATTAAGCTTGTAGAGTAAAAAGTAAATCATGTTGTTTGAATTAAAGTAATAGAGTTTACCGAACTAGAGAAGTCTTGTGGCATTTAAGCAATTATGGCCAAGTTGAAATAACTTAAAAAGATTAATGGAAATTGTTACCTCAATTTTTTTATGTTGAGCCAACTTGAGAAAACACCAGGGTGTCATCCGGGCCAGGTTCTGGTGCAGGCCACAAATGTTCTACCCCCTCAAATAAAAGTTTCCAAAGGCAGGGGAAAGGAAATGAGGTGCACAACAACGACAGATAGAGAGGAACTGGGCCGTGCGTCATCTGTTCTTATTATTTTTACACACTGTATATGTTATATTTTCTGTGCAGAGATGGAAATATAAAAGACAGTTAATGCAAACACACCCATTTGTACTCTTTTATTCTCACACCCAATGAGAATTGGTAAGAGAATCGATAAGGAATTGGATCGATAAGCAATATCGATAATGGAATTGGAATCGTTAAATTCTTATTGATTCCCATCCTTAGTTGTCACATCTGTTGATATCGGCATCAATGATTGCTGATGACGTAACAGGTCGCGAAGGGTTGTCCCATTTCATAGGGGAATGTTTCAGGCCCTACCCTTTGCAGCTCCGTTTCAAGGGGTAGTGCCAAGTGCAAGGGTCAAGGGGGAGGGCTAAGGGGTGAATTAGGATTGGAGCTTAGTCTGGAGTATCCCTTTACAATACCATTACCCTTGTTATGGTTTCATACATTAATGCACAGGTGTCAAACATGCGGCCCAGGGGCCAAATCCGGCCCGCCAAAGGCTCCAGTCCGGTCCGCGGGATGAATTTGCAAAAAATTATACTTCAGATATAAACAATCAAGGATGTCGAACTCATTTTAGTTCAGGGTCCACATACAGGACAATGTGATCTCAACTAAAATAATAATAGCATAATAACCTATAAATAATGACTCCAAATTTTCTTAGTTTAATGTGAAAAACATAATATTATATTATACCTCTAAATAATGACAACTCCATATTTTTACCTCCACCAAGGAGGTCATGTTTTTGCTGGCGTTGGTTTGTTTGTCTGTCTGTCTGTCCATGTGCAAGATAACTCAAAAAGTTATGGACGGATTTGGATGAAAACTTTGGGAAATGTTGACACTAAAATACTATAAAATTTTGGTAGTGATCAGGGGGAGACACAGACTGATCTGCCTTGGCGGAGGTCTGCACTCTCCGAGTGCTTTTCTAGTTCTCTTTGTTTTAGTGTAAAAACTTACATTAAATTATGAAAATATTAACATATACAAATTATCCTTTAACAATAAATTGTAAAAAACCTGAAATTTTGTACGTAAAATTTCAAAATTATTCTTCCTGTTATTAAATATTTTGTGCCTTTGTAGATCCAAACCATAATATGCATGTATAAATGGTAAGTCGAGGTGTAATATTGTTAAAATTATACTTGTTTTTCTCAAGAAATCTCAGTTTTTTCAGGTTATTCACGTCATTTTTGTTTGGATAGTTTGTAAATGTACATATTTTCATAATTTAATTTTGATTGCACTAAAACAAAGAGAAAAATTTGGAGTCGTCATTATTTACAAGTTATTATGCTATTATTTCACTGGTTTGGCCCACTGGAGATCAATTTGGGCTCTATGTGGCCCCTGAGCTAAAATGAGTTTGACACCCCTGCATTAATGGATAAATTATTAACAGAAAAAAAGGACCGTCTGCATGTATTTACATTTGCTTTTAATCCTCAGATCTCACTGGTTACTGAGTTTACTTTGACTCTACTATTCAGCATTTACTCCTGTCAACTTCATCCGATATTTATTAATAAGTTACTAGAATTAGAGCACTGTGAAAACTTTCATTTGTCATATTAAATGATGCCATATTAAATTAACAGATTCATACACTAAAGCTTTAGCAATAAGGAGTTGTACACTTTATAATAAGGCTCCCATCTGCCAATTATAACTGGCACCAATGCATTAATTAACAGGGATGTGTTTAAGACTTCACAATAAGACTCGTGTTTGCCTCGTATAAATGGTAGTAACTAGTGGCGTCAGGTGCAGATGCCTCATGTTAGCAATAATACTCAATGTTTTATGTGTTGCTTGGGTTAAATAGCAGAATACCTATGCTAATGTGACTATTTGTATTGTGTGAGGGTGAAACTTTGTCTTCATTGTTCACTTTAACCCATAAAGACCCAAACATCCACGGGCGACCAAAATCATTCACTGATATAAAATGTTTTATAACTGTTGATCCATTAATCCTATCAGTACATGTGAATAACTGGTGTAAAATACAGTTTTTCATCTTTTCATGGTCATCAGGTATGGCTCATTTGGACATTCAGAGGCTCTGCAGTTACCGTGGAAACTCCATCATCTTCTACAGCATTGATTCACCAGTAAAACCCATGGAGTTGGATCAATGACACTGGATAGAGACGCTTATTTCATGCTCAATAAATGATATATTTTGCAGCAAAATGGGTTTTTTCTTGAGTTTTCTCTGTTTTTGATATAATAACCCTCAAGTTTAATCTGAGCTTTTATGAACATCTACATGATCAGTGTGTTAAATATAGGAAAATACCTGATTTACATATAAAAATGCAAAATACAGAGGATAATATTGGAGTAAATGGTGATAAATCACTTAAGAAAGGTTAAAAAAAAAAAGAGAAAAATAAATTTGGCAGCAGCCACAAAAGTAGCACTGGGTCTTTATGGGTTATATTCACTGCAACAAATGATCCAGTCTAACAAAAAAAAAAAAAAAAATAATACAAATAAGTCCTTCAAACCGCCTTGGCAAATATCTAAGTGTCTGATGAGACCGTGGCCTCAGGTCATCTGCTCATCAAAATTTTAAGACGCTCTTGACCCTACAGGAAGTGCATGAATTCATTAAGAAATTAACTAAAAACAGTTTGAATAAATGCTCATGTGGCACAGTACAGAGTGAATAAATATTTGTTTTTATTTAGAAATATTTTAGCTATAATTTATTTGTTTTATGTTGGCTTCTTTTCCAGTAGCTTTAACCCATAAAGACCCAAACAGCCTCTGGTGACCAAAACCATCTACTGATTTAAAAATATTTAATAACTGTTGATCCACTAATCCTATTAATACATGCGAATAATTGGTGTAAAATGCAGTTGTCATCTTTTCAACATGATATCATGAATTGCATACAGATAAACAGATAACACGCAATTTTTAATTGGCATGTTCACACCGCATAAAATACCACGCAATTAGCACTTATGGTTAGCAGTTACAGATATGTAAACTGGAGATCTTGGGGTGCATGAACACGGGATCAAATGGTGTCAAATAACACACAGAAGGATGAAAATGCATACATATAACATGCCAAATGCCATAAGAAATGGTGTGACAAACAAAGCGATTCCATAAGATCAGTCTGCATCTTTTCATGGTCATCAGATATGACCCGTGTGGACGTTCAGAGGCTCCGTAGTGAACGTGGAAACACCGTCATCTTCTACAACATTGATTCACCAGTAAAACCCATGGAGTTGGATCAATGACAGTGAATGGACACACTTGTTTCTACATTCAGTTATTAATATATTTGCTGAAAAAGTCACTTTTTCTTTAGCTGTTTCTGATATAATAAGAACAACTTTAACTGAGCTTTTATGAACATCTACATCAGGGGTGTCAAACTCATTTTTGTTCAGGGAACACATTAAGCCAAATTTGATCTGAAGTGGGCCGGACCAGTAAAATAATAACATAATAATATCCTACTGTATAATGCATGTTTCGGCCCCGCCCCGTGTCCGTCCCATCGATGTCCGTCCCATCGATGTTGCAGCATGGGACACAGGAGGGCGTTTGGGTGCAATGCCACTGTTGCACCACAGGTGGGCAGTATGACACCACGGGTACAATGCCGCTAGTATAAATAACTTTCTTCTATGTTTTAGAGCAAAAAAAGTAAAATTATGTGATGAAAATATTTCCATCTACCGACTATCCTTTGAAACAATGTAAATAATATGAACAAACCAAAATTTCTTCAGAAAACTAAGTGCAACTTTAACCCTTTCATGCACACTGGTCACTACAGTGGACAGCTATTCTACAGCTGTTCCCTTGTATATTCATGAATTTTTTTTTTTTTTTTTTTTTTTTATACATATCTTTATTAAAGTTTTCAGACACTACATATCTTTTCTGACATGAATTGGTAACATTATGTAGATCTCTCCTGAGCATAAACCTCCAGAATCACAAGCCCTCCACATAGTTTTCACACAATTTATCAGTAAATACATGTTTCTGTGTGTCAAAAATTAAACGTGTGGTGTCCAGCTGAGTGGACATTTTTGCAACTTCATGAAAAATAGGTTCATGAGAATTTTTTTTTTCATTATTATTTTTTTAATGTATTTTTAAATTTTTTTAAATTTATTTTTATTATTATTATAATTTTTTATTTATTTTTCAGAAGAAAATTTTCAATCGCATTGTTTTTTTCATGCCTAAAGAGGAATAAAAACACTTAGGAAAAAAATTTTGATTAAGGTTCTCATAATTTGTGCATGAAAGGGTTAACAATATTATGTCTCAGTTTATCATTTAAACACGTACATTACAACTTACAGATCACAGTGGATCCACAAATACACAAAACATTTAATAACAGGCAGAATATTGGTAAAAGTACACTTCAGACATTTCAAAATGTTTATATTTGTTGAGGTTATTCGTGTTTTTGTGAAATGATAGTTAATTTCAGTGTAAATACAGTAAAAGGACATGAAAATTTTTACATTTACAAAGAGAAAAATTTGGAGTTGTGAGTATTTATGGGTTATTGTGATAGTATTTTACTGATCCGGAGCACTGCAGATTAAATTGGTCTGTATGTGGAACCTGAACTAAAATGATTCATATTTTCAATGTAATTTTTGCATTTCACAAATTCATCCCAGGGGCTGGACTGGCCAGATTTGGCCCCCGGGCCGCATGTTTGACACCTGTGATCTACATGATCAGTGAATTAAATGCAAGAAAACACATGATTTTCTCTGAAATAATGCAAAATACAGAGGATAATATTAGAAAAAAATGGAGATAAATCAATTCAGAAAGGTTAAATAGAGAGAAAAATCCATGTGGGAACAGCCACTAAAGTAGCTCTGGGTCTTTATGTGTTAAGTGAGGTGACACTCCAGCGCCCCCTATGGACCAAACACCACTGATTTTAACCCACTAGGGAATGATTTAACATTCTGACTGATAAAAGGACAAGAGAAACTAAGGTCCAAGCAATAAGATGTTATAAAATAGGAAAAAAATGCAGCAGTAACTTGATTATGGTGACTATATGTGTTCGTAACACACACTCAGTAACCTTATTACCGATCTAATTACCAAATGATAAACATTTCACCTTCCCCTACCTCCTTTACAGTCTTAAATTAAAGTAGTACTCTTCATTTTCTCAGAATTGGTGTACAATCAATTCTTATTGCTGCGACTGACATTTAAGATGTGGGAGCCGGGTTAATAGTTTTATCTACTAGCACACTTCCTATGAGAACGCTGCACTATGATTGGAGTAAACCTGCAAAAATATGCTATCACAGTGGATCCACAAATACACAAAACATTTAATAACAGGCAGAATATTGTTAAAAGTACACTTCAGACATTTCAAAATGTTTATATTCGTTGAGGTTATTCGTGTTTTAGTGAAATGATAGTTTCAGTAAAATGACATGAAAATTTTTACATTTACAAAGACAAAAATTTGGAGTTGTGAGTATTTATAGGTTATTATGGTAGTATTTTACTGATCTGACCCACTTCAGATTAAATTGGTCTGTATGTGGAACCTGAACTCAAATGATTCATATCTTCAGTGTTATTTTTGCATTTCACAAATTCATCCCAGGGGCTGGACTGGCCAGATTTGGCCCCCGGGCCGCATGTTTGACACCTGTGATCTACATGATCAGTGAATTAAATGCAAGAAAACACATGATTTTCACTGAAAAAATGCAAAATACAGAGGATAATATTAGAAAAAATGGAGATAAATCAATTCAGAAAGGTTAAATAGAGAGAAAAATCCATGTGGGAACAGCCACTAAAGTAGCTCTGGGTCTTTATGTGTTAAGTGAGGTGACACTCCAGCGCCCCCTATGGACCAAACACCACTGATTTTAACCCACTAGGGAATGATTTAACATTCTGATTGATAAAAGGACAAGAGAAACTAAGGTCTAAGCAATAAGATGTTATAAAATAGGAAAAAAATGCAGTAGTAACTCGATTATGGTGACTATATGTGTTCGTAACACACACTCAGTAACCTTATTACCGATCTAATAACCAAATGATAAACATTTCACCTTCCCCTACCTCCTTTACAGTCTTAAATTAAAGTAGTACTCTTCATTTTCTCAGAATTGGTGTACAATCAATTCTTATTGCTGCGACTGACATTTAAGATGTGGGAGCCGGGTTAATAGTTTTATCTACTAGCACACTTCCTATGAGAACGCTGCACTATCATTGGAGTAAACCTGCAAAAATATGCTATTTTGAGGCACATGTCCCACATTGAACCTAAGTCCTTGCATTCCATGTGGATGTAATTGACCTTGTCTGCCTTCCAGCGAGGCACCAGCTGTGTGAACTGTGTAAGTACATCCAACAACTCCTCCCACGGCTAAAACTTTGCAAACATGCGACCTGCCGTTAAAATCTGTACATCATATACAGGCCATGTTTGCACTTATACTTTATGGGGTCATGACTCTGCTTTCATGACACTACAATGCACTTGACTCTCTGACTGGTGCAAGTTGAAAGGTGTAATACCCTTGCTTTTATGTTATGTCTGTCCCTTTTTGTTTTTTTGTTTTTTTTTATTTTAATTTTAACTTTTAAATGTGATTTTATCCTGTTTGATTACTAACACTGGTCAACAACAAATTTATTGTTTAAGTTTTTTGAGCTGATTTAGGATAATTTTGGTGTGCTGAATCCAAAAATCACATTAATTTTGCTCAATCAGGTCAACTTTCTGAACTATGCTACATATTGGCTTTTTAACATTTTTGCTTACATTTATGGGCATTTTCACATCATATGATACAAAATTCTTTCATATTTCTTGCAATAAACGTGTTCTGAAGATTTTACTTTTGCCAATTTATGATTAATGCTTTTTTTAATATTACAGGTGAATGAAATGTCTTCGACTAGAAGATCTTGCAAAAATAAGCCTGACGTATTCTGCTACATCTGCGGTGAATACACTATTGTACCTAACAGGAATCAAGTCACAAGTTTCATAAAGTGTGCTTACCAATCTTATTTTGGTATTAATTATTATATTTTGTGAGAAGATCAAATTTTTCAAAATCAAATTAACAAAAAAAACCTGACCTGATTGAGAAAAACAGATGTCCTTTTTGGATTTAGCGGTGCAAAATGGTCCTAATTCAGTTGAAAAAACCTAGACAACTTGCAAAAAACATTTTTTTGTAACCCAGTGTAATAAATATTCTCATACATAATGTTGTTTTATCTCATTTATTCATTTCTGCATTGATTTAACCGCATCATGTTATGTTATCCCTGCCCTCTTTACACCGATTCACTTAATTTATTGTATCATATTTTTTGCATTTGTTGTACACATCTTTCTTCTGTTTTAGTGTTTTTTTACTTGCTTCTTGTATCCTGCTGTTGTGCCCTCTGTCAAAGCACTTTGTAAACCTTGTTTTTAAAGTTGCTATACAAATATAGCTATTATTACACTGGGTTACAAAAAAATGTTTTTTGCAAGTTGTCTAGGTTTTTTCAACTGAATTAGGACCATTTTGCACCACTAAATCCAAAAATGACATCTGTTTTTCTCAATCAGGTCAGGTTTTTTTGCTAATTTGATTTTGAAAAATTTGATCTTCTCATAAGATATAATAATTAATACCAAAATAAGATTGGTAAGCACACTTTATGAAACTTGTGACTTGATTCCTGTTAGGTACAATGGTGTATTCACCGCAGATGTAGCAGAATACGTCAGGCTTATTTTTGCAAGATCTTCTAGTCGAAGCCATTTCATTCACATGTAAAATGAAATAAAAAACATTAATCATAAATTGGCAAAAGAAAAATCTTCAGAACTCGTTTATTGCAAGAAATATGAAAGAATTTTGTATCATATGATGTGAAAATGCCCATAAATGTAAGCAAAAATGTTAAAAAGCCAATATGTAGCATAGTTCAGAAAGTTGACCTGATTGAGCAAAATTAATGTGATTTTTGGACTCAGCACACCAAAATTATCCTAAATCAGCTCAAAAAACTTAAACAATAAAGTTGTTGTTGACCAGTGTTATTATTATTATTATTATTATTATTATTATTATTATTATTATTATTATTATTATTATTATTATGCATCAGGGGTGTTAAACATGAGGCCCGTGGGCCAAAACCAGCCCGCCAAAGGTTCCAGTCCAACCCGCGGGATTAATTTGCAAAATGCAGAAGTTACACTGAAAATATTAACAGTCAAGGGTGTTGAACTGGTGTTAGATCAGGGGCCACATTCAGCCCAAGTGTGATCTCAAGTAAAATAATAGCATATCAACCTATTTATAATGACTCCACATTTTCTTCTCAGTTCAATACACAGGTGTCAAACATGCAGCCCGGGGGCCAAATCTGGCCTACCAAAGGGTCCAGTCTGGCCCCTGGGATGAATCTGTGAAATGCGAAAATTCCACTGAAGATATTAACAATCCTTTTAGTTCAGGTTCTACATTCAGACTAATTCAATCTCAAGAGGGCAGGACCAGTAAAATACTATCATAACAACATATAAATAATGACAATTCCAAATTTTTCTCTTTGTGAATGTAAATATTTTCATGTATTTACAGTAAAACAAAGTATAATTTCGCAAAAAATGTGAATAACCTGAAAAGTCTTAAGTACAGTTTTAACAATATTCTTCCTGTTATTAAATGTTTCATGTGTTTGTAGATCCGCTGTGATCTGTAAGTTATAATGTACATATGTAAATGATAAACTGAAGCAGAATATTGTTAAAATTACACTTATTTTTTTCAGTTTGTTCATGTTATTCACATCTTTTGAAAGGATAGTTTGTAGATGTAAACCTTTTCATAATATGAATTTACTTTTTTTGCTCTATAACAGAGAAAAGTTTGGAGTTGACATTATTTACGTATGTATTATTATGTTATTATTTTACTGGTTCAAGCCCACTTTAGATCGAATTTAGCTGAATGTGGCCCCTGAACTAAAATGAGTTTGACACCCCTGGTTTAATGTGAAAAAATAATATTACATTATGTCTGTACATAATGACAACCCCCAATTTTTTTTCTTTGTTTAGTGCAAAAAAAATCCAAAACAAAACATTAAATTAAAAAAAATATTCACATTAACAAACTAGTTTAACAATAAAATGTGAATAACCTGAACAAATATGAACAACCTGAAATGTCTAAAGAAAAGTAAGTGCAACTTTCTAATTTTAATTTTTTTTTTTTTTTTAATAACCTTTATTTATGAAAAGCAGGCTTGGAATTATGTTCTAGAAGAGAACAGGTAATTTTCTACATTTCAACATTGAACATAGACCAACAGAACTGAACACCTTCCCATGGGCAATCGAATGCAATTTGTAAAGCAGAAACAGTACACTTAACACAAAATACATAAATAATAAGTAGATAAAGAAATAAGTTGAAATAACTAACTAAACAGACAAATAAGTACAAAAAAAAATTAATACAATAGTAAAAAAAAAAAAAAAATCTACACTGAACAAAAATATAAATGCACCACTTTTGTTTTTACTTCCATTTTTCATGAGCTGAACTCAAAGATCTAAAACTTTTTCTATGTACACAAAAGGCCTATTTCTCTCAAATATTGTTCATAAATTTGTCTAAATCTGTGTTAGCGAGCACTTCTCCTTTGTCCTTTGCTGAGATAATCCATCCACCTCACAGGTGTGGCATATCAAGATGCTGATTAGACAGCAGGATTATTGCACAGGTGTGATTTAGGCTGGCCACAATAAAAGGCCACTCTAAAATGTGCAGTTTTACTGTATTGGGTGGTCCAGGGGGGTCAGAAAACCAGTCAGTATTTGGTGTGACCACCATTTTCCTCGCACAGTCAAAACTTGTGACATCTGTGGTATTGTGCTGTGTGATAAAACTGCACATTTTGGAGTGGCCTTTTATTGTGGCCAGCCTAAGGCACACCTGTGCAAAAATCATGCTGTCTAATCAGCATCTTGATATGCCACACCTGTGAGGTGGATGGATTATCTCAGCAAAGGAGAAGTGTTCACTAACACAAATTTAGACAGATTTGTGAACAATACTTGAGAGAAATAAACCTTGTGTGTACACAGAAAAAGTTTTAGATCTTTGAGTTCAGCTCATGAAAAATGGGAGCAAAAACAAAAGTGGTGCGTTTGTATTTTTGTTCAGTGTATATAAGGCTATATAAAGTGATAAAGTGCTGCATGCCTCTCAGACCTTGTGATAACAATAACAGAACTGTTAGGGTGAGCAGAATTTAACAGGTAGGTACTTGCTGGTGGACGGGGACACAGTGATAGATTTGACTCGGATCTTAAAAGTCTTTATGGAGAGATTTCTCATGCTGATAATTTGTCTAAGTACTTTAATAATGGTTTCCAATATATATAGAAGCTATCCGATGAACCCTTGAGTGAGAAATTGATTTTTTCTAATTTTAAAAGACCTAAGATGTCATGTCATCAAATTTTGATTGATGGGGGTTGAGGAGATTTCCATGAAAGAAGAGAGGAGAAAGCAATAACATTTATTGTGGGTGGTAGAGGTGTGGAGATCCTCTGGGAGTTTACCAAAAAATTGCAATAAAGTGCAATTTTAACAACTAAGGGCTGGATCTACTAAAGGTTTACATGTATAAAAACATCTGCAAAGTCATTGCACAGGCAAAAAAATGTACAAACTGATTTACTAACAGTGCGCACAAAGGGTGCAAGATATCACGTCTGCATCCAGTTAGTACGTTTGCCACAATGAATATGCAAAATGGGGCGTTTACACACAATTGTGCGTGTGGTGGGAGGAGAAAATGTAAATATATTAACTTAGCACACGCAAAGTGATTTATCAAACCTGAAAACAATTTTGCTCATAGAAACTGCGTCTATATTTAACACGTCTCAAAGGGAGGTGCAAATGGGAATTTTTCACCCTCACGTGAACATTTCTGGAATGACGGAAGAAAAAATATTTGAGACGTATGCACCCCCCCCCCCCCCCCCCCCCCACACACACACACACACACTTCATGGAACTCTTTTCTACTTCATCTGATGATTGTGATTAAAAATATGCACCGACATTAGGCTACAGTGTGACAAAATTATGTGCACCTGACAGTCAATCCAACGACCCCCACGGCCCCCCACCTCTAAAAGGAAAAATAAATGAATGAATGAGTCATGCAATACCTTCTATGACAGAACTCCTCCAACATTTCATTTCCATTTCCGTATTTCCGGATCATTCCAGTCACTGTTCTCATTAGTGCTGGTGTATCCCAGAGCAGTTTTTACAGCATATTTCCTCCTTCAGTGCATGCAAAACCTTCATTTAAATAGGGCGGTCTCCAAGACTTTGCACCTGTTGTCATTTGCACAAGCAATCTGAGTAAATCACCACAAACCGCAGTTCAACCCCACACGCAAAATTCTAGAATGCGCACGCAAATTAGTCCACGCAAATTGGGATCTTAGCAGATCTGGTTCTTAATGTTTTGTTTCGTTGCAGATCTGATCTATAATGCACATACAAGTGGAGGCAAAATATTGTTAAAATTGCACTAATTTTCTTAAGAAATTTCAGTTTCGTTTTTTTTTTACGTTATTACCTCCACCAAGGAGGTTATGTTTTTGCTGGCACTGGTTAGTTTGTCTGTCTGTTTGTCTGTGTGCAAGATAACTCAAAAAGTTATGGATGGATTTGGATGAAAATTTCAGGAAATGTTGATACTGGCACAAAGAAGAAATGATTAAATTTTGGTGGTGATCGGGGGGGGCACTGATCTGCCTTGGCGTAGGTCTGTGCTCTCCGAGTACTTTTCTAGTTCTTGACTTTTTTGTTTGGATATTTTGTAAATGTAAATATTTTCAGAAATGTAATTTTTTTTTTGCACTGAAACAAAGACAACTAGAAAAACACTTGGAGAGCGCAGACCTCTGCCAAGGCAGCTCAGTGCCGCCCCCCATCAACACATACTACACTAATTGCACAGTAAAATGCAAACTAACCTCACTGCACACACACAAACACACACACAAAAAAACTGTGTAAGAGAGAAATAAAATAAAAATAATAATTATTAAAATAATATAATAGTAATAACAATAATAATAGCTAGAAAAGTACTTGGAGAGTGCAGACCTCCGCCAAGGCAGATCAGCCCCCCCATCACCACCAAAATGTAATCATTTCTTCCTTGTGCCAGTATCAACATTTCCTGAAGTTTTCATCCAAATCCAAATAACTTTTTGAGTTATCTTGCACATGGACAGACAGACAGACAAACCAATGCCGGCCAGACCACAACCTTGGAGGTGGAGGTGGAGGTAATGAATGAGTCATGCAATACCTTCTATGACAGAACTCCTCCAACCTTACATTTCCGTGCCTCTGGATCATTCCAGTCACTGTTACCATTAGTGCGGGCATATCCCAGAACAGTTTTTACACCGTATTGTCTCCATGACGACAACCAGTAGCACACGCAAAACCTTCATTTAAATAGGGTGGTCTCTAAGACTTTGCACCTGTTATCATTTGCACAAGCAATCTGAGTAAATCACCACAAACCGCAGTTCAACCCCACACGCAAAATTCTAGAATGCGCACGCAAATTAGTCCACGCAAATTGGGACCTTAGTAGATTTGACTCTTAATGTTTTGTGTCTTTGCAGATCTGATCTATAATGTACATACAAGTGGAGGCATAACATTATTAAAATTGCACAAATTTTCTTAAGAAATGTCAGTTTTGTTTTTTTTACGTTATTACCTCTGCTTAGGAGGTTATGTTTTTGCCGGCATTGGTTAGTTTGTCTATTTGTCTGTCTGTGTGCAAGATAACTCAAAAAGTTATGGACGGATTTGGATGAAAATCTCAGGAAATGTTGATACTGGCACAAAGAAGAAATGATTAAATTTTGGTGGTGATCGGGCGGGGGGGGGCTGATCTGCCTTGGCGTAGGTCTGTGCTCTCCGAGTGCTTTTTGAATCTGATCTATAATGTACATACAATTGCACTATTTTTCTTGGCAATTTTTATTATTATTTTTTATGTTATTCTTGCTTTTTTGTTTGGATATTTTGTAAATGTAAATATTGTCATAAATGTTTTTTTTTTTTGCACTAAAACAAAGACAAAAATTTGAAGTTGTCATTATTTGTAGTCTAGTATGTTATTATTTTCCTGGTCCGGCCCACTGGAGTTTATATTGGGCTGAATGAAAGTGAGTTTGACGCCCGTGCCCTTCATACTTTTTCTGAAAAACAGTCATACATTTTATGCTTTTCCTTTGTGTCAGATTCTGCAGAAATGACCACAACAGCAGGCAGCCTAGATTGTAATTGTTTATTGTTTTCCATCAGCTGTCTGTATTAAGTCTTGGGACCACCGTGCAATTCAAGCTGTACTTGTGATGTTGACAGAAAAGCTGATGCAGAGGTTGCTGCACTACAGCACAGGGGACAGGATGGTGATGGGGAGGGTTGTGACAAACCCAGTCAGTTCATGCTCACAATGCACATGTGCCTCATTCTTCAGAGAGTGGAGGCGGAGAGGCTGACTCCTCTGCTCCCCTGGCCTCCTCTAACCCTCAGGCCAAAGTGTGACACTAGCACTCTCAGATGGGATCGCATGTCAAGTGTGCAACGGAATACCCCAGGTGCCAAAAAGGATGTAAGTTGCCTCAAGCATTACTCATACGTCTGTGAGGTGGATGTGAGGAGGCCTGTTGTATTGATAAAGTGACTTAGACCATGTTGTTATTTAAAGCCCTGTCCTCCCTAAACCTTAACCCATTCAGGCGTGCAGTCATACATTATTAGAACGCTTAGGACTCAAATGTTGATTCCTCGTGACGTGATCTCTGTGAGAGTGGGAGCAGAAGTTCCTTGGGGACTACTGGCAGCTGTGCTTTGCATAAAAAAAAAAAAAAAAAAGTTTAAAATAGGTCTTTACCACCGGAATCAAGCCTTTTAGCAGTTTATTGTGCATGCATGCCTACAGTATTATAACAGGAAAGACTCCCAGGGGGGGCCCAGCTCAAATGCAAAACAGCACAAACTAGAAAGGTTTCTTTTCAACAGCCACTTACAGAACATATGTTGACACATTTTCAGTGGAAGAGTACATAATAAAAGACATAATCCAGCCATAACAAATAGGTTTGTAAGGTTACTGTTACGCTCAGTCTAGGGGTTACTGAGACGCAAACATGATATGAGACCCCCCCTCCTTCCATGTACCTTAAGAAAAAGGAGCAAGTTACAAAAGAAATGACCGGCAATCAACAAAACTGCAATTTGAGAGATTTATTTATACAAGAACATAAAAAAGGGAAATCAGGAGGGAATCAAAGTAATGAAAATAAACAGAATAAAATTTTAAGCCCACAATGCTTACCTAAGAACATAACCAAGAAAAACCAAACTCAGAGTTTCTACTTTTAACTTTTTGCAGCTATTCCAGCCATGAGACAAAGACAGTAGAAACAAACACAGATCCCAACTACATATGTTTTCTATGCAGATGGTTATTCAGCTTCATGAGGTCTTTTTTTTTTTTTTTTTAACTAATATTTAACCAGGAAGTTCCTTGAGATAAAATCTCTTTTTCGAGGGAGACCTGGCCAAGAGGTACATCAGTACAAAACAAAAGGAGAGACAGAATTAAAAAAAAAAAGAAGAAAAAAAAATTTCAAACAATTAAGAAAACATAAAATCCTAAAATCAGATCTGATTGAAAGTGAAGAATGTTTCGATAACTACTCCCATTTAACTACAACTCAAGACACGAACATAATCCTCCTCTTCAGGAATTAAAAAAAAAATTGAGCTCAGGATATCTATGCTCTGTCATGAAAATTTTGGACTAGTAAGTCATACAACGAACAGTCAGGAAAGCATGACGTATGAGGTGTTTTCGGTATTCTGATATCATGGATGTTATGATATTTGAAATATTTTTAAATATTTAATATTTTAATAAGGTTTTAAATATTTTAATAAGGTTTTTCCCAGGATTATCACAGATTTTCCCAGGATTATCTCTGGACCTGCTGCGGTGGTCCTGCCTCTCTCCTGCCCTCATCATCATCACTCACTTATCCTCAACTGCCTCCATGTGTCTCCCCCTACTCTCCCCTTCTCCCCCTCTCCCCCAGTCTCTATCTCTATTGCTCTCTCTTTTTCTTTTTCTCTTTCTTTACCCTTTAACCCCAACTGGTCCAGGCAGACATCCATCCTCCAGGAGTCTGGGTCTGCTCCAGGTTTCTGCTGTTAAAGGGAAGTTTTTCCTCGCCACTGTCACCAGTCACAAGTGTTTGCTCCTGGAAGATTCTGTTGGGTTTCTATAAATTGGCTTAGAGTCTGGTTTTGACCAACTCTATATGTAAAGTGTCATGAGATAACTTTTTTGTTGTGATCTGGCGCTATATAAATAAAATTTGGTTGATTGAGTGATTTGATTGGTTTTCCCCTGTAAATCGCTTTGGAAAAAAGCGTCTGCCAAATGCATAAACATAAACATGATATGCTAAATAAGGTTAGATTAGCTTGAATTTTATCATCCATAAAGTGTAAAATGTCCCTTGTTTCCAATTATATTTAAAAGAGATAGAAATATAATTGACAGAAAAAATTATGATGGACAATAAATAAGGACAGTACATAAGGACTCCTTTCTTTGTGTGTGCTATTATTACCTCTGGAATGGCGGGGGTAATGTTTTCATCGGGGTTTGTCTGTTTGTTTATCTGTTTGTTTGTCTGTCTATTAGCAAGATAACTCAAAAAGTTTTGGAGGGGATTTGGATGAAATTTTCATGAAATGTTGATACTGGCACAAGAAACTAATGATTAAATTTTGGTGGTGATCGGGAGGGAAGATGGGGGGGGGGGCTGATCTGCCTTATCATTACTATTATATTATTTTTTATAATTATTATTTTTATTTTTCTCTTACACAGTTTTTTTTTGTGTATGATTGGTGTGTGTGTTTGTGTGTGTGTGCAGTGAGGTTAGTTTGCATTTTATTGTGCAGTTAGTGTAGTATGTGTTGATGTTTTATGAATGTTTGTCTATTGGAAATCAATAAAAAGCAAAAAAAAAAAAAAAAGGTTTGAAATGTGGTGTGATATGATGGAGTATGGAGGATGGAGTAAAACTGATGCTCCACAACATCCAGAGGAACCAGTTGAGGTGGTCTGGACATCTGGTTCCTCCACATCTCCCTAGTGAGGTGTTTAGAAATCCTATATGTCCAACCAGGAAGTCAAGGATCTTAAGTACCTTCCAACCCAGGAGACATTGGAGCGGTTATATCTCTCAGATGACCTGAAATGGGAGCTTGGTGTTCATCCCAGAGGAGCTGGAGGAGATGGATGGGGAGTGTGAGGTCTGGTCTGGGCATGGGAGCTTAAATGGCTGCCCCCTTGTGACGTGAACCTGATAAACAGCAGAAAATGGAAGGGTAATACACTTTGGTTTTGTTTTGAAACTACACAATAATAATACAGTTGGCGTTGCAGTATGGCATCACCTGCAATGCGTCTGTTCTGCATCTGAAAAATGTGCCACCAGAACTGTTAGGTATGGAACTGGCACCTCATTTTGAAGCTGTTCTTCTGTTGTTTCTTTTCCATACAGTATATGTTTACACCCTCATTTATTATCAAGCTCATAGATTACACTTTGACTAAGTAAAAAAAAAAAAATCTAATTAATCATAAAAGCAGAAAGGCATGGCACTTAAAAGCATAAATCATACAGTTAAATTAAAGATTTTGGCAAGACTGAGGCCCCAAGCAGAAGATTGGCCAGCTGTTGCAAATTACATAGCAGTAAGTTCAAGCAAATGAATATTATTGTAATTTATCTGAAAACAATGTTAATCAAAATTCAAATTGATCCTCTAATTAACATATTCTCCTATTTTTTTCCCATTTACACAAAGATGAAAACTGTTGAAACTGTTCCTTAATAGTAACGCACACTAAACTAATGTGGCGACAGTGGGGATGGATAAATAGGAATGTCACTAAGGCAGAGATCTAAAGGAATACTTTGTAACAATCTTCCGACCTGACAACGCCACTCTGGGAATTTCACCCAGAGAATTTCTCTATTCAGTGAACCAACATAACATAACAGGCACACAGGTTCAAATATACAAAAGAGGGGGGTCGAGACGTGGTTCCAAATGAGCAAATAAAGTTATATTTTAATACAAATAGACAATTTTAAAATACAATTCAATACATGTAAAAAAAAAGGTGTGCAGGAGGAAAAGAAATAATACACTAAACAATCAAAAAAAATGTGTAATTAGGGCTGGGGCCTTACCAGTGAGCGGAGAAAAGGGGAGGATGGTGAGGGATCCTGGGAGGGTCACCCCAATCACACGTGCAAAGACAATCACACACACAGCCACACGTGAAGTGAACAATCAACCGGGATAGTGACGACACAGCAAACCGAAAAAAAGGGGACTCCACCACCGACCACACAAGTCCTGCCGCCACGGCGGGCCCACAGCTACGAAAGAAGAAAAAAACAAAAGAAAAATAAATTAATTAACAAATACTCACAAAAAAAAAACAACCAACGTAGGTACAGGAAAAGACACACTAAACCTAACACATTATAAGCAAAAGAGATCAAAAGTCATTACACAATATAATTATACTAAATCAAAATAAATCAAAAACCAAAATACATATACAACACTTTGATCAAATAATCAAAATTAACAAAAAGTTGACAAAGAAAACAAAACTTCACATGGATAAAATAAAGAAAGAAATATTACACAAAGTAAAATACCATGTGAGGAACAATAACCAGGACAAATCAATTACTAACTAAACAAATCATAATGACAATAAACCCCCTTAACACACATTCAATTAAAAGGAAGAAACTTGAAAGGTTTCCATGAAGGCGGCTTAAATGGTTCGCCTCAACAGCTAATACAAACGCCACGTTGTAGATGGGAAAGCAGCGATAACAGCCGCTAGCTGGCCATTGCCGTTAGCCAGCGAGCAAGCATGAAGTTCAGAATGAGATGAAGCGAACAGCTGGCCGTTCGTAAGCCGCCGTTTTATCAATCCGCAAAGCAGCAGTATTTCTAGGACCGTCAAATTAGCAGCAGGAGTGATGGTTCTGTTCACCCGGCCTCTAAAACAGAGACACGTGATGTTACCCACCGGAGACAACATGCTAATGCTAGCACAGCTAGTCAGGACCTACCATCATCGTAACCGGTACACATTCATCCCCGAGAGGTACGGGAGCCCAGGAACGAACCTAAGGAAAGCGACAATGGCTGCTGAGTGGATGTTACAAAATAAAATAAGTTACAAGCTGACTAGCAGCTACAGCCATACCTGCAGGAGCACAGCACCAGGTGAATCAAACCGTAAGGAAGCGGAACCGGAAATATGTCATCTTCCGCTCCAAAGGAGAGCAAGAGGGGTCAAGATGGCAGATCCCTGTTTATATAGAGTAGGCCCACAGCGATCGGCCAATGAGCAAGATGATGCGACTTCAAACCAATCAATATGGCATGTCTTGCTGCCACACTAATTATAATCGAACCAACCCTTCTCGGATCACATGGATGTTTGTGATTTAGTCTTAATAGTAGTGAAGTTGTGTGTTGAATTTAAGTCTATTAATTTTGGCCAAGAATAAAGTGCCAGTAATATGAGAACAGGAGCTCATGTTGTCAGGTGATAGGAGGGGATAAGGGCTGGGTAAAAAAATCGATTTAACCAATCTTAGATCGATCTCATTTTAATTTTGCGTAATCAATTAATAGTGGATGAGATTGATTTTTCAGAGCAGGACTGGGAGTACGTGGAACCGCGGGCGGCTCCGTCTTGCGAACCCCTGGGGAAGACTTGGTCTCACTCGCGAAAAAGACGCGGTGAGGAAACCCCCTCCGCTGGCCTCAAACTCGAACCCGCAGTGTGAAGGAACTGTCCACCCGGCGAGTCACGGAAGCTGGTTGTTCTTGGAATAATAACTTGGATCCATACTATCACCTATGGCTAAGTATGGAGTTAGAGGAAGAGTAAAGCGACAATGTCTGACCGCTACGCTGCCCCCCCCCCCCCCCCCCGACCAACACCCAGGAGTGCGTGCACCCCCCCAGCCCCGCTCTGCTCCGACCAACAATGATGGAGCGCCCCCCCCCCCACCCCCACCCCAGTGAGTAGAAGCCTCCAGCCATAAAACAGAATAAAGATGACGAAGTTCGTTCTGAGCCACTGTAAAAACATGGCAATGTTTCTATCCCGTTCATTATTTAAGAGCACATTCAGCAATTTACTGCTGAAATGTCAGATTTATTTCCTTTCTAATAACGATATTGATACCAGTATTGATGTGTTGCATGACTGCGGTACTCAAATAATCAGGTTACAGCTCCAAATTGTACTTTGGTATCACTAAATTACTCTGGATCAGTCAATTAATACTGAATCGAATCGATATTGAATCGAACTGAATCGAATCGTGATTAATCAATTCAGAACCTTTTGAATCGAAATCGAATCGATTATGGAAATTGGCCATGATACCCAGCCCTAGAGGAGATTATATAGTCTTTTCAACATGTCCAGTGTCCACCACAGAGTGTCCCCCCATTAGTGATGGGACTTTTGGCTCTTTGAAGTTCAATCAGGAGTCATTCACTGAAAAGAGTCGTTCAAAAGACTAACTCTTTTATGTTTTTTGCATTATTTTGAAACACCAATGTTTTAATGACTAAATAGGCTACATGTGATGATTGACTTTACATTTTAAAGGTGTTTAATTGGCGCGGCAGTAAATATTATCTTGCCGTAAAAAAGAATAGTTAGTCCAAATGTGTGGGTAAATACATGACATGAGAGGTGACATTAGACAAATGCTGGAATTTGACAAAAAAACATCTTCAAATGGCGGTGCAAATTATTCGTTGACCCAGACTTGAAAGATATATATTTTTTTGCAAATATTGCAAGTTACATGCCCATCTTTTCTTTCTGAAAAGTGCATCCAAATACTACTCCTTTTTCTTTGGCTCATTACTCTCAGGTGGTCACTCACTCACTCTCAAACTTTTCTCCGGTTTCGACCAGTCTTCCAGCTCCGCCTCCTCGAGTATGCTCACCTCACGCTTCAAACTGTTTTTTTTTTTTGCTAACTTCTTGACATGAGACATGCGCAGTGTGCAAACACTCTTTTTTTCTGCTCGAACATTCTCCTCCTGCCCAATGCCTCCCCAGTGACGCTAAATTGACAGGCAATCGGACACTTCCTCCTTAAAAAAAAAAAAAAGGTTCTTTACAAAGACTCGGTTCCCATCGTTCATTTCAAAGAGCCGTTCAAAAGATTCGATTCGTTCGTGAATGTCACATCACTACCTCCCATTCAGTGTACAGTAGAGCAGCACAAGGGGAAGCACATTCAGATCTGTTGCATTTGGCCGTGATAAAAACATGTAGGTAAAACACAATGAAGACAGTAAACAGGTTAAAAACAATTATTTGGGAAAAAAAAACGAAGTGGCTACTAAGTTACCTTATTGCTTGATTATTTATTTTGTTTTGAAGTGGCTATTGACACAGTACTGTGGCACAAAATATTGGTTAGTCTATTACCACAGAGCCAATCAGCGCCTTCATCATATCATGCGTAGACTGGTAACCCGTCACATCCTGAAAAGTACCAATGCAATCATATAACAAATAAAGAGAGAGAGAGAGTGGATTTAGCTGAGCTAGGTAAGGTTTTGGACTGCAGTGCAGATGTCTGGGGTTCAATTCTTGGTCATAACACAGTTTTTTGTTTTTTTTCCTGCATATTGCCAAGGGTAAAATCCGACACTGATATAAATCAGCCACTGTGACAACATTTAGAGTGCAGAACTTGGACCACAGCACTCCATACACTGAACTGAATCAGAACTGACACAGAACTGAGAAGTAACACAGCACAATGCTGCATCTAACATGTAGCTCCGCCCACCTTCTCCAGCCTCACAGACTGCACAGAGCAAAGAACACCATAAAACAACGTATAGAGCATTTAGAACAATAATTCCCATTCTGTACTTTACATTATAACTAATTTGTACTTTCTTTCACCAATTGCTACAGTACTGTGGTAGCAAAATGCACAAAATAATTTACTGAAGTATAAGCCATATATCACCACAGTACTGTGGCAACAAGAGGATAATGAGTTCATGGAACAGTATCCGTGATTGGCTCTAGAACAAATGCTAACATTTGATTGGTTTGTGACAATAGACAAACCTATATTTTGTGCCACAGTACTGTGGCAGTAGCCATTACCCCCCCCAAAAAATAAATAACTAAAATAAAATTATATATTAATAAATAAATAATGAACATAATAAAACTGTAAGAAAAATGAACCATGTCCAATATTGTATTTCATGTTACTGTATTGCACCAGCTATGGTACAAATATTGTACAGTCTGGCTTAGAGTCAATATTACTCAGCGTACTGCATTTATAAGAGGTGACATTTCTTTTTGATTCTGTGTAGGTGGAAATCTCTTTCTCTTACATTTTTAATCAAAAGAAAAGACTTAAAAAAGGTTTTAGATGTGATATTGATTGTCCAAATTCTCAACAGCAGGAGGAAGTCTCATACCAGAACACACTTATCATTCCAGAAACCAAACAAACCAATTAACACTGTACATCCACTTATTGTATTACTCACTGAATTATGTATAAAGCTCATTGTTTACACACATATATTATGGTATCATCAACTTTTCTTCTTCAAAATAAAACTCATAGCTGGTTATTTTGACAGTTGGTTGAAATACCACGGAGTTTTATAATCTTCATGTTGTACATCAGCTGATAGTTTACATTATAGCTCTGTTAGCTTAGCTCTGTTTTTAGACTGAAAACAGCCACAGTAAAACCACTAATCACCTCAGTTTTCTGTACAGTTTGTGTTGTCAGTAGCTGAAGTAAAGATCTGTTTGGAATCGAACAAACAAGATCAGAACTGTCAGTTTAGTCATGAAACATGGATCAACAAAGGGCGAACTTAGCAAAGACAATAACATCCCATAATAGCGTTATACCTTCATAAGTGTCATAATCAAACTCACACAAGTAGAAGAAATACTTGCATTTCAGTATCAAACTCCATTCTGTTCATTTATATGTGTGTCCAGTGGTGAAAAAAACAATGGTGCTTCTGCGATTTATTAGTGTCACTTTCTTTGATTCTAAAAGTTGTTTCTTCATGGTTCTCATCTCATTTTGCCATTTTGAATGCTTGATGCTGTACACATTTAAGTTGATGTAAGCAGTGTACGAGGGCCGTTCAATAAGTTCATGGCCTCACCCAGAACAGAACAACACAGACTGATAATTTATATTTTATTTTTCAACATAATCTCCATTTACAGCAATGCACTTGGTCCATCGATGTTCAAGCATCACTATCCCATCACGAAGGAATGTAACATCCTGTATTATAAAAACCAGTATTTCTGGGTGAGGCCATGAACTTATTGAACAGCCCTCGTATTAGCTGAAAAGGATAGGCAAAAAAATAAGCTTTTGCTTAGAGCCTATTCCTTTTTTGGTTTTTATGTTTATTATGATTAATGTACTGAGTACAATAATTGATGTAAGACCAAAAATAAATTCATTCATTCACTCATGTAATTTCTCTACAATCCCATACATTTACATCTTTAGTGTAACTTCAGAGCTCTTTATTCTGAACACAGTCATAATACTTTCTATAATATTTGCATATTTTAGCTCCTTTAACCCTGCAATGAACTGGTGACTCATCCAGGGTGTACCCCGCCTTCCCCCACAGGTAGCTGGGATAGGCTCCAGCGACCCCCGTGACCCTAGTGAGGATAAAGCAGGTTCAGAAGATGAAAGAATGAGCCCCTTTAACAACTGTAAACCAGTACTGTTTTTAACTTCACTAGAGCCCAACCCCCCCCCCCCACACACACATTCGTGTGCTCTGACAAGGATGGACCGCTAACCCCCCCCCCCCGAATATCAGGGACCCCCCTGTCTTATGAAGTATTCGCCCCCCCCACACACACCCATGTCCGTGCACTTCCTGTCTACCTCACAGTTTCATTCTGCCAGCAGGCCTGGGTGTTAATAGTGTAGGGGAGACCGGGGACACTTGTAAAACAGGTCAGTCGTAACTCTTGCAGTTGCTCCAATCAGGAACAACTTAGGACTCACCTAATTCACTCTGCACATGCTCAGTTTAGTCCTTAGTCCACATAGGAAGTTGTAGTGCCGTGAGGCAGACACATCAAAATTTGTGAGGGAAAACAGTTTTGTCGTAAGTAATATTTTTTGCTCTAATTATTTTTGTGATTGCATAGTTTGCATTTGAAAGTTGTGTAAATTATATTTGTGAGACAAACAAAGATTTATGCAACTGTTAATCCACCTGTCCACCATTATCTAATATAAGATTATTATATCCTGTGTAGATCAGTGTTCTTATTTCATATATCGGCCACTATATCAGTTATCGGCCAATAATGGATATCGGCCGATATATTGGATATCGGCTTTTTTTATCTTCCAACATCAGTATCGGCATCGGCCCCAAAAATCCCATATTGGTCAGGCTCTAAACTTCACTGTATGACTTAAGTATGTATGTAATATGTGTATGTATTTAAGTACATATGTAATATGTACTTATGTAAGATCAGTCTTCTGCATTTTTGGCTGTTAGTATCACTTTGTTCCATATCATCCCCTGCAACAGGACTTCATGTACAGCATAGTATATACAGTCACTCCTGCTTTATGCAATATACACCAGACTCTACAGTGACATCAGAGCTCATATCTTTATATTAGACCTATTCACAGGGGGGACATATTTGTTCCCTTCAAGATATAATATAATGAGAATGTCTATTTTTATGGTCCCAGGGTCATATCTCCTGTCCTTCATTCGGTATGATAACCTGGTGAAGCCCCATGTGCACTCCAAGGCTTTGCAGGACCTGTTAAGTGTGACTCTTGGGAGGAGGATTAGCACCTCCCACTGAGGTTGTCAAATGGAGAAAGTTTGTCTGTCCCATGCTGCTGCTTTGTGAGTCAATGAGTCTGAATTTCATTTCCTGAGATGTTATAAGGGGGCACTGAATCTGTGAGTGTGTTGATTAAAACACAATTTAAATCCACAAAGAAACTGGGCCAAAGCCTCACTGAAGGATTGTGATGGAAAAATACATTATT
This sequence comes from Sphaeramia orbicularis, assembly GCF_902148855.1. Taxonomy (NCBI): domain Eukaryota; kingdom Metazoa; phylum Chordata; class Actinopteri; order Kurtiformes; family Apogonidae; genus Sphaeramia; species Sphaeramia orbicularis. Next base: position 43,348,129 of record NC_043962.1, on the reverse strand, counting down.
CAAGTCAAGTTGATGCTATTTCCTACGAGGTTTAGAGAACAGAGCTGAAAGCATTCAAGTGCCCCACTTGTTGGTCATCATACTGACATCACATACTGAAATGTTGGGGTCCGATACAGAGGTCAAGAATCTGTTTTACATACGAACATTTTACACAACAACCATACAGACACTGGTACTGATGGAAAACTGAATTTATAGGAATGACACAGTTTATTTATTTTTCTTGCCAAAGCTTCCTTCTCATTGAAGTCATGATAAAAACATATGCCCCTTTCTTTGCGCCTTCCTATTTTGCTATTTGCTTTCTTTCTTTCGTTTACTTTTTAAGATTAACAGAAGCTTTTACAGGATTTTTATGGTGTTTAGCAAACATCTACAGTTTGTTACAGTGAGATAAGGCACATTTTACAGAAGGAACTTACATAAATGTATAATCTTACGGATATACGACACAGGGATGAGAGATGATACAGTTAAACACATAAGTCGTTAATTCTTTAAAACCTGACGTGTCTTCGGTGACACACCCTGCACATATGCAGTTTGGATGGCTGTAACTCTTTCACTGTTTGTGCAAATGAAAAAATTCCAATGGTTTCTGAAACCTGAGATGTTGTGCTTTGTAGACTTTATTGGATTGTTATGGTAATTTCACTCACGCCTGTACTAGAAGCTGGAGAAGAAGCCGTTTTAGCAGAATTACAACATGCAGTAAATTGTAAATGACTAGATTTTGAAAATTCTAAGTGCTCTAGAAAAATGGGCAAATGGACTCACAGCATATTTTCTAACCTTTTTAGTCAAAATTAGAAAAAAAAGTCCATATGGACCATTTTAGGCCTAGAGTTGAAAGGGTTTACGGCAGAGGCTATTTCTCATAGACTGCAAGGGAAACTCGGCTTCCCCTAAAATTACAAAAATTAAATGGTTAAATATGTACAGTTGTGTTGACATTTCATTGACTACAAATGTGTTAGAACACGTTCATCTCACAGACGAGTTCGTTCAGAATCAGCTTTATCACAAATCAACAGACTCGCTGTTGTTCACTTCTCATACATTTCCGTTGCGCTGTTTTCTCATTCGATCTCTGCTCAGTGCATTTGTCCGTAGACTGCGGGCGTCTCTGGGCTTCAATGGGACTGAGTGGAACAGTTTTTTTCATTGCCTCAAAACTGGATGGTAATTGGATAAATGCCACAATGTTGTCCTGCCCCCAGACGCTCGGCGTCTCTGGGGGTGAATGGAGCTGTGGGCGGAGCTCGACTGGGCTGGACACCTGGATCCCACGTGCTGATTGGAGGATCAGTTGAAAGGCTGAATCCAGTTTGATTGACAGCTATTTTGAGATCTACTCCTTTACTTGACAGAGTTCAGTTTAATACCTTTGTGTATTCTGCTGTGAAATCGAGAGAGAAACCACTACGAAATTACTTGTTCATTTCTTGCACTGTAAATAAAACACACTCATTGTACTTTCTTGTTTCAATTTAACATAATTTCAACATTTTCTTGTTTAGTTGGTACGATAAGGTCACTGACCTTTTTCTAAACAGGAACGGAGGGACGAATTTCTGTTTCAATAACTTGACTTTTTTTTTTTTTTTTAAGTAAGTTGACAATGAGCTTCCCCTCTCTGAAAGACGAGCAGCCGCCACTGATACTAACAACACATTTCTCCATCAAGAGGACATAGGAGACAGCAGGACACTCTTGTTGACAGTAGAGAAAAAAGGATTCCATTGTTGATAAAACAAATTAATTTGTCCACCAACAGAAAACTTAATATTTTCCAACTTTAAAAAGAAAAGTAAATCTTGCACCCATTGCACAAAGTGGGTGGCAGAGGTTCCTTCCACTTAAAGAGAATCATACAACTGGTCAATAGTGTACAAAAAGCTATCGAATTACCCCAACCACCTTTATCAGCCTAGTTAGCTTACGCTTGCTAATCATCAAAAGACCACTAAGGAAATAATGACGATGGTATAATGGACAAAACAAGCAGATGAAAAATAGCCAAGAAGCATCACATAGCAGATAAATTGTATAAAGCTCTGTGAATAAAAAAAGTATGATGTTTCAGCTCATCTCTAGAGAAAACATAAGTAGTGAAGCTCTCCAAACCTGATTGTATCTCTTCAGGATGTTACAGTGATAAGATAAGACAGGCCTTTTGTCCATTATTCTCAGAGGCTGATTGTATATGGATGAGCCCATACTGTCATCCAATATGAAAAATGAGTCATCAGCGCTCACACTGTGGATAAATAACTTGGCTACCTGAGTGGGATTATAGTGTCTGATTAGTTTAGGCTTTTGTCTTTACTTATTTTAAAGTCTATTTAACATGTTTATCAAAATCTGGCCAGAAGACAGGTGGTTTCATCTCCTAGGAGATGGATCACAGAATTTCTTAATCACAAATCACACAACATCAGGTAGTGCAACTACACATCCATCTGTAGGTATCGTCTAAGTCCATTCCCGTTTCTTCACTTTATACAGAGCAACTTGGAAACTTGTGACCAGAAGTGGGTAGTAACATGTTACATTTACTCAGTTACATTTACCTAAGTAACTGTTAACATAAATTGTACTTTTAAGAGTACTTTTAACCCTTTCACGCATAGTGGTCAGTAGAGTGGACAGCTATTCCAAAGCTGTTCTCCTGTATATTTATGGGTTTTGACGTTTTAGTTGCCTACACAGTGGGACGTTTGTACATGATCCCATACACTGTCACGTATTGGCCAGTCATGGGAAGTGCTTTTTTTTTTTTTTTCCACTCATAACCAAGATGGCTGACAGGAAGTCAGAAATGCTGAACATCCCAGTAATATCTTGTAAATCCCTCTATATCAGGACATCCCTGAAGGTAGAAATAATATGCTTGCATCAAGTAACATCTAAGGATTAATATCAGTGTTAAAAATTCCAGATATTTATTTTATCCTGGAAGAAATTTGCAATTAATCATGTCAACTAAATTGACGCCATTCATCACTGGCTGTATTTCAACTGCAAATTATACCATTAGTGAAACTTTACTGTTCTTGTTAAATCGATTGATCTGCAGTAACATGTTTTAATGCAAATCAATTGCTAATTGTTCTTAGAGTGTAATTAACAGTTTTTTGTTTTTTTGCTTAATATCTCCATTAAGTGAGTAACAACTAGTATTAGAATATGTTAAAATGTGAGAAAACATCAAATTAGGAGCATTAAAAATGTTTAATTGCATAGTCTTCCCACAGTACATCATTTTCTGATGTTGTTAAATACACATTTCTTTGCTTCAGAAGTTAAAAGTATGGTGGACATTTTATAAAGCCATGAAAAATAGGTTCGTAAATAAAATATTAACATTGCAATTGCATTGTTTTTACATGCCCAAAGAGGAATAAAAACACTCCGGAAAAAAGTCTCAACTAAGGTTCTCATAATTCATGCATGAAAGGGTTAATGCGACATATTTTGTATTGTTTATTGTTCATTCGCATGTATACAAGACAATAAAAAACACAATCATAATAACAGTAAAAGACATGCCGGGGAAGCCAAAAACCAAAGTGGTTTATCGTGGGCCTCCCCAAAGACTTGAAATAAAAAAAAGTATTTGCAGTGTCTAATAATGATATACAATCATAAGTAAACAAAATTAATTAAAAGCAGGAAATAAGTCAAAAACAACAGCAAAAAAAAAAAAAAACAACCCAAAATACATCGTAAGCAGTGCACGTAGAAGTAAACAAGAATCGACAAAACTATGAAACGAAATTCAGAATGAAACTAATAAGTTATCTAACTAAGAAAAATGATTAATGAATCAAGAAGAACAACACATCAGGTGAAAGTAGTGCTTGGATGTACTATGAAATCATACTTTTTACTTTTACTCGAGTATATTTATAAAGAGGAAACACTACCTCTTCTCTGTTACAATGGCGTACATTCTGCTCCGTTACTTTTTTTTTGGGTCATTTGTTAATGCACAAATCTTTTGTTTTGTTTTGTTAGAAAGACTTCCGCCAAAAACTCACATGACGAACAGATATGTTCAAAGACATCTAGGCTAACTCATAAAGTAAATAGAATACCATGAACAGTATCTGCCTCCATAAGAACAGAGTAGATATTAATGTGATGTAACCAACAATGATTTTGCGAGGTATATTTTTGACTAGCTGTAATGTTCCCATATATACTGTATTTTATTTTAACATTTCATTTATTAATAGTTGAATTTAAAAGAACATCAAATATTATGTTACTCAGGAAGTACTCAGTACTTGAGTAATTTTTTCATTAAGTACTTTTTTACTTTTACGTTTATTTTCATGTTTATGTTTATGCATTTGGCAGACGCTTTTTTCCAAAGTGACTTACAGGGGAAAACCAATTAAATCACTCAATCAATCAAATTTTATTTATATAGCGCCAGATCGCAACAAAAAAGTTATCTCTTGACACTTTATATATAGAGTTGGTCAAAACCAGACTCTAAGCCAATTTACAGAAACCCAACAGAATCCTCCAGGAGCAAACACTTGTGACTGGTGACAGTGGCGAGGAAAAACTTCCCTTTAACAGGCAGAAACCTGGAGCAGACCCAGACTCCTGGAGGATGGATGTCTGCCTGGACCAGTTGGGGTTAAAGAGAGAGAGTAAAGGAGGAGAAAAAGAGAGAGCGATAGAGATAGAGACTGGGGGAGAGGGGGAGAAGGGGGGAGTAGGGGGAGACACATGGAGGCAGTTGAGGATAAGTAACTGATGATGATGAAGGCAGGAGAGAGGCAGGACCACCGCAGCAGGTCCAGAGATAATCCTGGAAGAATCTGTGATAAGCCTGGGAAGAACTTTATTAAAATATTTAAAATGGAATGTCTGCCAGTGCTAGGACAGGAGGTGCTCCTGGAAGAGCTGGGTCTTCAGGAGCTTCTTGAAGATAGGCAGGGATGCCTCTGTTCTCATAGTACTTGGTAGAGTGTTCCACCAACGTGGAACGACCCATGAAAAGAGCCTGGATTGTCCTGTACAAGGTCTGGGGACCACCAGACAACGTTCCCCAGACGAGTGGAGCAACATAAGTGGTGCAACATAAGCTTTTACCAGTGCACCTAGATAGGTAATTATTTGAATTACTACTTTTTACTTGGACTTGAGAAATATTTTTCTAAAGTAACACTACTTTTACTTGAGTATAATTTTTGCCTACTCTACCCACCTCTGCTTGTGACATGCAGAAATTCTTAGATGACACCTATGTTTCCCAGGTTGACAGGAGGAGTCAAACCTCATGTACTGTCCTCGCTAAGACATCTGTGCTTAGCCTGAGCTAGACAGCGAGCTAACCTCGGAACTGATGATGCAACATATGTCCTCTTAGCAGTTTGCAGCTTAAATGTACATTCTTCACATCAGGCAGATTGATAGGATTTACCGAAAAAGGCACTTTTTCATCAGTTTTCTCATTTTTTGATATAATAACCCTCAACTTTAATCTGATTTTCTATGAACATCTACATGATCAGTGAATTAAATATAGAAAAATACCAGATTTTTACTGAAAAGAATGCAAAATACAGAAGAAAATATCTTGATAAATGGTGAAAAATAACTTAAGAAGGATTAAATAGAGAGAAAAATTAATTTGGAAACTGCCACAGAAGTAGCACTGGATCTTTATGGGTTAAGTGTCCTTAACCACCGCCATTGCATAATTACTTTGCACTGTGTTTTTATTAATGTACTATCGACTAATCTACTATTACTACTACACTGCGAAAATCAAAATCTTACCAAGTGTATTTTTCTCATTTCTAGTCAAAATGTCTCATCACACTTAAAACCCCTTTAGCCCTATCAGCCCGCCCGTGGGCCGAAAAAATTATATTAATACTCATCTACTATAAAAATATAATAAATCAGGACAATGAATGTTTTTTTCAACTTTTGCTCAAAGTTTAGACCCTAATGTTAATAAAAGTACATCAAAAGTGTATTTTAGTGCAAACTTTAATGTTCAAACATGATTTTTAATCTTTGTGGGGTGAAATATACGCTATTAAAAATCTCCCACACGAACAATTCATTTATGCATATCATCGTCATTCCAGCCGAAAAAAAAACAGGCGAGGATAAAAAATTCTAATTTCTCTTTTAGTTTGTTACAGTTTACTCAGGCGTAGTAACAGATACAATATTTTAGACAATGGGAATAGATTCTGTGAGGTCTCTAAGAACATCCATATGAACCTTATTATTGTGAAGTAATTCTTCATTTACTTTGGGTATGTCTTTTTAGGCATTTTTCCCCTGAAAGGGTCAGGGTTAAACAGGTTAAAATCATCTAAAGTACAGGTGTCAAACATGCGGCCCGGGGGCCAAATCCAGCCCGCCAAAGGCTCCAGTCTGGCCCTTGGGATGAATTTGTGAAATGCAAAAATTACACTAAGATATTAACAATCCTTCTAGTTCAGGTTCCACATTCAGACTAATTCAGTCTCAAGTGGGCAGGACCAGTAAAATACTATCATAATAACATATAAATAATGACAACTCCAAATTTTTCTCTTTGTAAATGTAAATATTTTCATGTATTTATACTAAAACAAAGTATAATTTTGCAAAAAAAGGTGAATAACCTGAACAAATATAAACAACCTGAAATGTCTTAAGAGAAGTAAGTACAATTTTAACAATATTCTGCCTGATATTAAATGTTTTGTGTGTTTGTAGATCCACCGTGATCTGTACGTTATAATGTGCATGTATAAATGATAAACTGAAGTATAATATTGTTAAAGTTACACTTATTTTTTCAGTTTGTTTATGTTATTCACATCTTTTGAAAGGATAGTTTGTAGATCTAAACCTTTTCATAATGTAAATTTACTTTTTTTCGCTCTAAAACATAGAGAAAAGTTTGGAGTCGACATTATTTATATATTATTATGTTATTATTTTACTGGTTCGGCCCACTTCAGATAGAATTTAGATGAATGTGGCCCCTGAACTAAAATGAGTTTGACACCCCTGACCTAAAGAGTAATTTTTCAGCGAGATATAAGAACTTAATTTTAGACAATAGATCTGGAAAATCATATTTCAAGAAATCTTACCGAGATAATTTTCACTTGTTCCATTGGCAGATTTTTTTTTGCTTGTTTTTGCTTGCTACCAACAGAACAAGTGAAAATTATCTTGATTGCATTTCTTGAAATACGATTTTCAAGATCTATTGTCTAAAATTAAGTTCTTATATCTCACTGAAAAGTTACTCTTTAGGCGATTATGTCTTATTTTAAGTGTGATGAGATATTTTGACTAAAAATGAGAAAAATACATTTGGTAAGATTTTGAGTTTTGCAGTGTACATACTACTACTATCTATCACATAATCATTTCACGGGGCCTTGTAACAGTAATTTGTACTTTAGTATAGTGCATGGTTAACACTAATTTAAAAAACTATCTTATTGTGAAAGTAGAAGAACTATAGCTGTAGTTGTATTTGTATGTGTTTTAGTTGCTGGATACATAAAACTAAATCTGTTTTTAAAAAGGGAAATTTCTTCAACTTACTAAAAGCAACAGTAAAGCAAAAAGATAGAGCTGTAGAAAAGAATCCTAGATCTTTTGCAAGATGTAACTCTGCAAATGAATCCCAGTAGTACATGTTAAACTACACAAAACTTGCAGCAGATTAGAAGTAACCACTGGACAAAATAACACAAAATCTTGAAAATAAATACTTGGCTTAACACGTTAAAAAAAAAAAAAAAAAAAAAAAAAATCTCCTCTTCCCTTTTTTCAATATCATGCACTGACACATGTATTACTTTATTTATTTATTTCATTGAACCTGAGTTAATCTGAGTTCACGGACTAGTAGTGGTGATTTTCCGGACCGTTGTGGAATGATTAATAGCCTAACCAGGCTCTTTGAAATGCATGCTCTCAGGAGCCACTGTGGCTTGGACCCCACAAACACTAGAAGGTTGTGTTCTGACCACAGCCTTTTCTAAGTGGACTTTAAACCTTTAAGGTCACTCATGAACATTGAAATATGCAAAAGAATAATATATTTATTTAAAAAAAAAAAAGTGTAGTCCTTTACTATTGTGGTGCCTGTAAAAGGACTGACATAAACCTGCAGATGAAAACTAAAGGTACATTCTGTGAACTAAATGCTTTTCGTACATGATTTATGATACATATTTCAGCAGGTGAGATGGTTGGCAACACAATATGATGTTCATAGCTTCCCATCTCATGTTTATTGTATCGTGTTTAATCACTAGTGTGTTGTACGTGATCCTTTTAATGAACGCTGCTGTGTGTCAGGTCTTGTCTTTACACCGATGCTGTATCTCACACACATTTTCTGGTTAACCCTTTCATGCATAGTGGTCACTACAGTGGACAGTTATTCTCTTGTATATTCATGGATTTTGTTGTTTTAGTTCCATATCAGCCAACACAATGGACACTTAAGCACCATCACATACACTGTAATTCAGACCGTTACTGTAACTTTGTTGTTCTTCATAAACCTGATCTGCAGTAACATGTTTGAGTGTAAATCAATTGCTAATTGTTATTAGAGTGTAATTAATAGTTTTGTTGAGTTTTTTTCCTTTTTTTAAATTTTTTTTTATTTATTTATTTTTGCATATTATCTCCATGAAGTGAGTAATAACACTGGTCTACAATTTTTTTTAGGAATGATTTGCTTCAGACATTTGTTACGTCCCGGCTAGGGGACTCAGGGTGCAACACGAAGTTTGTCATCACTTTTCCTCACTCCCAAGCCATAGAGAAAAAAACCCTGGACACGGGTTTTACAAGTTTAACAAAAAGGTGATTTATTTACAAGGTGCAACATAAGGTTATTGAAAACTAGAGAGAAAACAACTGAGACTTCAGGGTGGGCTCCGGCCAAAACAACAAACAAAACTGCACTAATGAGAAAATAGGCTGACCTGCAAAACAAAAGAAACCAAAATACAAGGTCTAACCTTCCTACCAAAAACAGGAGAAAACGAGATAAAACAAACAGGGCAGCCCACCCCTACTTCTGAACAGGACTTCTGGCGGAATGGAGGCAGGGTTGGGAGTGGAGGAGGAGCGGCACAGGTCCGGCCCAGCTCCGCGGTCTTTAAAGGTCCGCTTCCCGTTGCTGCTCCAATCACGGGGGAGCATCTGGCTCGGCACCTGCAACATATTATCCACTCACACACACAACAAAGGACACACCCACAGAGTGACACTACGACCCACCTATGGGTCGTAACACATTAAATGCGCTAAATGTTACATATTTTAATAAGATTAATTGGAAAATAAATGACAAAAGTGCCGGTTTGCTCATGTTTTCAAGGTATATGATAAAGTGTTATTACACATACAGGGTGGGGAAGCAAAATTTACAATGAACATTTAGTTGTTTTTTCTCAGCAGGCACTACGTCAATTGTTTTGAAACCAAACATATATTGATGTCATAATCATACCTAACACTATTATCCATACCTTTTCAGAAACTTTTGCCCATATGAGTAATCAGGAAAGCAAACGTCAAAGAGTGTGTGATTTGCTGAATGCACTCGTCACACCAAAGGAGATTTCAAAAATAGTTGGAGTGTCCATAAAGACTGTTTATAATGGAAAGAAGAGAATGACTATGAGCAAAACTATTACGAGAAAGTCTAGAAGATACTATTAAAGAAGAATCGGAGAAGTTGTCACCCGAATATTTGAGGAACACTTGCGCAAGTTTCAGGAAGCGTGTGAAGGCAGTTATTGAGAAAGAAGGAGGACACATAGAATAAAAACATTTTCTATTATGTCAATTTTCTTGTGGCAAATAAATTCTCATGACTTTCAATAAACTAATTGGTCATACACTGTCTTTCAATCCCTGCCTCAAAATATTGTAAATTTTGCTTCCCCACCCTGTATATTGGTTTATGTACATTTATATAATAGTTTTATAAATCTTCCACTAAATAGAATCTGTAAAGTGAATGTATTCTAATGTGCAGACAGTGTTTTGAAGTAGATCTTGTAGCTCTGAGACAAATATTCCTTTTGAGTCAAACCCATTCTCTCGTTAATTCTTGAATTTCACATTTTGACCCAAGGCTGTATCTTGGAAACTTCAGCCAACCAGCATTTTTGACTTGACTTTCCTTTATCAGTGACTCTCGTGTGGTAAAATTTCATTACTTTTATTCTGGAAGTATTTTCCTTGTAGACCAGTGTAACTAATATTAGTGTATGTTAAAATATGAGAAAACCTCAGATTAGCAGTATTAAAAATGTTTTTATTTCATAGTTTTCACACAGTATGTCAGTAAATACATATTTCTTTGCTTCAAAAACTAAACGCATGGTGTCCATTGGAGTGGACATTTTTGCAACTCCATGAAAAGTAGGTTTATAAAAAAAAATTTCAATCACATTATTTTGTCCACATCTAAAGAGGAATAAAAACAAACAAACAAAAATTTCTTAAGGTTCACCAACTGCCACTAAAAATCGAAGAAGAAGAAGAAGAAGAATCTTCTTCTTCTTCACAAGGTGGATTCCATGACCCTTTTAAAATGAACAGTGAAAAAGATCTTTCACTGTTCATTTTAAAAGGGTCATGGAATCCACCTTGTGAAGAAGAAGAAGATTCTTCTTCTTCTTCGATTTTTAGTGGCAGTTGGTGAACCTTGCAAGCACAACTCACGTAAACTCACGTCAGGTACAAGAACGAGCAAAGCCGAACGCAGCCGGAATGAGGGAGCCTGTGAGCCTGAGCCCAGGGCAGCCTGAGCCCAGACACGCAAACCGTGGTTTTACAGACAAATCCCGCTGCGCACTTGTGGATCTGTCACGGCAGAAGTGTAGCAAAATCCACGTGTGTAAAGAGAGCCAATCGAGAAGCCGCTTGACTTGTAACCAACGATTTGTCTGTATTTCTGGGTCTTGAAGTGAAAATACTTTGACTTTTCAAATCTGATTACACACACACAAGTTGTTTTACACATTTGCAGATTGTTGTACAGACACACAAATCTCATCACGCATTTACAGATTCATATACACATTTGCAAATCCGACTGCGCACAGACAGATTGAGATGCGGACACTCAACTCTCCACACGCATTTGCAAATAATATTGCTACAATAATGGCCCCATAGTTTTCCTGGTTAAATAAAGGTAAAATAAAAAAAAATAAATAAATAAACAAATAACATGGGGTCTCACGGGAAAAAAAGTCAATTGTCTTTTTCTCCAAAACTCCAGTTCTGATTGACTTCAAACTTGGTATACGGCTTCTGTATGATGATGTCAACATAAAGTATTGAAATTATTTCAATCTGGATCTGATTCTGGATTTGGTGCCACTTTGAAAAAATTTCCCATTATAAGAGATAGGAAGTGGATTGATCCAATAAATCAATAAGTATCAATGATATCAAGTTGGAATTTGAATTTTTTACAGATCTGATTGGAACATGAGCAAAACATGGGCTATTTCTGTAATATAATAAATACACAGAACTGGGTGGTAATAAATGGCATCTGGATACATTTTCCAAAGCTTTTAATTTGGCCGGTAAGCTACAGGGCCATTTGTCCTGTTTTTGCATATTGTAAGTACAGTGATGGCAACAGGAGTGTTTTTTCTATTTCTCCTGCTTAAATAAGACATTCATCAGGTGTTTATCCACTTGAATAATTTGTGTTTGTGTTGGAATTCAACAGACACAGGAATGGAATGGCTGTCATACATGCAGACACTCTGATTTCACAGGAAATTGCTGTGGTCTCTCAATTTTTTCCAGAGCTGTATATGACCTGGTTTGAACTTCCTCATTTCTTCCATAATCTGATGCTACATAAAAAGCTCTAGCAAGATGAAATACACTCCTTGTACATAATAAAACAGGTTGAATTTTTGCTCTATATGACTATAACTATAACTTTATTGGTTTTCAATCCCTTTGGACTGTTGTTTGCTGACTTAAAATATGTACATGTCACTGAGACTTATCGTTGTTGGGTTTCTGGTCTGACTTCCATGAATTGTGCAGACATTAAAGGTGCCCTCGGCCTCTTCCCTTGAGGATCAGCAGTGTGGGTCACTTTGATCTCTTAGCCCCTGTCTTTCAAGTTTTCTACCTTGTGTAAAATGTGCCTTATCAGAAAGTATGCGGGTGTTGGGGGGGAAGAAAGAAAAACCATCTGCATTACTGCTTGGACAGCAAATTTCTGGCTAATCCCCTGAACCCCGCTGATAGCAAGGCTACCAGCGCATCATTACTCTTTCATGTGTCGGCCAAGCGGCTGGGTTGTCATCACTGACAGAGAAAGTGTCAAAGTGGGTGTTTACATCAATAATTAAAACTGAGGGCTCCGAAAGTCATAACATCTGGGGTTGACATTACCTTTTAATATTTCCTACAGTTTGTCCCTGAGCCGTCCATTACAGACACATCTCCCAAAGTGGTGGATTGTTGTTGTTCTGCAGTTTCTTGTACCGAGTCTGAATGTGCAATGAAGCGACGATATATACATATCTCCATTTTTCTAGGCTCAACAAACGCTGATGCAGGTTAACCCATTCAGGCCCAGCATCCACTGAAACTGACATGATATTATGTAGTTGTAGGGATGTAACAATTACCGGTATGACGATAAACCATGGGAAAATTGCAGACGGTTAGTATTACTGTTTAAATTCTAATTATCATGATAACTGTGTTTGATTACCGCACTTTTCCGGAGAAAACGCCTATGTAAAGATCTGCTTTTATGCCAAATATTTAAGTATAGTTTTAATTTATTGCAATTTTAATTTTCTATACCTAATATTTGGAACCAATATTCACTTTTTTTTAATTTTTTTTTTTTTTTTTTTTATATCTTTTTATTTCACACAAGAGAATCCTCCAGATACAGTACAAACATAGTCATACTGGGTCTCACTTTTTACAATTCTCCTTTGTGCATTCTTACCACCTCCCATCCCTAAAGAAATAAATGAACTAAACACACTCAAAAGTAACAGGCCAGAAATATCCATGTCTAAAAAATAAATAAATAAATAAATAATAATAATAATAATAAAAAAATCATCATCACAATAACATTAATAAGGGTAACAACATAAGCATGAGCATAATTATGCATGCTGTAACATCCATCCATCCATTATCCACCGCTTATCCGGGGCCGGGTCGCGGGGCCAACAGTCTAAGCAGGGATGCCCAGACTTCCCTTTCCCCAGACACCTCCTCCAGCTCTTCCGGGGGGACCCCGAGGCGTTCCCAGGCCAGCCGAGAGACATAGTCTCTCCAACGTGTCCTGGGTCTTCCCCGAGGTCTCCTCTCGGTGGGACATGCCCGGAACACCTCCCCAGGGAGGCGTCCAGGAGGCATCCGAAACAGATGCCCGAGCCACCTCAGCTGGCCCCTCTCGACGCGGAGGAGCAGCGGCTCTACTCCGAGCTCCTCCCTGGTGACTGAGCTCCTCACCCTATCCCTAACGGTGCGCCCAGCCACTCTGCGGAGGAAACTCATTTCAACCGCTTGTATCTGGGATCTTGTCCTTTTGGTCATGACCCAAAGCTCATGACCATAGGTGAGGGTAGGAATGTAGATTGACCAGTAAATCGAGAGCTTCGCCTCTCGGCTCAGCTCCTTCTTCACCACAACCGACCGGTACAACGACCGCATCACTGCAGACGCTGCACCGATCCGTCTGTCAATCTCACGCTCCATCCTTCCCTCACTTGTGAACAAGACCCCGAGATACTTAAACTCCTCCACTTGTTGCAAAGACTCCCCACCGACCCGAGGCCATGGCTCTCGACCGGAAAAAGGTGGTCTGCCCTCTCCAGGTCAGTGGGGAGTCTTTGCCCCAAGTGGAGGAGTGCTGTAACATAAATAGCAATAATGGGCAGTATTCATGATCTACAAACTCAAACTTTCTCCATTCCAGAAAGTAAAGGCGACCAAAATTCATTAAAGAGATGGCCCCGATTATATTTATCCAAAGTCAGTTTCTCTAAAGGTAAAAAAGAAGACAGTTGATCAAGGAAGATCTTAAAAGATGGCGGGGAGTCATTCTTCCAAAATAAAAGTATGTATTTCTTTGCGAAGTAAGTGATCAAAATTAGTATCCTGCATTTTTTATCATTTAACTGTAACTTGTATGTGTCATTTAATAAATACAGACTGCTGCTTAAATCAAACTGTAAATCCCAATATTCACTTTTAAAGTCTTTGAAAAGGTTTGTTAAGCATCTTTGTGTTATTTATGCAATAAAGTATATACCTTTTTCAAATCAGATATTATATTTTTTGTGTTTTTTGTCCTTTTATGTTTAGTAGTAAGTTAAAGTGAAAAAAAATAATAGGCAGATGATATAAATGAAGTTGTGCTGAGAAAAGAGATCCCAAACATGGGTATAGTAAAGATTTGTTTATGTAGTATATAAAGGCAAAATCAAAAGGACTGAAAAACGGACAAAATAGGCTCAGACCACTAAGGGTTAATATTTGAATGTTTCTGCAACAGAAGGTACATTGTGCCGATTATTTTATTTGTTTATTTTCTTTACTTTTTTTTTTTTTTTTTAATTAATACAACTTGGTTAAATTATTTCAGTGTGTGTATTAGTATTTTTTGAACATTTTGAGCACAATTTCAACAATACCGCGATAATAATGATAACCGTGATAATTTTGGTCACAATAACCGTTATATGAAATTTTCATATGGTTACATCCCTATGTAGTTGTAAGCCTACAAAAACATTTGCTTTCGTAATTTAAATGCTGCCACACCACTGAGTAGTCCCTAATGAATTAATCAGAATGTTGTCATACCTAAATTAATCTGAAGCACACAACACTGTCATCACTCACTGACTGGACAAGAGAAGGGAGGGGTAAGACTTCTGATCCTTAGAATACTATTTTATGCCACCGTAAGTACACTGCAAAAATCAAAATCTTACTAAGTGTATTTTTCTTATTTCTAGTCAAAATATCTCATCACTTAAAATAAGACATAATCACCTAAAGAGTAACTTTTAAGTGAGATATAAGAACTTATTTTTAGACGATAGATCTTGAAAATCTTATTTCAAGAAATCTCACCAAGATGATTTTCATTTGTTCCATTGGCAGATTTTTTTTGGGCGTAATTCCAGATTTATTTATTTATTTATTTTATTTTTTTGCTTAATTCAAGCAAAAAATCTGCCAATGGAACAAGTAAAAATGATCTTGGTAAGATTTTTGAAATAAGATTTTCAAGATCTATTGTTTATTTAAATTGAAAAGTTGTTCAAATGGTTTCAGTTTCAAAATAAGGAAAACAATCTGGTTCCTTTGCTGGGATAATTTGCAAAATATTGCCATACCATCTTATGTGTAAAATCTGACGTAATATTAGCTGGAAAATCTTATTAAGAAAAAGTTAGACTTTTTTTTTTTTTTTTTTTTTAAATAAGAATATTTTTCTTATGTAAAAAATTCTTGACAAGCTTTTTTTCTATTTAGATGAAAAATAAGACAAATGTTCTGGAAATAAGTTTTTTTTCACTTTCTTAGAAATAATTTTTTGCAGTGTGGGCCTTAAGCATCAGAAGGAACCTCTTCCTTTAGTGTGAATATGCCATGGTTGAAATATTATGGGACATTTTTCATGGACAGACATGTTTTTATTGTATGTTCTAATGTGTTTAACATCATCAGTTTTAAATTCAACATTAGTAATTTATTGAAGGGGATGAAGCAGAGGATGAGACCAGGAGTGGAATAGATGCTAACTTTAGATGTTAGCACATTATGCTCTCTATGATGTTTTATGCTTTTCATTCAATAATACATTAAATACACTCCCTGGACAAGAGAGAGAGAAAAAAAAAACCCACAATATTTCAATGGAATGCCTTTAGTTATGATTGAAGACATCATTTATACCACACAATAGATGTAATAAAATTCACTTCCACCCAGAGTTGCATTCATTTTGCACCAAAACCTTGTACTGATGATTGGAAGGTCTGAGTACTGTGTAGTTTTCTCGATCACATCTCAAAGATTCTGATGATGTTCTAGTCTGGACTCTGGGGTCCAATCCATGCATGAAAATGACATGCTCCTTAACCCTTTCATGCATGAATTATGAGAACCTTAACTCTTTCAGTGCCATGGGCCGATTAAATCGGCTTTACGAAAACAACCTGTAAAGTGCCACGGGCCGATCAGATCGGCCTTGGAGAACACGCCACATTTGTGTACAAACAAACCATCCACCCCCATTTCTTTCTCACCCTTCGATGACATTCTTTCTGTGTCCCCCTTTTGAGACCAATCAGACGGGAATTTGAGGTCACGCGACCGAATAATATTTTTATATCTTTTTAATGTTTCTTATTCTCCGGTGTTTCATCAGAGGGAGCCCTCCATGCCGGGGGGCGGCTGTGGACTCCGGGGGCTGTGGCGCCTTCTCTCACTGGGGTCCGCTCCTTTCTGGTGGGTGGGGGTCCCAGTTGGCCCTCTCCCACTAGTTGGGATGCGGGGCTGTGTTGCTGGTGCCTGGTCGCCGGGGTCGGCGGCTGCCTCCTGGTGCGGATGGCTCCCTGAGACAGCGCCTCCTAAATTGATGTTTTACTTTTACTTGTACATTTTTGTTCTGGTCTACCCGTGCTCAGTCAGTCTTCTTAAGTATGTGTGAACTTGTGGGTTTGCATGTATATGTGTGTGTGTGTGTGTGTGTGTGTGTGTGTGGGTGAGTGGGTGAGTGGGTGGGTGGGTGTGGGTGGGTGTGGGTGGGGGGCGGTACTGATTTTTAAACTGATATGTAAAGCACTTTGTGCTACAGTTTTTAATGTATGAAAAGTGCTATATAAATAAAGATTATTATTATTATTATTATTTATTATTATTATAAATTATGCAAATTACGATCAATAATGAATCGGCTGCGTCCGGTGCGTTTTGAATGTAATCAGCAATCGGTCGGATGTTACCGAGCGGTTTCCCGCAGGATTCTTCAAATATTATAAAAACGAAGCGAAATACTGAAAAACGGCCAAATTCTGTGGCACTTTTAAGGCTTATTAGCCCCTTAACTGTCTGGCACCGAAAGAGTTAATCAAGATTTTTTTTCCTGAGTGTTTTTATTCCTCTTTAGGCATTAAAAAAACAATGTGATTGATTTTTTTTGTTGACATGTCACCAGTTCATGTCAGGGCTGACATATAGAGACAAACAATCACTTTCACATGGGGAGAACATGTAAACTCCACACAGAAAAGTCTCACCCAGGACCTTCTTGCTGTGAGGTACGAGGGCTGTCCACTGCACCACGATGTTGCCCGATACAAATGGGTTTTTAAAGCAGGGGTGTGTAACTCATTTTAGTTCAGGGGCCAGATTCAGCTTAATTTGACCTGAAGTGAGCCGCACCATGAAAATAATAACATAATAATATATAAAAAATGTGAACTCCAAACTTTTCTCTATGTATTAGAGCGAAAAAACTTAATTTACATTTACATTAACATGAACAAACTGAAAAAAAAAAAAAAAAAAGTAATTTTAACAATATTCTGCTTCAGTTTATCATTTACACGTGTACATTATAACTTACAGATCACAGTGGATCTACAAACAAAACACTGAGGAGCAGGCAGAATATTATTAATTAAATTTGTACATACTTCTCTTAAGACATTTCAGGTTGTTCATATTTGTTCAGGTTATTCACATTTTTTGCAAAATTATACTTTGTTTTAGTGTAAATATATGAAAATATTTACATTTACAAAGAGAAACATTGGGAGTTGTTATTATTTATATATTATTATGATAGTATTTTACTGGTCCTGCCCACTTCAGATTGAATTGTTCTGAATGTGGAACCTGAACTAGAAGGATTGTTAATATCTTAGTGTAATTTTTGCATTTCACAAATTCATCCCAAGGGCCAGACTGGACCCTTTGGTGGGCCGAATTTGGCCCCCGGGCCACATGTTTGACACCTGTGGTTTAACCCTTTCATGCACGAATTATGACAACCATAGTCAAGATTTTTTTCTTTCCTCTTGTTTTTATCCTCCCTTAGGCATGAAAAAAAAGCAATTGAGTTTTTTTTTTTTTATGAAGTTACAAAAATGTCCATGCATTTAATTTTTGAAGTAAAGAAACGTGTTTAAAAAGTGAGATAAAAACAAATGAAAAGATTTTAGTCCTACTAATCGGATGTTTTCTCACATTTTAACATATTCTACTGCTAGTTATTACTCACTTCATGGAGGTAATATGCAAAAAAAACAAAAAAAAACAAACAGACAAACTTTTTGTCTAACAAATAATAAGTGATTTACACTAAAACATGTTACTGCAGATCAGTTTTATCAAGAACAGCAAAGTTACAGTAATGGGATGAATTGCAGTTTATGGGATGATGTATAAGTGTCCACTGTGTTGGCTGATATGGAACTAAAACAACAAAATCCATGAATATACAAGAGAACAGCTGGAGAATAGCTGTCCACTGTAATGACCACTATGCATGAAAGGGTTAAAGGGAGCATGTCAAACCTGTGTCAGGGATGCCGGTAAATGGCCTTTGATGCCATTGAATCTCTTCTGTCTAATAACAGTGACATCTCTCAGCTCCTCTTGTATCTCCTCTTTGTCTGCACCGGCTTCTACCTTAAGCTCATCTCATATCCTCTCCAAATTCCTGTGTTGTGCATTAAACCTCTCCACTGTGTGCCCCTCTTAAAACCTATAAAAGTAAGTACACCTTACTCACACTTAATCTATTCGCAATTTTAACATTCAACACTGGATATTTAGTGCGTTATTAGTGTGCGGCACAAAGGCGTTAGACAGTTTATTCTTTTAACTTTTAAAGCTACCATCTATCTCATTCTCTGCTGCATCCAAGCAGACATTTATAGGTAGTTAACTGTTTACGACAGGTTCAAAGAATGTAAAAGGTCCGATTACTTTTTCGCCAATTTAATAACTGTTCTTGGCTTTGGTGAGTGGAATAGCTACAGCAGGGGTGTCAAACTCATTTTAGGTCAGGGACCACCACATTCAGCCCAGTTTGATCTCCAGTGGGCCGGACCAGTAAAATAGTAACAGTAAAAAAAGTAAAACTCTGTTATGATCAGGTTTACGTCTAGAAAGTTTCCTTAAAAATCTGAATAATATGAACAACTTGAATTGTCTTAAGAAAAACAAGTGCAATTTTAACAATATTCTGCCTCGGTTGATCAGTTTATTATTTACACGTGCGTTACAATTGCACAAAACATTTAGTAACAGGCAGAATATTGGTCAAATTGCATTTACTTTTCTTAAGACATTTCCGTTTGTTTCTATTTGTTCAGGTTATTCACATTTTTTGTAAATGTATAGTTTGGTAATGTAAAAATTTCCATGTAATTTTACTTTTTTTACACCAAAAAACAAAGAAAATTTGGGGTTGTTATTATTTATAGGTTATTATGATAATATTTTACTGGTCTGACCCACTTGAAATCTAATTGGACTGTATTTGTCTGTATGTGGAACTTGAATTAAAATGATTTTGATACCATTCATTACCTCCGCCAAGGAGGTTATGTTTTTGCCAGGGTTTGTTTGTTTGTTTGTTTGTCTGTCCGTTAGTGTGCAACACAACTCAAAAAGTTATGGACAGATTTGGATGAAATTTTCAGGGTTTGTTGGAAATGGGATAAGGAAGAAATGATTAAATTTTGGTGGTGATCGGGGGTGGGGGGGGCCCACGGGGGGGGCCACTGATCAGCCTTGGCGGAGGTCTGCGCTCTCCGAGTGCTTCTAGTTGTTAATATCTTCAGTGTAATTTTTGCAATTTTTCACAAATTCATCCCGCGGGCCAGATTAGACCCTTTGGTGGGCCGGATTTGGCCCCCGGGCCGCATGTTTGACACATGTGAGTTACAGGAACAGATACATTTTAGTATATGTGTGTACTGACAGAAACCCACCCTTTTAATACATAAGTGCCCCCCATTGCTGCAGAGTACGTAGGGTCAGTGAGGAGCTGCTTTCTTCACTGCTGGCAGCGAGGGAAAACAGTGTAGTGTGATTTATGATGTTAATCATTAGCAGGAGAGGAGTGGAAGCACAAGGGGGGTGGAGAGAAGCTGTAGTGCCTGATGGAGTGTGTCCCCTTTGCTTGAGCCAAGCCTTCGGTTGGCTCCTTACAGAGAGGCTGAAATCACTGCTGTTTGATGGAGGGAGATGGGCAGCAAATAGTGAGACGTATGCATTCATATCACAACTACTACTGAGCCCAAACAAGCTGAGGACCAGAATTTGGACTCCAGATGGCACCAAAACTGGACCCAAAGGGCTTTGCATAAAGTAATCCTCAGCCAATCAAGTAGTAAAGGCAAAAAAAAGGGAAAAATAGTGTCTCTAAATGCAAAAATAATTAGGGGTTGTGGAGTTTCTTGAATAATAGATCCATAATCGTGCAGAAAACTGCTGCAGTGCACTTTGGGTTTAGACTCATGTCACTTTTTTGTTGTTGTTTTGACTTTGACAGCGATGAGAAAACATCTACTTTGACATTGCTGATTGGGATTTGGACAGAACCCAATAAAAATCAATAGAGATAACACCAGCTGTTCAATTAATACGGATAAAACCACAGGCAACAAAAACATGTAATAGAGTGTAGCAGAAGCACTAAGGTCAGTGAGAAGTTTCGGTACTTCCAAAGGCCATTTTTCAGTCAGTACTGTGTTTTGCACTTAAAAGCTGTTAACCCTTTCATGCATGAATTATGAGAACCTTAATCAAGATTTTTTTTCCTAAGTGTTTTTATTCCTCTTTAGGCATTAAAAAAACAATGTGATTGTTTTTTTTTTTTTTTTTTTTTTTTTTATGAACCTATTTTTCATGGAGTTACAAAAATGTCCACTCAGCTGGACACCATGCGTTTAATTTTTGAAGCAAAGAAACATGTATTTACTGACATACTGTGTCAAAACTAGGAAATAAATGTTTTTGGTAACACTTTACTTGAAGGTCTAGTTTATAATGCATTAAGCACACGTTCATAAGACATTATAATGCATTTATAATGCATTATAAAAGTCATTACAACAGTTTATGATCATGTACAACAACTTATACCAAGGTTAATAAAGTATTATAAGTGTAGGCAGAATGTATTATAAATTCAGCTTTCATAATGTTTTATACATCCATACCAAAGAGACAACAGTGTTTGTAGGAAGAATCTCAAGTCCTGGGTTACGTAATACATTATAACCATCATAATTCTAGCCACTTATAAAGACACAGAACTGCTCTGACATAGTTTCTGAAACTGAATAAGTCCTTATAAACATCAATAATAAGTTACAGGATGACTGATGATATTATAACACAAGTATGATGACTTATGAGCAGTATGTTTTGGCTCTGAGTAAAGCGTAAGTCAAAAATTATACATCCAAGTGTTCTTAATAACTCTTTATTTTGCAAAAACAAAACGGAAAAAGAACAGAGTCTGTACATAGAAGTGTTACATGTTGCTTTATACATGAATAAAAAATAATGTGGCAGCTCAAAATCTGTTAATTCAAACACATACTTTTTTTTTTTTTCCAATAAATATGAAATCCCTAAAAAAGATGGGTATAGGCACGAGTGAAAAAACCTAACAAAAGTTCTCCACCCAAAAAAAATAAATTCCTTCACACTGCTTTGGAATGGATGTATAAAACATTATGAAAGCTGAATTTATAATACATTATGCCTACAATTATAATACTTTAATAACCTTGGTATAACATGTTGTACATGATCATAAACTGTTGTAATGACTTTTATAATGCATTATAAATGTATTATAATGTCTTATGAATGTGTGCTTAATGCATTATAAACTAGCCCTTCAAGTAAAGTGTTACCATGTTTTTTTTTAACATTGCTAATCTGATGTTTTCTCACATTTTAACATACTATAATAGTAGTTATTACTCACTCAAATAATGTGCAAAAAATAATAAAACACAACAACGTAAAGAAACAAAACAAAACTGTTAATTACAGTCTAATAATAATTAGCAATTGATTTACACTCAAATATGTTGCTGCAGATCAGGTTTATCAAGAACAGGAATATTACAGTAATGGTATGAATTGCAGTGTATTATGGGATGGTGCATAAGTATCCACTGTGTTGGTTGATATGCAAGTAAAACAACAAAATCCATAAATATACAAGAGACCAGCTGTAGAATAACTGTCCACTGTAGTGACCACTGTGCATGAAAGGGTTAATAAAAAATGCATTGGTTTTACCATAGACTTAAAGCCAGTTTATTTACTTGTCACTGAAACAAACTGGAAAGAAAACACAGACTGTATCAATTAATTATGACAATACGTCTCCTGTCCTCTAATTGAGCAACATTCATTTGTCGTTGAAGTGAAATATCGACGTCAAATGTCGGTGTTAACAGCTACTATTACACAGCGACAAGTAACTGTTAAAGATGCAGGAGTCGAAATCAGGAGGAAAATCAAAAAACTAAACCCAAACATACTAGATCACAGGTGTCAAACATGCGGCCCGGGGGCCAAAATCGGCCCGCCAAAGGGTCCAATCTGGCCCGTGGGATGAATTTACAAAAAGTGCAAGTTAGGGCATCAAACTCAAAAATAATATCATAATAACCTATAAATAATGACAACACCATTTTTTTTCTCTTCGATTTAGTGCAAAAAACATTAAATTATGAAAATATTTACATAACAAACTGTCCTTTAATGATAAAATGTGAACTGCCTGAACAAAAGTGAACAATCTGAAATGTCTAAAGAAAATTAAGTGCAATTTTACGTGCACGTGTATATCACTATAAATGATAAGCTGAGGCAGAATATTGATAAAATTGTACTTATATTTCGTAATAAATTTCATTTTTTTCAGGTTATTCACATCTTTTTTGTTTGGATGGTTTGTAAATGTAAATATTGGCATAATTGAATGTCATTTTTTTGCACTAAAACAAGTTGGAGTTGTCATTATTTATGGGTTATCTTGTTATTATTTTACTGGTCCGGCCCACTTCAGATTAAATCGGACTGAATGTGGCCCCTGGAAGAAAATGAGTTTGACACGCCTGTACTAGATGATATTGTTTCATGTCGTTACATAAAAAAGACAACACTTTTCCAAGTTTTTCTATAAAGATATGAAGTGGACTGGTAGAATTGTGTCCAGGTCCTGATGGAATCTGAACACTGATTGGTAATTAGAGCTGTCAATCACAAATGTATGAAAAGTGTGAATGGAAATACAGGTGAAGATTAGGCCTATATGTTGAGATATAAAAATGGAATTTTGTCCTAGCAGGCAATGTTTGTTCCAGTCTGCAAAGTTTGTTTGTTTTTGCTAATTTAGTTATTATTATTGTTATTATTATCATTATTATTATTATTATTATTACCTCCGCCAAGGAGGTTATGTTTTTGCCAGGGTTTGTTTGTTTGTCTGTTTGTTTGTTTGTCTGTCCGTTAGTGTGCAACATAACTCAAAAAGTTATGGACAGATTTGGATGAAATTTTCAGGGTTTGTTGGAAATGGGATAAGGAAGAAATGATTAAATTTTGGTGGTGATCGGGGGTGGGGGGGCCACGGGGGGGGGGGGGGGGGGGGGGGCGCAGACCAGAAAATTTCATCAAAATCTGTCCATAACTTTTTGAGAAAGAAGGAGGACACATAGAATAAAAACATTTTCTATTATGTCAATTTTCTTGTGGCAAATAAATTCTCATGACTTTAAATAAACTAATTGGTCATACACTGTCTTTCAATCCCTGCCTCAAAATATTGTAAATTTTGCTTCCCCACCCTGTATGTGTCCTCCTTCTTTCTCAATAACTGCCTTCACACGCTTCCTGAAACTTGCGCAAGTGTTCCTCAAATATTCGGGTGACAACTTCTCCCATTCTTCTTTAATAGTATCTTCCAGACTTTCTCGTAATAGTTTTGCTCATAGTCATTCTCTTCTTTCCATTATAAACAGTCTTTATGGACACTCCAACTATTTTTGAAATCTCCTTTGGTGTGACGAGTGCATTCAGCAAATCACACACTCTTTGACGTTTGCTTTCCTGATTACTCATATGGGCAAAAGTTTCTGAAAAGGTATGGATAATAGTGTTAGGTATGATTATGACATCAATATATGTTTGGTTTCAAAACAATTGACGTAGTGCCTGCTGAGAAAAAACAACTAAATGTTCATTGTAAATTTTGCTTCCCCACTCTGTATATATATATAAACTACTTGAGAAACTGCTCAACCTGAAGGGGGAAAGAACAAATAATTATGTAAAAGTAATTTTACTAATTCTGTGCAAATACAAAATAGTAAAAGGTTGTTCTGTGTTCTAAATGTATGCAATCACAGTTCCATTTCCAAAGAGCAGGAACCACATTAGAGCATCAGTGTGGTTCCAAAGTGCTTGATAATAAACTGTAAAAGTCCAAAAACACCTGAGTCACCTAAACAGAAGATCCTACAAACTTTTCTGTCACAAACTGGGGAGTAACGAGGTCTCCATCAGAAGCTGGCCGCTTTGTGAAGCATGACAAAAGTTCTGGATGGGGGAGTGTGTGTGAGGGGTGGGATAGCATTTCATATCACAGAAGCTGTCAGGGAAGTTCAAAGAGGGTTCAGAGAGAAGTCAGACTTCACCTTGACGTGAGCTGTTGGCGCAAACAGAACCGAGTCTCCGCCTGACGTTTCACATACTGCCGACGTTTCCCTGTCTACTCCAAAGACAGGTCAGATTGCTGGAAATTCCCCCTCTGATGACAAGTTTTTGTTTTTCCTTCAGGTAACTGCTTCAGTAAAATAGAACAGGTCACCACCAAGACAGCAAACGTACACCGCTCCAGACAATGGACGACCGGCATGAAAAAAATGATATATTTTCAAAACTGTATAACATGTATTTCCGTAAGATTTGCTTAGAGGTCTTATTTCTGTCTTTGTGCAAAAGAAATCAATATAAGTGAATAAGTGAAAAAAGAATTGGGGAAAACATGTTGGTAATTACAATCAAAATGTAAAAGCTAAAGTCCTCTTGCAATTTGACTCATTAATTTGAAACAGTATGCTTATATGTATGTATGTATTTATTTATTTATTTATTAGGATCCCCATTACCTGATGCAGTACATCAACTACTCTTCCTGGGGTCCTCCCATTCCAAACAGACCCACAGTATCCATTTCCAAGCATAAAAACAATGTGATTTACCCTTATATTTCCTTCTTAACAAAACTCAATAGTCAAACAAAACAACATAAACAATAATAACAATACTACAAGATCAAATTAAAAGCAACACAAACAAACAAATAAACAAACAAACAAAAACTAAGTAATTATATTAAATAAATAAACCTAATTCTATTTGTTTGTGTGTGTGTGTGCGCACGTGTGTGTGTACATTCATTTGCTAATATCATATGTTTATGTTTACATGTCTTCTGAATTGTTTACAGACGTTGGGTTATTTGATGTTGCTTCAGTTGTCTTTTAAATCTCGCTTTTGTTTGTTCTTTAGTGATCTATGTATATCGGCTAAAATTTGCTTAGATGTCTTATTTCTGTCTTTGTGCATAAGAAATCAATCTAAGGGTACGTTTACACGGCAACACTCCGCAAAGATTTCTCCTTTGCGTTATAAAATCATTCCGCATTAAGACGAAGCCGCTATGATAACGATCTGCGTTAACATGAGTCCGCGAGGACAGCTGAATACGCTGTAGTGTCCATGCCAGACCAGTAGCTGGCGATGTAGAGCTGTAGTGAAACAGTGGCGGTAAAACACGCGCCTGCGCACAAACGATTTCCGGTTTAGACAGCCTTTAAATGAGGAGAAGAAGAAGAAGAGGTGGACAACACTATTTACAAACAACAATGGCGAGTGGTCGTACAAAGACGCAGGACTTCTTTGTCTGGACAGACGAGCTGAGCACAGTTAGCAGCACGTATGTTGTTCTGAAACCGGCAATTGTTGTTGTGGTTGTTCCTTCTTTTTCTGCAGCTTTATTGTGTCATATAGGCTGGCAAACCAGCTTGGAGGCGCATTACTGCCACCAACTGGCCTGGAGTGGGTTAACTGGCGGTTCTTGGCTGCGCACGCATGCGGTGACGTCATATTTTACCCCGGAACGCTCCGACTCGCGTTAACACGGAGCTGAAATGCGGAGCGTATCGATAATGTTCCACCCTGGACCCTGGTATTAAAAGTTTCCGGATTCAGGCACTCTAGGCACCATTTCCATGTTAACAGAAGGCTAATCTGCGATGAAATCTTCCTGGAGTCGACTGAATCCTACGCCGTGTAAAGGGGCCCTAAGTGAATCCCCAAAGGAACTTTGTGTTGGTGAATGCAAGTTATGCAAATGTACAGGATTTCAGTTCTGTTGCAACATGTTGATGGTCATATGAACTATGTTTTCAGCTCAAAAATGTCCAATTTCATCACAATTAATACTATATTTTCATGTCACAAATGGCCAAGTTATTACCTCCGCCAAGGAGGTTATGTTTTTGCCAGGGTTTGTTTGTTTGTTTGTTTGTTTGTTTGTCTGTCCGTTAGTGTGCAACATAACTCAAAAAGTTACGGACAGATTTGGATGAAATTTTCAGAGTTTGTTGGAAATGGGATAAGGAAGAAATGATTAAATTTTGGTGGTGATTGGGGGTGGGGGGGCCCACGGGGGGGGGGGCCACTGATCAGCCTTGGCGGAGGTCTGCACTCTCCGAGTGCTTCTAGTATTTGAACTGAATTTACCTGAAAAACAAATATTCTGTTCTTTTAGATTCCCCAGTTTTTCTTACCAGATTCTATCCTACATATCACATGTTTTATTTTTACAGGTTGCAGTATGGAGTATGGTGCTGATCCATCCTGCTTATGTTACGCCAATACGTACATTAAGAATGTCACACGTCACTTTTTAAATCAACAGTTTTCTAATAATAAGCATTTTTATAAAGAAATAACAATTCTATATTGTTATTTACTCTTTAGTATGATGATAAACTATACAATAAATAATTCTGATCCTAGTTTTTGCACAGGGATCATTTGTGGAAACGGTGACATGGCTGCCGAGCATCAGTATGATGGGATCTGTAACAACCATGTCACATCCGTCCACTGACACATTTTGTGTTTTTGTGTCAGCTGTTATTGATTTAGATCCACAATACTAACATTTATGAATAAGAGGAGAATTAGCAATAGTAAGTCTATAAGTTTATTCCTAATAAAGTACTGGTACTGACCAGAGCATCATGGGTAATGTCACGTCCGTCCACCAGCAAAAGTTTTTACATACACGTGCAATTCAAAATCCGATATTTCTGAAAATATACAGTATCTCCATTAAGTGAGTAACAACTAGTATTAGAATATGTTAAAATGTGAGAAAATATCAGATTAGGAGCATTAAAAATGTTTATCTGCATTGTTCTACAATATATAATTTTCTGTTGTTAAATACACATTTCTTTGCTTCAAAAGTTAAAAGTATGGTGGACATTTTGTAACACCATGAAAAATAGGCTCATAAATAAAATATTAAAATTGCAATTGCATTGTTTTTACATGCCTAAAGAGGAATAAAAACACTCCGAAAAAAAGTCTCGACTAAGGTTCTCATAATTCATGCATGAAAGAGTTAAAAAAACAGATGTTGACATACGCTACAACAAGCGAAGAAGAAGAAGAAGAAACATGTCGCGGTAACCCAATTATTTTTTAAATTTAGTACGAGATAGAGGGGTAAAAAATTATAAGTGTATTTGTAAATCAGCACAATATTTACATTCCTCACCATGTTTATGGAATGACTTCTCTTGTCATCTCGCGATACTAAATAAACAAATCATCGCATTTGTGATTTAATGGAAAAACTGATATTACGCATTTCTGTTTTTTCGACATTTAGTAAACATCGGTAAAGTTTTGCGCAAATGTCCAACGGAAAAGCGACGACTGACACTTAAAACAGCTTAACTCTGTTCCCAAATATAAAAAAAAAAAACGCTCATATTTAATGGTATTGTTGGCTGCTCTTATTTTATTTCTGTTCATCCTTCAAAATCTCCTCTTGGTTCTGTGCTTGGACCATTGACCCTCAAGTTGTGCAAATATAACTTGCGCACAAAAATTTACCTAATGGGAAAACGACAATTTTGCCAAAAGTTTTTGCGCTGGCAAGAGACGGTTTTTCAGGCGTAGCGCAAATGGTATATCTCGCAAAACTGCGATGGAAAGACCTTTTTTTGCAACTAGAATCAGGTGAATTAAAAAAAACAGATGTTGACATATGTTACATCAAGCGAAGAAGAAGAAACATGTTGCAGTATGTGTGGACACACCAGGAAACCCAATCATTTTTTAATTTAGTACGAGATAGAGGGGTAATATATAATAATAATAAATATATTTGCAAATCAACACCATATTTACGTTAGTCGCCATGTTTATGGAATGACTAATCATGTCATCTCGTGGTAATAAATAAACAAATTTGTGATTTAATGGAAAAACAGACATTACGCATTTCTGTTTTTTCGACATTTAGTAAATATCGGTAAAGTTTTGCATATATGTCCAAAGGAAAAGCGATGACTGACACTTGAAACAGCTTAACTCTGTTCCGAAATATAAAAAAAAATGCTCATATTTAATGGTATTGTTGGCGGCTCTTATTTTATTTCTGTTCATCCTTCAAAATCTCCTCTTGGTTCTGTGCTTGGACCATTGACCCTCAAGTTGTGCAAATATAACTTGCGCACAAAAATTTACCTAATGGGAAAATGACAATTTTGCCAAAAGTTTTTGCGCTGGCAAGAGATGGTTTTTCAGGCGTAGCACAAATGGTATATCACGCAAAACTGCGATGGAAAGACCTTTTTTTGCAACTAGAATCAGGTGAATTAAAAAAAACAGATGTTGACATATGTTACATCAAGCGAAGAAGAAGAAACATGTTGCAGTATGTGTGGACACACCAGGAAACCCAATCATTTTTTAATTTAGTACGAGATAGAGGGGTAATATATAATAATAATAAATATATTTGCAAATCAACACCATATTTACGTTAGTCACCATGTTTATGGAATGACTAATCATGTCATCTCGTGGTAATAAATAAACAAATTTGTGATTTAATGGAAAAACAGACATTACGCATTTCTGTTTTTTCGACATTTAGTAAATATCGGTAAAGTTTTGCATATATGTCCAAAGGAAAAGCGACGACTGACACTTAAAACGGCTTAACTGTGTTCCCAAATATAAAAAAAAATGCTCATATTTAATGGTATTGTTGGCGGCTCTTATTTTATTTCTGTTCATCCTTCAAAATCTCCTCTTGGTTCTGTGCTTGGACCATTGACCCTCAAGTTGTGCAAATATAACTTGCGCACAAAAATTTACCTAATGGGAAAACGACAATTTTGCCAAAAGTTTTTGTGCTGGCAAGAGACGGTTTTTCAGGCGTAGCGCAAATGGTATATCACGCAAAACTGCGATGGAAAGACCTTTTTTTGCAACTAGAGTCAGGTGAATTAAAAAAAACGGATGTTGACATATGTTACAACAAGCGAAGAAGAAGAAACATGTTGCAGTATGTGTGGACACACCAGGAAACCCAATCATTTTTTAATTTAGTACGAGATAGAGGGGTAATATAAAATAATAATAAATATATTTGCAAATCAACACCATATTTATGTTAGTCGCCATGTTTATGGAATGACTAATCATGTCATCTCGTGGTAATAAATAAACAAATTTGTGATTTAATGGAAAAACAGACATTACGCATTTCTGTTTTTTCGACATTTAGTAAATATCGGTAAAGTTTTGCATATATGTCCAAAGGAAAAGCGATGACTGACACTTGAAACAGCTTAACTCTGTTCCCAAATATAAAAAAAAACGCTCATATTTAATGGTATTGTTGGCGGCTCTTATTTTATTTCTGTTCATCCTTCAAAATCTCCTCTTGGTTCTGTGCTTGGACCATTGACCCTCAAGTTGTGCAAATATAACTTGCGCACAAAAATTTACCTAATGGGAAAACGACAATTTTGCCAAAAGTTTTTGCGCTGGCAAGAGACGGTTTTTCAGGCGTAGCGCAAATGGTATATCACGCAAAACTGCGATGGAAAGACCTTTTTTTGCAACTAGAGTCAGGTGAATTAAAAAAAACGGATGTTGACATATGTTACAACAAGCGAAGAAGAAGAAACATGTTGCAGTATGTGTGGACACACCAGGAAACCCAATCATTTTTTAATTTAGTACAAGATAGAGGGGTAATATATAATAATAATAAATATATTTGCAAATCAACACCATATTTACGTTAGTCGCCATGTTTATGGAATGACTAATCATGTCATCTCGTGGTAATAAATAAACAAATTTGTGATTTAATGGAAAAACAGACATTACGCATTTCTGTTTTTTCGACATTTAGTAAATATCGGTAAAGTTTTGCATATATGTCCAAAGGAAAAGCGATGACTGACACTTGAAACAGCTTAACTCTGTTCCCAAATATAAAAAAACACTCATATTTAATGGTATTGTTGGCGGCTCTTATTTTATTTCTGTTCATCCTTCAAAATCTCCTCTTGGTTCTGTGCTTGGACCATTGACCCTCAAGTTGTGTGTGACGGCCCCGCACCTTTCGGGCACTAGGGGCACTGTCAGTTCTCTTTTGCAGAAGGCGATGGCATGATTGGTGGCACCTGTGGCGGTCCAGGCCTGACTATATAGGCAGCTCGCCCGTGATGATCATTGGCTCTCTGGCTCTCTGGTTCTCGGGCTCTCTGGTTGTCTCTCTGGTCTGGTCTCGGTGCTGCTGGCTGGCTGTCTGGTCTGGTCCTGCTCTGCCCTGCTCCTCCTGGCTGGCGTTTCTCGGCAATTTTGTGTTTTTGTTATTGTTAATTTACTTAATAAATCCTGTTACTTTTTCACCACCTCCGTCTCCATTCTGGTCACCACCTCAGAGCCGGGTTGTGACATGTGCAAATATAACTTGCGCACAAAAATTTACCTAATGGGAAAACGACAATTTTGCCAAAAGTTTTTGCGCTGGCAAGAGACGGTTTTTCAGGCGTAGCGCAAATGGTATATCACGCAAAACTGCGATGGAAAGACCTTTTTTTGCAACTAGAATCAGGTGAATTAAAAAAAACAGATGTTGACATATGTTACATCAAGCGAAGAAGAAGAAACATGTTGCAGTATGTGTGGACACACCAGGAAACCCAATCATTTTTTAATTTAGTACGAGATAGAGGGGTAATATATAATAATAATAAATATATTTGCAAATCAACACCATATTTACGTTAGTCGCCATGTTTATGGAATGACTAATCATGTCATCTCGTGGTAATAAATAAACAAATTTGTGATTTAATGGAAAAACAGACATTACGCATTTCTGTTTTTTCGACATTTAGTAAATATCGGTAAAGTTTTGCATATATGTCCAAAGGAAAAGCGATGACTGACACTTGAAACAGCTTAACTCTGTTCCCAAATATAAAAAAAACGCTCATATTTAATGGTATTGTTGGCGGCTCTTATTTTATTTCTGTTCATCCTTCAAAATCTCCTCTTGGTTCTGTGCTTGGACCATTGACCCTCAAGTTGTGCAAATATAACTTGCGCACAAAAATTTACCTAATGGGAAAACGACAATTTTGCCAAAAGTTTTTGCGCTGGCAAGAGACGGTTTTTCAGGCGTAGCGCAAATGGTATATCACGCAAAACTGCGATGGAAAGACCTTTTTTTGCAACTAGAGTCAGGTGAATTAAAAAAAACGGATGTTGACATATGTTACAACAAGCGAAGAAGAAGAAACATGTTGCAGTATGTGTGGACACACCAGGAAACCCAATCATTTTTTAATTTAGTACAAGATAGAGGGGTAATATATAATAATAATAAATATATTTGCAAATCAACACCATATTTACGTTAGTCGCCATGTTTATGGAATGACTAATCATGTCATCTCGTGGTAATAAATAAACAAATTTGTGATTTAATGGAAAAACAGACATTACGCATTTCTGTTTTTTCGACATTTAGTAAATATCGGTAAAGTTTTGCATATATGTCCAAAGGAAAAGCGATGACTGACACTTGAAACAGCTTAACTCTGTTCCCAAATATAAAAAAACACTCATATTTAATGGTATTGTTGGCGGCTCTTATTTTATTTCTGTTCATCCTTCAAAATCTCCTCTTGGTTCTGTGCTTGGACCATTGACCCTCAAGTTGTGTGTGACGGCCCCGCACCTTTCGGGCACTAGGGGCACTGTCAGTTCTCTTTTGCAGAAGGCGATGGCATGATTGGTGGCACCTGTGGCGGTCCAGGCCTGACTATATAGGCAGCTCGCCCGTGATGATCATTGGCTCTCTGGCTCTCTGGTTCTCGGGCTCTCTGGTTGTCTCTCTGGTCTGGTCTCGGTGCTGCTGGCTGGCTGTCTGGTCTGGTCCTGCTCTGCCCTGCTCCTCCTGGCTGGCGTTTCTCGGCAATTTTGTGTTTTTGTTATTGTTAATTTACTTAATAAATCCTGTTACTTTTTCACCACCTCCGTCTCCATTCTGGTCACCACCTCAGAGCCGGGTTGTGACAAGTGGGGGCTCGTCCGTTTGGTTTCCTTGATCATGTGACAAGTGGGGGCTCGTCCGTTTGGTTTCCTTGATCATGTGACAAGTGGAGGTTGTCCGGTCCTTGGTCCATGTGACAAGCAGAGGTTTGTTTGATTCATTCATTTTTTCATTAGCGGTAGTCTCAGCCGTGTGGGCGGGGACTACATGATTTTGTGAATGACTGGTTGTAGTAGTGTCCACGTGACGTGGCGGTCGGGTGTGTTTTTTCATTGTGCATGTGTGCGCAATCTGTCTGCTTTTGGAGACTTGAGGTGAGTCTGTTTGTGTGTAGAGCGAGCCAGATGTGTGTTTTGTTAATGTTCAGGTGAGTTTAAACTCTGAGCTCTGTTCATGTCCTTTCACACTGGGGTGTCGCTGCTGTCTGGTCCCTGTAGGTTCAGAGCGTCTTCCCCTTTGGAATTCGCTGGGGGGGCTCTTTCGTAGGTGGTGTTGACCGTGGGTAGAGCGGTTGTCTCGGGAGCACATCCGATGCTTTAGTTGAAGTCGCCGTTTATCCGGTTGCTTCACTATGCATGCGGGATTCAGTGCATAAATACCCACCACCAGTAGACACCTGAAGACTAGGGAGGAGCTTAGAGAAGTTTCTGCTAGGCAGATAGAGGGACTGGCTGCGGTGGCTGTGGAGTGTGTTCTGGCTTTTGGCTCAGGAGTTTCAGGTGAGTTTTAGTGGTTTTTTCTGGTAGGTTAATTTAAAATGGCCTCGGTAGAGGACTTCCTGTCTGCTCCTTCAGAGGAGTGGTTGGACAGCTGTTCCAGAGAGCAACTGGTTAAAGTGGCTGAACATTTTGATTTGGATGTCGGTGATAAGCGGCAGAAAGTCGTTATGAGACAGATTATCAAAGGCAATCTGTTAGAGAGCGGAGTTCTCCGGTCTAAGCCTCAGATTGGCTTGACCGTAGATTCTGGTGCTGCGTTGGTCTCTGATGTGGGAGACGCCGGCTTAACGTTTGAGCAGCGCAGGGAATTGCTTTTACTGCAGCTGGAGCTTAAACGGTTAGATCTGGATGAACGACGGCTGAGTTTAAGTCAGGGTAGTGGACCCGGTCCTACTCAGTCCTCTGAGGTTCTGCGTTTCGATGTGGTTACTAACTTACGTCTGGTCCCTCAGTTTTGTGAACGGGACCCAGACACATTTTTTTCTCTGTTTGAGCGCGTGGCTGACAGCCGGAACTGGTCTGACGCAGAGCGCACGCTGCTGCTCCAGTGCGTCCTGACAGGGAAGGCGCAGGAAGCGTATTCTGCTCTGAGTCTGGCAGAGAGTAAAGTTTACGGATCTGTTAAAAAGGCTGTGTTAAAAGCCTATGAGCTGGTGCCTGAGGCATACCGTCAGCGGTTCCGCACCTGGCAGAAACACAGTGGGCAGACTCATATGGAGTTTGCTAGAGACTTAATTACACACTTTAATCGGTGGTGTTTGTCATTGGGTGTTGAGTCTTATGAAGCACTATGTGAGTTGATAGTGTTGGAGCAATTTAAAAACACTGTTCCTCCACACATAGCTGTTCATATTGACGAGCGCAAAGTGAAAACTGTGACCGAAGCGGCTGCGCTCGCAGATGAGTACGTGCTGACGCACAGAGGCCGTCAGTTTAATGGTGGTGTAGACCCTGAGGACAGCAGGTTCCGTTCGTCTGGTAGACAACGGGAGGCTGGGTCTGGGTCCTGGAAGCAGGACGCATCACCACGTTTTCCAACTAACTCTAAGGTTTGTAATTATTGCAGAGGCAGGGGCCATTGGAAAGCAGATTGTCCACGCCGATCTGGTAAGAATGCGCAGGTTAAGCCCGTGGTTCTGGCTGCTCCTGTGACACACTCTGTTTCTGTGGACACCTGTGGGGTCAAAATCAATCCTGTTCAGACTAATTCCTGTGTGCCCTGTAGCGACGTTAAATCTGTGAATGATTGTGGTTTGGCACAATCTGATTTTTCTGCGTTCATTTCAGATGGTCATGTGTCTTTGGTGGGCACTGATGTTTCCACTCCAGTGAAAATCCTGCGTGACACAGGTGCATTCCATTCTTTTATTCTGGGTTCTGTGTTACCGTTTTCTGACAGCACAGCCACTGGAGATTTCGTTCTGGTCCGAGGAATGGGGTTGACAGTCGTACCTGCTCCCATTCATAAACTCCATCTTAGTTGTGGGCTGGTGACAGGTGAGGTGGTTATGGGGGTGCGTCCTGCCCTGCCTGTTCCCGGAGTACATGTTGTTCTGGGTAATGACCTGGCTGGTAGCAGGGTATGGGTTGATGCTCCGCTTTCCCCGGTTGTGACGTTTTTTCCATCTGTCCCCAAAATGACTGACCAGTCAGTCCAGGACGAATCTGAGGTGTACCCGGCATGTGTGGTTACTCGCGCTCAGAGTAAAAATCCGTCTGAGGCGGAGCATTGTGAGGATGTCCGTGACACATGTGCTTTATCTGTACCTGACTCACTTCTGTCTGTTTCCCGTAGTGAGCTGATCGCAGAACAGCGTGCTGATCCGACTCTCTGTGAGCTTGTGCATAAGGTGGTATCAGCTGCTGAAGGGAACAGTGCGGCTCAGTGTTATTTACTGCTGGATGACCTGTTGGTGCGTAAATGGACGCCCCACTGTGACAGTTTCTTTGGTGAACCGGTGTTTCAAGTTGTTGTTCCCTCAAAATTCAGGGAGGAGGTGCTTAGGACTTCTCATGATCAGTCAGGACATTTAGGGGTTCATAAAACTTATAATTACATTCTTAAGTATTTTTTTTGGCCCCGTATGAAAAAGGATGTGTCAAACTACATCAAATCGTGTCACACGTGTCAAATTACAGGTAAACCAAATCAAACCATTAAACCAGCTCCTTTAGCTCCGATTCCAGTTGCGGCTCAACCTTTTGAGCACCTGATTATTGATTGTGTTGGCCCATTACCACGTTCCAAATCAGGTAACTGTTATTTACTCACCGTCATGTGTCAGACGACGAGGTATCCAGCTGCTTATCCACTTCGCACAATAACAGCAAAGGCTGTGGTTAAAGCTTTAACACAGTTTATTTCAGTGTTTGGAATACCTCCAATAATTCAGAGTGACCAGGGTACAAATTTCTCATCGAATTTATTTTCACAAGTTCTTAAACAGCTAGGCGTGAAACATAACAAAGCTTCTGCATATCATGCACAGAGCCAAGGTGCTTTAGAACGATTCCATCAAACCCTTCAGTCTCTGTTGCGCAGTTATTGCGTAGAGTTGGATCAGGACTGGGATGAGGGGTTGCCGTGGTTACTGTTGGCTGCCAGAGGGGTGGTGCAGGAGAGCACTGGCTTCAGTCCGAATGACCTGGTGTTTGGTCACGCAGTTCGCGGCCCATTGACTCTCCTCCATGACTCTGTGGTTCCGTCTGAACCTCCTCAGTCTCTAGTTGACTATGTGCGGGGGTTTCGACGTCGTTTAGTTTTGGCTGTGGAGATGGCTAAGGGAAATCTAGCCTGTGCACAAAGTAAAATGAAAAGATTATATGACAGGAAAACTGAAATTCGGGTATTTTCTCCTGGTGATCAGGTTCTGGCTTTATTACCGCTGGTGAACTCACCGTTCCAGGCTAAATTTCAGGGTCCATTTTCAGTTTTGCAGCGGACTTCAGATGTCAATTATTTACTGTCCACTCCAGGTCGCAGGAAGAAAAAACAGTTGTGTCATGTTAACCTGCTGAAGCCGTACCACCCCCGTGAGTTCCAGTCTTTTGGGGGCGGGGGGAGTGCGCAACAGCAGGACGCAACACCTGCGCTTGCTGTTGCTGCCGCTGATGTGTGTTCAGTAAATGTCACACCTGTGGTACAGAATGATGAAGTCCGTGCACCTGATGAAAGTATGTTGTGTGGCAGACTGAAAAATTCTGAAACACTGAATAATAATAATCTTTCACTGGGTCACCAGGTGAAGGCTATTTCCCACTATCCTGTGCCGACCACCAAAAAGGAACTCATGCGTTTCCTTGGGTTAGTCGGTTATTACCGTTGTTTTTGTAAAAATTTTTCCACCATAGTTGCTCCCTTGACAGACCTGTTAAAGGCGAGGGCAAAATTCATCTGGTCTAACTCCTGTCAGCAGGCTTTTGACAGCGTAAAGACTGTTCTGTGTTCTCCTCCGGTCCTCGCAGCTCCCCGTTTGGATCAGCCCTTTCAGCTGCATGTAGATGCGAGTGACGTCGGAGCAGGTGCTGTGCTGCTTCAGACAGGAAGTGATGGCATTGACCATCCTGTTAGTTTTTTTTCAAAGAAGTTCAGTGGGTACCAGATTAACTATTCAGTCATAGAGAAAGAAACTCTGGCTCTGGTGTGGGCTCTCCAGCATTTTGAAGTCTATCTGGACTGTAGTGTCCCACTGATCATTTACACTGATCATAACCCAATCACATTCTTGAACTCTTTGATCTGTCCGAACCGTAGGCTGATGCGGTGGTTCCTGTTTTTACAGGCATATAGTTTAGACATTCGCCACATTAAAGGCTCTGAAAATGTTGTGGCGGATGCTCTGTCTCGAGCCTGATTTTTGATTCCCCCATCTCTCTTAACCCGCTTGCTTCCACCTGTCCCTCTCACTCTTAAAGTGCTTCTCCAGGCGCCGGAGTTGCTGGGTGGCTGGATGAGGATGGTAAGCTGGTGCTGGTTTTAAGAGACTGGGGTAAGCATACAAATCAAAAGTGTTACTAAGTGAATGTTTTGTTTAACGTATTTTCTTTCAGACGGTCCTCTTAGAGAGAGGCCCTTTCTTTTTGGGGGGGGGTGTGACGGCCCCGCACCTTTCGGGCACTAGGGGCACTGTCAGTTCTCTTTTGCAGAAGGCGATGGCATGATTGGTGGCACCTGTGGCGGTCCAGGCCTGACTATATAGGCAGCTCGCCCGTGATGATCATTGGCTCTCTGGCTCTCTGGTTCTCGGGCTCTCTGGTTGTCTCTCTGGTCTGGTCTCGGTGCTGCTGGCTGGCTGTCTGGTCTGGTCCTGCTCTGCCCTGCTCCTCCTGGCTGGCGTTTCTCGGCAATTTTGTGTTTTTGTTATTGTTAATTTACTTAATAAATCCTGTTACTTTTTCACCACCTCCGTCTCCATTCTGGTCACCACCTCAGAGCCGGGTTGTGACATGTGCAAATATAACTTGCGCACAAAAATTTACCTAATGGGAAAACGACAATTTTGCCAAAAGTTTTTGCGCTGGCAAGAGACGGTTTTTCAGGCGTAGCGCAAATGGTATATCACGCAAAACTGCGATGGAAAGACCTTTTTTTGCAACTAGAATCAGGTGAATTAAAAAAAACAGATGTTGACATATGTTACATCAAGCGAAGAAGAAGAAACATGTTGCAGTATGTGTGGACACACCAGGAAACCCAATCATTTTTTAATTTAGTACGAGATAGAGGGGTAATATATAATAATAATAAATATATTTGCAAATCAACACCATATTTACGTTAGTCGCCATGTTTATGGAATGACTAATCATGTCATCTCGTGGTAATAAATAAACAAATTTGTGATTTAATGGAAAAACAGACATTACGCATTTCTGTTTTTTCGACATTTAGTAAATATCGGTAAAGTTTTGCATATATGTCCAAAGGAAAAGCGATGACTGACACTTAAAACGGCTTAACTCTGTTCCCAAATATAAAAAAAAATGCTCATATTTAATGGTATTGTTGGCGGCTCTTATTTTATTTCTGTTCATCCTTCAAAATCTCCTCTTGGTTCTGTGCTTGGACCATTGACCCTCAAGTTGTGCAAATATAACTTGCGCACAAAAATTTACCTAATGGGAAAACGACAATTTTGCCAAAAGTTTTTGCGCTGGCAAGAGACGGTTTTTCAGGCGTAGCGCAAATGGTATATCACGCAAAACTGCGATGGAAAGACCTTTTTTTGCAACTAGAATCAGGTGAATTAAAAAAAACGGATGTTGACATATGTTACATCAAGCGAAGAAGAAGAAACATGTTGCGGTATGTGTGGACACACCAGGAAACCCAATCATTTTTTAATTTAGTACGAGATAGAGGGGTAATATATAATAATAATAAATATATTTGCAAATCAACACCATATTTACGTTAGTCGCCATGTTTATGGAATGACTAATCATGTCATCTCGTGGTAATAAATAAACAAATTTGTGATTTAATGGAAAAACAGACATTACGCATTTCTGTTTTTTCGACATTTAGTAAATATCGGTAAAGTTTTGCATATATGTCCAAAGGAAAAGCGACGACTGACACTTAAAACGGCTTAACTCTGTTCCCAAATATAAAAAAACACTCATATTTAATGGTATTGTTGGCGGCCCTTATTTTATTTCTGTTCATCCTTCAAAATCTCCTCTTGGTTCTGTGCTTGGACCATTGACCCTCAAGTTGTGCAAATATAACTTGCGCACAAAAATTTACCTAATGGGAAAACGACAATTTTGCCAAAAGTTTTTGCGCTGGCAAGAGATGGTTTTTCAGGCGTAGCGCAAATGGTATATCACGCAAAACTGCGATGGAAAGACCTTTTTTTGCAACTAGAGTCAGGTGAATTAAAAAAAACGGATGTTGACATATGTTACAACAAGCGAAGAAGAAGAAACATGTTGCGGTATGTGTGGACACACCAGGAAACCCAATCATTTTTTAATTTAGTACAAGATAGAGGGGTCATATATAATAATAATGAATATATCTGTAAATCAATCCCATATTTACGTTAGTTTCCATGTTTATGGAATGACTAATCGTGTCATCTCGTGGTAATAAATAAACAAATTTGTGATTTAATGGAAAAACCGACATTACGCATTTCTGTTTTTCCAACATTTAGTAAATATCGGTAAAGTTTTGCATATATGTCCAAAGGAAAAGCGACGACTGACACTTAAAACGGCTTAACTCTGTTCCCAAATATAAAAAAACACTCATATTTAATGGTATTGTTGGCGGCTCTTATTTTATTTCTGTTCATCCTTAGAAATCTCCTCTTGGTTCTGTGCTTGGATCTGTATCAGGAGCCTGAATTCTGTGAATGACAAACTGTTCACAAATGATCCATGGGAGTGTGGGTGCATTTATGTTGCCTTCGCATTTTCCTCTATGTATGATGGATGTGGGATTAGGCTGTATCATGAATCATATCAATGTTTTCCCAGTCACTGTCAAGACTTGTGCAAGCTTACTCACTTCCTGGACGATGTTCATGTAAAAGGCGACAGATAATGTTGAATCTTCCTACGGATTAATGTACCAAAGGAGATTCAAACCCACAATAGGTTTAACCCATAAAGACCCAGTGCTGCTTTTGTGTCCCTTTCCAAATGAATGTTTCTTTCTATTTAGCCTTTCTTAAAGGGGTCATATTTTGCTAAACCCACTTTTATTAGTCTTTGCTACATTTATTTGTGTATTTGGACCCTAATAGTTCATAAAGTTTGAATTTCAACCCTCCAGGTTCTGCAAAGCTATCTTTATATTAATTCCAGCAAAAATCGAGTGGATTTCTTCAACCCGATTTAATTCCTGCTTACTTTGTTACATTTTATAACTAGTTACATCACAACATCAGCACATATAAGGTAAAGATTTCCGACAAACATTTCTCTGAGTATACCAAAATTGTTTGTCAGCAGCAGTGGTTGTAGTAAAAACTGAAAATATGTCCAAACTTTGAACTGATTACCTAAAATGTTCACTTGTTGGTTGAACGGGACAGAGCAGCACAGCCAACAACCTGGAGGGGGTGGGGCATGAAGTGACTCATTTGCATTTAAAGGGCCAGCGCTCAAAACAACCTTTCTGGTGTCATTACTCAGATATAGGGTTGAAGATGGACCTGTAGAGTTGAATTAATGAAGAATTCAGATCCAAGCAGAGCATTTACAGTTTATGTACACCACAAGGAAATGTTTTAAAACGCATAATTCCATTTACAAAAGCTAAATTTCACTCCTTTAACTGATTTATCGCCATTTATTATATTATCTTCTGTATTTTGTGTTTTTTTTTTAATGAAATTCAGGTATTTTCCCATATTTGTTTGACTGATCATGTAGATGTTTATAAAAGCTCAGAATAAAGTTGATTATCATAATATCAGAAACAGAGAAAAATGAAGAAAATGTTACTTTTTGCAACAATATATGTCATTAACTAAACATAAAACAAGTGTCTCCATCCACTGTCATTGATCCAACTCCATGGGTTTTACTGGTGAATCAATGGTGTAGAAGATGACGGTGTTTCCATGTTCACTACGGAGCCTCTGAACGTCCAAATGGGTCATATCTGATGACCATGAAAATATGACAATCTGTATTTTACATCAGTTATCTAGATCAGCAGGTAAAATGCATAATTCCATTTAAAAGGAGCAAAATATCACTCCTTTAAGTGATTTGTCACCATTTATTCTAATATTATCTTCTGTATTTTGTGTTTTTTTTCATGAAAATCAGGTATTTTCCCATATTTGACTTACTGATCGTGCGGACGTTTACAAAAGCTTAGATTAAAGTTGATCGTCATAAT
Organism: Sphaeramia orbicularis; assembly: GCF_902148855.1. NCBI lineage: Eukaryota > Metazoa > Chordata > Actinopteri > Kurtiformes > Apogonidae > Sphaeramia > Sphaeramia orbicularis. The sequence goes on along the minus strand of NC_043962.1, from coordinate 43,306,788 downwards.
ATCAGAAACAGAGAAAAATGAAGAAAATCAAGTGGATTTCTACAACCCGTGTCAATTCCTGCTTAATTTGTTACATTTTATAACTAGTTATGTCACAACATTAGCCCATATAAGGTCAAGACTTCCGACAAACAGTTCTCCGAGTACGACATAATTGTTTGTCAACAGCAGCGGTTGTAGTAAAAACTGAAAATATGTCCAAATTTTGAGCCGATTACCTAAAATGTTCACGTGATGGTTGAATGGAACAGAAGCACAGCCAACAACCTGGAGGGGGTGGGGCCTGAAGTGGCTCATGTGCATTTAAAGGGCCAGCGCTCAAAATGACCTTTCTGGTGTCATTATTCAGAAATAGGGTTGAAGATGGACCTGTAGAGTTGAATTAATGAAGAATTCAGATCCAAGCAGAGCATTTACAGTTTATGTACACCACAGGGAAATGTTTTAAAATGCATAATTCCATTTACAAAAGCTAAATTTCACTCCTTTAACTGATTTATTGCCATTTATTATATTATCTTCTGTATTTTGTGTTTTTTTTTTTTTTTTTAATGAAAATCAGGTATTTTCCCATATTTGTTTGACTGATCATGTAGATGTTTATAAAAGCTCAGAATAAAGTTGATTATCATAATATCAGAAACAGAGAAAAATGAAAAATGGTCATATCTGATGACTATGAAAAGATGACAATCTGTATTTTACATCAGTTATCTAGATCAGCAGGTATTAAACAGTTTGGATCAGTAGATACTTTTGGTCGACAGTGGATGTTTGGTCTTCATGACAAACACCCCATATTTTGCAAACTCTTACGGAACTACAGGATCTTCTGTTTATGGAGGTTGTTATCCATTAGTGCAAGAAATTATTGGATACATTTTTAGGTACGCAGTAAAAAACAGAGTGTCAGTTTAACTCTTAGAGAGTTGAATTTAACTCTGTTTCAGGCAACATTTGGTCCCACTCTGAATTACAGTGAAATTTACTCTATGGCTAGTATCAAATATTCAGAGTTAATTCTACAAAATTCAGGGTCAAAATTAACAATGAAATATGAAAAAATATTTAACAGTGTTATCAGACTGTTAGAGTAATGTGATTACACTTTATAGAGTTATTGTTCCTCCTAATTTAGTTTAAAAATGACTGTATAATGTGTTAATATTGAAACAATGTAGAATTGCAGGGGTTCCATAGGTGGTGGTTGGGAGATGAAGTAGATCTTCAATTTGTAATAAGAGCTTAAGTGTATTATTATTATTACACTTATAATTTGTGGGGAGAACAATTGCTCCATGGGTTTCATTCACCCCTGGAACTGCTCTTATTTTAAAGAGCTAAGTCCTTCCAATAAAAAAACAATGAAAGCTTCACAGCGACAATCAGATAAGGCATTGTTCTGCCTACAGGTTTGACTAATGGCGTCAAATTAATAAAAAATAAGCATAAAAAGTCCAATAAACAGTGTAAAACAGACATATTAACTAGGGCTGGGCAAGTTGATGCATTAACGCATTCATTAAATAACACTGACAATTTTTTTTATCTCACGTTAATGCCGTTTTATTCTAACTCATATTCTTCTGCTCCTGCTTGTGAGTGTGTAGCGATTAGCTCGGCAGACAGACAACAGGTTTCCCAAGAAAAGCCGGACGCCAAAAACTTCTCTCCAAATCTTTTACTTGAGATTCACTGTAAAACTGCAACATACATACAAAATATGTCTCAGTTCTGTTCATTGCCTTAGTGCATTTACATGGCATTATACATTTAAATGAATGGGAAAAAGATCGCTAGCTCAATGCTAACTTGAATGGGAAAATCCATAGACACGCTAACGATTAGCATTTACAGATTAATTTAAGATTTACAACGTCTTTTTATCCAGCAACAAAGGTTCACATCAGAGATATTTTATACTATTCATGCTTACAACAACTGAACATAAAATACTCACAGGCAAACGTTTTTCAAGCCATACAAACAGAGTGAAAGAAACGTGTCTGTTATTTCCTTCTTATGTCTGAACTGGCTACGGTAACACCGCAAGGACAAAACATACGTTAGCGCAACTTATTCCGACCACTAGAGGGCCCCCTTTGCTTGCTTTTAACAACTGAACATCACATATTATTGGGCTTATTAGTATTAGTACTTATTAGTGGGCTTAAGACTCCTGTCAATCACACACAACCAGAAATAAACTGGTGTGGACATAAACATGGAGAAAAGTACCGGTCTGTTCCATGGACATTTTCATTTTAAATGTCTTCAGATGGTGGGGTTGAGAAGGACAAAGTTGTTTATAAGCACTGCAATGTGGAATTATCTTTTATCACCGGAGTACTTCGAGTCTGAAGTATCACTAAATGATCACTTGATGCCGGCAACCCCCCCTCCCCCCAAATAACTATGCAATTAATCGTCATTAATCACAGAAATCCTCACGATTAAATGTGATTAAGAATTTCAATTGTTGCCCAGCACTAATATTAACCTAAATAAACATTAACACAAACCCCCCTTGAACCCCTACACATACAATAGAACACAATGGGCCAGATCTGCTCAAGGTTTGCATGTATTAAGATGTGTGCAAACTCATTTCACATGCAAAAAAATGTACAAAATTATTTACTAACAGTGCGCACTAAGGGCTGTGTCTTTCAAAGGTGCAAGATAGTGCATCCAGTTAGTATGAATATGCAGTATGGGGTGTTTCCATGCAATTGTGCGTGTGATGGGAGGAGAAAATGTAAATATATTCATTTAGCACACGCAAAGTGATTTATCAAACCCGAAAGCAATTTTGCTGATAGAAACTGCGTCTATATTTAACACATCTCAAAAGGAGGTGCAAACGGTTTGGATGTGTAATTGCGCACACATGGAAGTGGTTAGGAGACATCAAAATGATGAAACGAGATGCAGAGAACGCATTTTTCATACTCGTGTGAACATTTTTGGAATGACGGAAGAAAAAATAATTGAGACGTATGCACTGGCACTAATCATCACTCTGTAGAGTTGAATTTTACACTGCATCTGTGCAGAACTTTAAACTGACTTTTAACTCTACTGTTAGAGCTGGTTTACTCTCCATAGAGCTAAAAATACTCTATCTAGGTACTGAACACGCCAGTAACAGTAAATCTCAAAAACCACAATTAATTTAGGTTCATGAATTTACCGCGTCAGATACCTTTATATTTTATACACCGGGTAACTATTTTCGCTTTGCCCTGACTTAAACTGTGTGCCCATGTGAAACACATGACTGCCGTTGTTTCTCCACCTAACTCCAATACTTCCGTAAAAACAGCTGTCTGGTTAAATCCGGGTTGCCCCAGAGGGGAGTCGCGTAATTTAAATTAACTCACCAATTATGTTTCAGATGGAAGGACCAGCCCAGGAGAAATGAAGAATTCACTAAAAAAGAAGGGTTGAGGTGTTTTTTTTTTGTTTTTTTTTTAAGTTAAAACAAAACTTGATTTATTGCTTCAGGCAAAAATAGAAAAAGTTACTGAGGAAGAAAATTCGTGATTTGAGAATGCAGACGGCACCCTTTTGTTTGAGAGCACAGAAGGCACCCTTTTGTTTCATGTTCCCTGCTGAGCTAACCTCTTTAGCATTAACCATGATGTTTTGATTATATGTTAAGATGCCTCCACCAGGTCTGAGAGACCTACCCTCCCTTCCTTTGGTGTGAACCCCCCCCCCCGTCCTGGAGTGCAACCTCCCTCCCCTTTCCCCTGAATGTAAATTCTCTTGTGTCTTTCCTAAAGTACAACCCCCTTTTTCTTTATTACTTTGTCTTTTGTTTTTCTATTGACTGCTTTGAAGTAACTGTATAAATACCATCTGAAAACATAGATTCGGGGTCAGACTACTGAAACAGACTCTGTCTGCGTCGGTACTCTCACCGTGCTCCGGAACACTAAATAAAGCTACACTCATCGCAGCAAACTTTGAAACACGTTTTGTGATTTTTCTTCAACACTCCAAAAAAAATAAAGAAGTCAGTTATCAATTAGTCTCGCATTAAACACACTATTCGTCTCTGACTATGTCTCATCTGACTATGAAAATCTTCATTACATTTTATAGTCTTCAGTCACTAAAAAGGCTTCCCACTTTAGTTCATAATCTCAGCATTCACATATGATTCGTTTGACAGTTGTTGCTGGGTAAAACATGTCACAGCTTACGTCAATAACTCCACGTAAGCTAATTCTAAGAAAAAACACATTTGAAAGTTCACTTGAGTTAATCACACCTTGGTTGTGACATGTGCACCAACAATTTAGCTTACACTGCATATTTTAACCACAGAGAGTTCCCGTAAGTACGTCTAGTTCTAACACTTGCACAATTCTTGACCACAGAAAGTCCCTAAGTTCATAATCAAGATTAACTCAGCTCACTATTACCACAAAGCTGCAAGATAAGATCTTTTTCATAGAATCTAACCTTTTCTCCAAGTTCAGCACACACAAACCTGAAACAACCCTGATGTATGATGGTTATCTGACATTTTTAAAGCAAGATTTAAAGTCACACATTCAACTTCCATTTATCGTAAGATATGTCTCACATAGGTTAAAATAGGGTTGACTCTGAAATATTGACACTGCATTTTTTTATTGTGTATTCCAGAGTCTGTATAGGTCAGGCCTGTTCTGAAAATGACTGAATTAATGTGTAGGTATATTTGAAATCAGGCATTAAAGTTAACCCCAACAAATCAGCATACTGCAACTTCATTAAAAAATCACAGAAAGTTACAAAAACAAAACACTCAAAGGTAAAGTATGTAACATTTCAACACTGAGAAATATCCCCGACAGTGCAAAACAAGATGAAAATAGCAAATGCATTCAGAGGTCAGAGTCTGTGCAGGTAAATACACAACCACCCACTGATGGAGGGTCAGAGGTGAAGATTGAGAAGATAGTTATTGTGTTATTGAGTCGTTACAGTGTTTTTGAAGGAAAAAGGAGGATAAATGCACCATGACTGTCAATTTTTAAGAAAAGGTCAGGTTCTTTAAGGCTGCTCACACTGACTCTTGTTAGATTCTTTATTGGCTTTTAACAAGGAACTGTGTTGTTATAGCCAATCATTCACATTCACATACAACACATAATATAGATACAGAAAAACACTGCACATATACACAGTTAGGATATAAAAAACACACACACTTAGGCCTTTAGCTTAGAATATGGTACGTTTGTGCCATGTCACATTTTTTTTTTCCAATCTTTTTTGGACACGTTGCTGAAAGATCAGGTGATGCAACCCCAGATCATAACACTGCCCCCACAGGCTTGTACTGTAGGCACTAGGCATGATGGGTAATCTCAGAAATTACAGTCCAATTTTTATGCTCTCTATCAAACAGATGGTCATTTAACCCTTTATAGTGCACTCATGGAAATACTCTGAAACTGAATTTGTTCACCAGAGGCCTTTCCAGTGACACTACAAGATTGTTAATAATGAAGAAGGAGGCAGAACTTTAGCATTTTTTGAAAAGGAATGACCAATTTGTTGGACATGTTTGTGCTATATTATGTTTTTGTTTGTCCAAAAAAAAATTAAGCATTGAGACCCGATGTATCAAATATGATACAAAATTGAAACTCATACATGGAAATTGATATTAAAAAAAAAACAAAAAAATTGGGGTAGTTCAGAAGGACCAATAAAGGCTCCAGTTTCAAAGAACTGGAATTTTTTTGTCAGTGATTTAATGGTTCAGGCTTTACAACAGGGGTGTCAAACTCATTTTAGTTCAGGGGCCAGATTCAGCTCAATTTGATCTGAAGTGGGCCAAACCAGTAAAATAATAACATAATAATATATAAATAATGTCAACTCCAAACTTTTCACTATGTTTTAGAGCGAAAAAAGTTGATTTATATTATGAACAGGTTAACATCTACAAACTATCCTTTCAAACGATGTGAATAACATGAACAAACTGGACAAAATAAGTGTAATTTTAACAATATTATGTCTCAGTTTTTCATTTACACATGTACATTATAACTTACAGATCACAGTGGATCCACAAACAAATAAAACATTACGTAACAGGAAGAATATTGATAAAATTGTGCTTGCTTCTCTTAAGACATTTCAGGTTGTTCATATTTTTTTACAAAATTATACTTTGTTTTAGTACAAATACATGAAAATATTTACATTTACAAAGAGAAACATTTGGAGTTGTCATTATTTTTAAGTTATTATGATATTATTTTACTAGTTCCGCTCACTTGAGATTGAATTGTTCTGAATGTGGAACCTGAACTAAAAGGCTTGTTAATATCTTAGTGTAATTTTTGCATTTCACAAATTCATCCCAAGGGCTGGACTGGACCCTTTGGCAGGCCAGATTTGGCCCCTGGGCCGCATATTTGACACCTGTGCTTTACAGGGTTAATGACATATTTTGCTTGAAAAAAATCACATTTTCTTCAGTTATCTTTGTTTTGATATAATACCCTTTGAGCTTTTATGAACATCTTCATGATCAGTAAATGAAATATAGGAAAATTACTAATTTTCACTGAAAAATATGAAATACAGCAGTTATTACTTCAATAAATGGTGATAAATTGCTTAGGAAAGGTTAAATGAGAAAAAAAAAATCTAGCTTTTTCAGGGTTAAATAACATGTTGCAGCTGAAATATATTAATCACTACAGTAAATCAGAAAAAGTGAAATAAAAAAAAAAGAGAAATCAGAAAAGGGCTGTACTATTACTGAACTTTATTAGTTTAAATTGAAGTTTTAAGGACAAGAAGTAACCAAACAGTAAAAAAATCCAATCCAACTTTATTTGTAAAGCACTTTAAAAACATCACAGTGGACCAAAGTGCTGCTCAGGAGAATAATTAAAACCAAAATAGAAGAATAAAATACAGAACAGATTTAACCCTTTCATGCATACTGGTCACTACAGTGGACAGCTATTCTACAGCTGTTCTCTTGTATATTCATGGATTTCATTGTTTTGTTTTTTTGCACATATCTTTATTAAAATTTTAAGACACTACATATCTTTTCTGACATGAATTGGTAACATTGTGTAGATCTCCCCTGAGCGTAATAGTTGTAGTTTTCATGCAATTTATTAGTAAATACATGTTTCTTCACTTCAAAAATTAAACACACGGTGTCCAGCTGAGTGCACATTTTTGCAACTTCATGAAAAATAGGTTAATAACATTATTATTATTATTATTATTATTATTATTATTATTATTATTATTATTATTATTATTACTATTTTTTATGTATTTTTTAAACATTATTTATTTATTTACTTATTTATTTTTCATAAGAAATTTTTCAATCACATTGTTTTTTTCCTGTTTAAAGAGAAATGAAAACACTCAGGAAAAAAAAATCTTGATTAAGGTTCTCATAATTTGTGCATGAAAGGGTTAAAGACATAGAAACTGTACAAAAAAGAAAAAAAAAGTGCTATACAGAAGAATAAATAAAACCCAAATAAAAGAATAAAATACAGGAAAGATTAAAAAGTCATACAAGTAAAAACAACAAAATAAAGAAATAAATAAAATAGATAAATAAGAATAATAAACCACTACCAAATAAAAACAATAGAATAACGATAGTACCTTCAAACATCTCACATGGTTTCAAAAGCCAAGGAGAAAAAATGGGTTTCAAGAAGGGATTTAAAAACAGAGAGAGGAAGCCTGTCTGATATGGAGAGGCAGATCGTTCCGTAGTTTAGGATCTGAAAAAATGCGAAAGTGTCAAATCTGAACATGGTATGTAGTGATCTGTCAGGTAGAAATAACGTTCATAACACTGCAGGCATGTGTTGTGATGAAGTACTTCAGAGAAACCATCACAATACAGACCATCAATAAGACATGAATGAGTCTCTGCTCGATGGTTCACCTTTATAATGAACTCACAGATGCTTGGATATCACATCCGTACTGAGGACAGCTTTATAACTGTTGGATAATGAATGCGTCTGTGTATGACCCACATGACGTTAGCTATAGGCTCCCAGGGATCATCCATGGGTGCTGATTTTATGCTAACAGCTGGGTTGCTAACCAAATGACCTGACTAGGTCACGTTGTCCTTGCAACAGTGAAGAACAAACACATTCATATTCAGCGATGTGCAGCTAACTGTTTATACACAAACAGAGAACTGGAAAAGACTGGAAACCATTCTGTGGCTGCACGCTAAAGAGAAGGAATATTCTGAAAAGTGAAATGTTTGAAGACTAAATTATTATCTCATATGGTATACAATCATTCAGAGTTCGTACTGTGGACTATACATTTGTTTGAGTATTTTTACATTATTTAAAATTATAATTAAATAACGCTGTTAATTGTGTTAAATAGTGATAATATGCAGCCTTTTCACATCTTTGCAAATTCAATGTGTTACACCAAACATTTCTATCCCAAATGTTGTACAATTAATAACCAACATCTGGCTATGGCAGCGTGCAAGTTTTAAATATCTGTGTATTATGCACCGGATTATTTCACAGTGAAGGTTTGTATGTTTTACATAACGTGACATAATGCATCCTGTTTTCCTGACCTTTAACCTTTGCCGTCAAAAATGAACAGTACTATTGGGACCGTGGAGACAGGCGATCTACGAGACAACATGACATTACAGCGACTGTCAATCAGAAAATAAGGATATGGCAAGAATAAGAATAAGAATAAAAATAAGAAAAAGAATAAGAATAAGAAAAAGAATAAGAATAAAAATAAGAATAAGAATAAAAATAAGAATAAAAATAAAAAGAATAAGAATAAGAAAAAGAATAAGAATAAAAATAAGAAAAAGAATACGAATAAGAAAAAGAATAAGAATAAAAATAAGAAAAAGAATAAGAATAAAAATAAGAAAAAGAATAAGAATAAAAATAAGAAGAAGAATAAGAAAAAGAATAAGAATAAAAATAAGAAAAAGAATAAGAATTAAAATAAGAAAAAGAATAAGAAAAAGAAAAAGAATTAGAAAAAGAACAAGAACAAGAAAAAGAATAAGAATAAGAATAATGGATTGGATAGCACTTTTCAAGGCACCCAAAGTGCTTTACATTATTGATCCATTATTCATTCACTCTCTCATTCTCACTCTGATGGTGGTAAACTACACAGCAAAAATTGGAGTTAAAATCAACTCCGACAGAGTTGATTTAACTCTTTTTCAGAGTTTATATAGGTCCACACTTTACAGAGTTAAATTAACATTTTCATTGGAGTTAATTATTTAACACTATGCCAGAGTTGCCTTTTTAACTCAGAAACCTGAGTTAACTTAACACTGACTGAGTTAACTACCAACACTCACAAGAGTTCATAAAATGGTAAATGGACTGAACTTATATATTATATTTTCTACACCTTCATGGTGCCCAAAGTGCTTTCCAATTCCTCACATTCACACACACTCATACAGTGACATCAGTGTCTTGCCCAAGGACACTTCGACACATGGATAGTCGGAGCCAGGATTTGAACCGCTGACCCTTTGGTCATTGGACGACCCGCTCTACCAACTGAGCCACAGCCGCCCTTCATAATCTCACCGACCTGGGTTAAATTAACCCATATGGATTTATTATTTACACTGTCAGAGTTTCTCCTTTAACTCAAATAGAGTTAAATTAACACCATGAAAGTCACAAAAATAACACTCACTTGACTTAATTTTCACTCTGAAAGTATTGTTAATTTTAATCATAAAAAAAGTGAATCCATTAAAAATGACTGAAAATTCAATGTGAACAGGATGATTCAAAGAAAGCTGATGCATTTTTTTTTTTTTAGAAAATGTATTTTTCCTCTTTTTTCTCTCTGACAGTGACAGTCTGATAGAAATTGCACAGGTTCACCTGGTTTGAAATGCAGGGGCCAGGCAAATTAACTATGGAGAGACGCAAAACAACACTTCCCCTGAGTTAATTTCCACAGGCTTGACTAACTCTTTTCATTAACCCCAACTCTGAGTGACATTTAACTCACAGTGAGTTAAAACTACACTTTGAGTTCAAATGGTTAAACCTGAAATTTTCTCCAATTTTTGCTGTGTATTGCCGCGTTTCCACTGCGTGTTACCGGCTCGACTCGACTCGACTCGGCTTGGCCATTTCCATTATGAAAAAGGACCTGGAATCTTGTACCCGGTACTAGTTTTTTGGTATCACCCCCGCCAAGGTTCCAAGCGATACTAAACCAATACTATAATACTATAACTATAACAATATTATAACACTGCAGACCACTGATTGGTCAGACAGTTTTCTCTGTGAACCACTGTTTTGCAAAAAACAGATGCAGAAGTGGACAGTAAATATAGCGGTACATGAATCCACATGATAACAGCCCAAAACTACACCATGGTCGGTCGAGGAGATTCAGTCTTTGGTGGCCGACGTAAAAATTCAGACGAGACAACACGCAACGAGCGAGTTTTCAGCAACTCTCTGAGCAGACGACACGGAAATAACGCACTGCATCGCTATGACGTCCAGGTACTGTAAAGTCAGTAGTATTCTGTAATGGAAACGGTCTGCAGGAATACCGAGTCGTGCCAAGCCGAGCCGAGTCGAGCCGAGTCGAGCTGGTTCCATGTAGTGGAAATGCGGCATGTGTTTGTCACCACAGCTGTCCTGGGGCAGACTGACGGAAGTCTTCCTACCATTCCATGCCAAACAGCCCCTCCCACCACCACCACACACTCATACACATTCATACACCAGTGTGAGTGACACTAGAAGCAAGTGGGTGAAGTGTCCAAGGACTAGGGCTGTAAGAAAATATCAGTTCCGCAACATATCGCAATATTTCATTTCACGATACTGTACCAATATTTTTAGGTATTGATTAAAATGCAGGCGTGGTGGAGGTTCATTTTTGTTTTCTTTTTTGTGAATCCTGGAAGCTCTTTTATTTATATATTCACATGGATATTTTGGGTTTTTATTTATATATATATTCATATGGGTATTTTGCTCTGTTGTTTGTATACTAAAAAAGTAGTATAGTGATATTGCAGGTCATGCATGTAGTTTTTTTTTTTTTTTTAATTGATAACACTGTTTTGTTAATGTTTATTTCAATCATCCTAAAAACACTTTTACTGTCTGTAAGAGGCAAATATCAGTTCCTTTGCTGGGATCGCACAAAAATAATGTTATGATGTTGGATGATTCAGGGACCATACTTTACACACACAGATTTTCACAAATAATATGATATGAACATTTGAGCAGGGTTTTAAAACTGTAACGTCTCTGAAACATAATTTTATTTATTTACTTACTACTTGTGTATGTGTTTTGTACTGGTAAAGCCAGATGTTAAAACTTTATTTATCCAAATCCTGCACTTTTTACAGAGGAATGTTTTGTGATATTTCATTACATCCTGTTCTGATCAAATAAAAATTTGTTTAGTATTTATGCATATTTCTGGTGAAATTTAATATTTCCAGGAAATAATCATAAGACCTAATAAATTAACATGATAATAAAAGCATTAATACTTTTCTTTTTCTTTTGTTCAGACAAGGTATAGTTTTTTAGATGTTACCTGCCTGACAGTTTCGACTGTGACTCCAGTCTTCCTCAGAAGCGTTATCCAATGTGCAGCTGATGTGTCACTGATCAGCTGGTCGGGACCGCACCTCCCCCACCTCGGGTGGTCTGTGGAGGAGGGAATCCCAGGTGTTTGAAAGGGCGGTTGGCTCGACGGGCTCTGATTGGTTCATTGAGCCGACCAGCTGATAAATGACACATCAGCGGCGCATCAGATGATGCTTCTGAGGAAGACTGGAGTCACAGTTGAAACTGTCAAGCAGGTAACATCTAAAAACTATACCTTGTCTGAACAAAAGAAAAAAGAAAAGTATTATTACATTAACAGAAGACAAAATGAACGTCATTAGTCTTAGTAAATACTAGGGCTGGGCAAGTAAATGCGTTACTACCGCATTAACGCATTCATTAAATAACGCCGACAATTTTTTTAAAAACTCACGTTAATGTCGTTTTATTCTAACTCATATTATTCTGCTCCTGCTTGTGTGCGTGTAGCGATTAGCTCAGCAGATAGACAACAGGTTTACCAAGAAAAGCCGGACGCTGAAAACTTCTCTCCAAATCTTTTATTTGAGACTCACTGTTAAACTGCAACATACATACAAAATATGTCTCAGTTCTGTTCATTGCCTTAGTACATTTACATGCCATTATACATTTAAATGAATGGAGAAAACATCGCCAGCTCGATGCTAACTTGAATGGGAAAATCCATAGACACGCTAACGATTAGCATTTACAGATTAATTTAAAATTTACAACGGCTTTTTATACAGCAACAAAGGTTCACATCAGAGATATTTTATACTATTCATTCTTACAACAACTGAACATAAAATACACACAAGCAAACGTTTGTCGGGCCATACAAACAGAGTGAAAGAAACGTGTCTGTTAGTTCCTTCTTATGTCTGAACTGGCTACGGTAACACCGCAAGGACAAAACATACGTTAGTGCAACTTATTCGGACCACTAGAGGGCCCCCTTTGCTTGCTTTTAACAACTGAACATCACATATTATTTTGAAAGTCCGTTGCTCTGGCTCTGTGAATACATGTAGGTTAACCATGGGTCACAGGAAGAGGGAGGGGGATGTTTTTTTTTGTTTTTTTTTTTGGAAGAGGGGGATGTTGATCAGGGTTGGTTTGCCAATCGGCGTCATCATGCGTTTCAACCAATGACAACATTTGGGGTGGGCTTAAGACTCCTGTCAATTACTCACAACTGGAAATAAACTAGTGGGGACATAAACATGGAGAAAACTACCAGTCTCTTACATGGATATTTTCATTTTAAATGTCTTCAGATGGTGGGGTTGGGAAGGACACAGTTATTTGTAAGCACTGCCATGTGGAATTTTTTTTTTTTTTTTATCATCGGATTACTTCCAGTCTGAAATATCACTTAATGATCACTTGATGCCGGCAACCCCCCCCCCCCCCCTCCCCCATATAACTATGCAATTAATCATGATTAATCACAGAAATCCACGCGATTAATTGCGATTAAGAATTTCAATTGTTGCCCAGCACTAATAAATACATTACATAATGATAAAACAAAACAAAACAAAAAATATTGTATTTGTTAACAGTTTTGTGATATATCACGATATATCATAACATGATTTGTATTGTATCATCAGATTCTTGCCAATACACACCCCTACCAATGACACAATGCCTCATGATTAGGACAGAGGGGGATTTGACCCGCCAACCGTTCAGTTATTGGACGACCCGCTCTACCTCCTGAACCACGGCCACCCATTAATAACAGATATACAATAAAAGCACTGCTTAATACTCAGGGAACAGGCCTTGAACATCTGTAGATATAACTTAAATGTGAACTTTTTTCATATTCAACAGATTAGCCTGTAAAATACATCGTGGAAAAGAGTGAACCACCTGAAGACAGGAAAGGTTTTCAGCAGCTTGATTGCTGATTATGCCTTGATTAAATGGGAGTTTGGAAGAGGTGTTGTCGTGTGTGATATGTAGCGTAACGTCGATGCATGTGTGTATCCATTTTAGTAGATGCCATTGCTGTAATTAGCAGATGTGACACTCTTGGGTGCCTCTTGTAGGCAGATTGCTTAGTTTCCTTCATTAGAGGAGCCCCCTGGTTGGCACGGTAACCTGCAGCTTCCCAGTGGAGCCAAGGGCTGGCAGAGTGTACAACTGAGTCTGTGCGGACCGGCCACGTTTGGGTGAACAAGACCTGCTTTGGCTGTCACTCACTGGCTTTGGTAGTGGCCAAGCAGCCAGGATTAAATCATGTCTCAGTTGTCTGAACATCAACGCAATAATGCAGTGATTCCCAACCTTTTTTTTCGGTTTGTGACCCCAGTTTAACATCACATATTTCTGGGGACCCCAGACATTCAAAACTGAGACTTTTTTTTTTTTTACTAAAATTAATTTGTTTTTGATCATGTAACAGTTTGCTACACTATGTTACAAATAAACATTTATTTTAGACCACATTTAGTCTATATAATGGATATTATTATGGACGGAGGCAGAAAATCCAGGTGTAGATTACTGCACTAAGTGAGAATTTTATTTATTTTATTTTCCTTGGTCAGGATATGTACAGTCAGTCCAGCTTGTATATACAAGGCTGACAATTAATACTGAACAAACGATAACACAAACTATGAATTATGAAAGAGCTGCAGCATCTGAAATAGAGGTAAGATCTTAAGCCCAAGCCCGAGTCCGAGCCCGACCCGACCCGAATTTGGGGCGGGGTCGGGCCTAAATGTCAATCATTACGTTCGGGTCGGGCCGGGCTTCTCTCTCGCTGACTTTTTTTTTTTTCATTGTTCTTCTTTGTCTCTCTGCCTCTCTCTCTCTCTTAAAGTGCCGTAGATTCTTACGTAGATTCTTACGGATGTACTGCTGCTGTGGTTTATGGCCCAATTTTCAACCCGTCAAAATGACGGACGGCCTTAAATTTTTCCCGTCAACTCTTAAAAAAATCCGTCAATGATGGAAAATTGTCGGTTAATGTAACCTCTGCAGACACAGAAATATAAAAGATGTAAATGTTTATACAGTCTTGTTTAACTTAGATTTCGTTACAAAAGACAGGCTTTAATTTGTTATCATAAATCACCCCTCCTCCTCCCGAGTCCTCACAAATAAATATGAAATTTCGGGTTTGCTTCGGGCTCGGGCCTGCAAATCAAGTTAATTGGTCGGGCTCGGGCTGGGTCGGGCCGGGCTGGATTTTTTAGGCCCGATCTTACCTCTAATCTGAAACCGACCACAATGAACATTTGAAAGAAACAGTACCACTTTGCTTCAGTTTCAGCTTCACAGTTTGTCATGTCTTTTATGTATTGGGATTGTCTCTGTCAACTCACCATACATTTTTTATTAGTATTAAAAAAAAAAAAATTACTAGAAATTTCAGGCCACCCCATTTGAATTCCAGGCGACCCCACATGGAGTCTCGACCCCAAGGTTGAAAAACACTGCAATAATGCAATAACGGAAGCGTGTGCGTCAGTGAAGTCGGTGACCTCAGTCTCAAGAGAGCTCATATCGATGACCTGCAGAGACATCTGTATACTTGGTCAGACCCAGGATAAATGTTTAGTCATGTCCACCGAGCATCAATCACAAACAAATGCCCCTAAAAAAAGGCACTTCATTAAAATCTAAGGCAGTTTTCTTTTTCAACAGCCCCCCTCCGATCTATAATTTGCCATTTTATTGAAGCAGAACGTATGGACCGTCATGTTTCCTGTCCCGTGAGTCATATCCTGATCATGTTGCCGCTCCAACGAGATACGAGAACAAACACTGTCAAGCGGCTCATCTGCAAGTCAAGTGTCATCCAGGTCTGTGCTGTGTGGCAGCTGCTAATCATTGTGAATGAGAATACAGGCCACCAGGTGTGAGCTATCTCATCTATCATATCAGCCTCCTCAACAGCATGAAAGCTACTCACATTTATTTCACCTTGTGTAGCCATGTAATCACTCGGAAAATAGGTCTATTGAATTTTAGCAAAAACAATTGCATTTTAACTGTTTAAAGCCCCAGGAGCCGGAAAAATCGGTAGGGAAAAAAAAACAAAAAAAAAAACGCAAGAATTTTAGAATACACACCTTCATTATGTAGCTCTCTCCTCTCTGGTAAAATCAAATCATTAGATTATCTAAGGCAGTGCAATTCAGAGAAATTGCCAAAAGGACTGAGCTAAATCATACGCAGCCAGTTCATTTCAATAAAAGCCCACAGTGTTCTATCAGGATGAGAAATTAGTGCAGAGCCAGATTGTGCATGGATACAATGATGTTTGGAAACTCTAAAACCAGCTCAGAACTACAGATAATGATTGACGGAATTCAAATTGAAAATGTAAATGAAAAAATTTTTTAGGAGTTATAATAAAGCACAGGTGTCAAACGTGCAGCCCGGGGGCCAAATCTGGCCCGCCAAAGGGTCCAGTCCAGAATTTGTGAAATGCAAAAATTACACTAAGACAGTGTTTCTCAATCCGGGGGGGCGCGAAGGCTTTCCGGGGGGGCCATGGGATCATTCCTAGGTGTTTTGTTTTTTTTCTTCAGGTTAAAACATGTAGCAGGTGGAAGTAATGTTTTAGCGTTGGAGCACCCTGGAACCATTTTAGGGACATAAAACAAACAAATCTACTGCCATAGTGATCTGTCACTAGACTAGACCAAGAGTTTAGGTTTGGACAATGGACAAGGATTGGACTGGAAAAGAAAAATGTGCAATGTTTCTGGTTTTGCACAGTTTGTACAGATTGCACTTCAACCCTTTCATGCATACTGGTCACAACAGTGGACAGTTCTTCTACAGCTGTTCTCTTATATATTCATGGATTTTGTTGTTTTAGTTCCATATCAGCCAACACAGTGGACATTTATGCATCATCCCATACACTACAATTCATACCATTACTGTAATTTTGCTGTTCTTCATAAATCTGATCTGCAGTAACATGTTTGAGTGCAAAAAAATGCAAATTGTTATTAGATTGTAATTAACGGGATTTTTTTTTTTTTTTTTTTTCATTTTTAAACAAAAAGTTTTTTGGGTTTTTTTGGCATATTATTTCAATGAAGTAAGTAATAACTAGTATTAGAGTATGTTAAAATGTGAGAAAATATCAAATTAGCAGCATTAAAATGTTTTTATTTATAGTTTTCACACAGTATATCAGTAAATACATATTTCTTTGCCTTTAAAATTAAACACATGGTGTCCAGCTGAGTGGACATTTTTGTAGCTCCATGAAAAATAGGTTGATGAAAAAAAAAACTAAATCACATTTTTTGGATTTTTTTTTTTTTTCTTTTTTTTTGGATTAAGGTTCTCATAAATCATGCATGAAAGGGTTAATGTTCTGAGATGTGCAACGGAAACAGGCTCATTGCAGCCACTGACATTGTTAAAATGTTCGTTTTTGTTACCAAAATTTATCTGTTGTTCTACAAAAAAAGTTACCTTATTGTCATAGTTGTAAGATAATTACACATTTCCTATTTTTAACTGGAAAAATAATGTCTCTGGTAGCAGTTTTGTTGAGGTCATTTATATTGTTCAATCAAAAATCCAAGTTATTTTTAATTTGCACAACAAATTATTCAAGGAAAAGCAAAAAGTATTCTAACAATACTGATGTTTCTTTCAATAAAAGTAATAATTGCACCACAGGTACAATGTTGTTGGGGTTGAGGGGGGCTTGGAAATTTTTCGTGCTCCAAAGGGGGGCGCGACAGAAAAAGATTGAGAACCACTGCACTAAGATATTAACAATCCTTTTATTTCAGGTTCCACATTCAGACCAATTCAATCTCAAGTGAGCAATCAAATACTATTATAATAACATATAAATAATGACAACTCCAAATATTTCTCTTTGTAAATGTAAATATTTTCATGTATTTACACTAAAACAAAGTATAATTTCACAAAAAATGTGAATAACCTGAAAAAATATGAACAAGAAACCTGAAAGAGAAATACAATTTTAACAAGATTCTGCCTGTTATTAAACGTTTTGTGTGTTTGTAGAGCCACTGTGATCTGTAAGTTATAATGTACATGTGTAAATGATAAACTGAGGCAGAATATTGTTAAAATTACACTTATTTTTTCAGTTTGTTCACGTTATTCACATCTTTTGAAAAGATAGTTTGCAGATGTAAACCGTATCATAATGTTATTTTACTTTTTTCGCTGCAAAAAATAGAGAAAACTTTGGAGTTGATCGTATTTATATATTATTATGTTATTATTTTACTGGTTCGGTCCACTGCAGATCAAATTTAGCTGAATGTGGCCCCTAAATTGAAATGAGTTTGACACCCCTGAAATAGACAGTAAATTATCTTGGAAAGCCCACGTCAGACACATAAAAACAAAAATCTCCCAAAGCCTTTCAATCATAAATAAAGTGAAAACATACCTTGATGAAAATGCACTCCGTACTTTCTGCTGCTCCTTGGTCCTCCCATACTTCACATATTGTATTAAAGTGTGGGGAAACGGTTACCAATGCACCATTAATCCTTTAGTCATATTACAGAATCGAGCAGTACGGATCATACATAAGGTTGGATTTCTAGAACACACTCATAATCTCTTTATTTAGTCAAAACTATTAAAAATCCATGATCTTGTAAAATATTATACAGCAATAATCTTATTTAAAGCATTCAAGAAATTACTACCAAGTAATATACAAATAAACTTAACAATTCGGGAGAGTACTCATAATTTGAGAGGTTTTGGAGATTTCGTATTACACAAATTTCAAACCACTCGTAAACGTTTTTGTTTGTATGTGGAGTGAAACTTTGGAACAGTCTGGACATCCAACACAAGCAACGCCAAAATATCCACTGATTTAAACTGTTATATAAACATATGATCTGGTCCCAGTATAAAGATGGAGGGTCTTAAAACTGATGTTCCATAAATACTCTGTCTTAAATGTTAATGTGTGCTTGTTGTTCCTCATCTAGTTGGTCTGTGTTGTCCTTTACCATCTGCTATTGTTCTTACTAGTGCTGGTATGTGCTGCCCTTTACCATTAGTGCTGTTGTAGTTTTTGTTTGTTTGTTTGTTTGTTTGTTTTTTTAATATCATTGTTGGTATATAATTATTGCTGTCCTTTACCACTTGTGGTATTGTAGTTTTTTTGTTTTTACCATTGTTGGTATGTAATTATTATCATATGAGTTGAGGATTAACTGTTACCTGTGCTAACACCACCAGGAAGGTACTTTGTTTCTATTTTTTTTTTTTTACACACATTTTGGTTCTGCAATGTAAATGCTGTCAAATGAATTAATTCTAATTTGGTATAGGCCTATTTTGTTCTATTTTGTTCATTGTTCTGGTTTGAAGTCAAAGGACAGGAGTGAGTATTTAAAATGTTCTTATGTTAAGTTATTTGATGATGAGAACGGGGGGTGGAATTAAATAAGTTTTTCTTCTTCCCACTCCTTTTTTAGTATAGATGAATGATTGTTTTTGGAATCTTGAATTTGCATGTATTCTGTAAATGCTTGAAATAAACAAACAAACAAATAAATAAACAGGAAAAGCACGCCGACAGCACAGACCTCCACCAAGGCAGATCAGTGGGCCCCCGTGGCCCTACACCCCCACCCCCGATCACCACCAAAATTTAATCATTTCTTC
Source organism: Sphaeramia orbicularis (assembly GCF_902148855.1). Lineage (NCBI taxonomy): Eukaryota > Metazoa > Chordata > Actinopteri > Kurtiformes > Apogonidae > Sphaeramia > Sphaeramia orbicularis. The sequence continues at coordinate 43,287,460 of NC_043962.1, read as the reverse complement.
CTTGTGCCAGTATCAACATTTCCTGATAATTTCATGAAAATTCATCCTTAACTTTTTGAGTTATGTTGCTTACAAACAAACAAACATGCATGCATGCATGCACACAAAGCAAAGCGATCACAATACCTCCTGGCAGCGGTAATAAATACACCTGATGAGGATGTGGAGCAGGCACTTCTGTTACTATAATACAGGGGTGTCAACATACGGCCCGTGGGCCAAAACTGGAACATTGGATGAATTTGTAAAGTGCAAAAATGACAGTGAAGATATTAACAATCAAAGGTCTCAAAATTATTTTAGTTCAGGGGCCACATCTCAAGTGGATCAGACCAGAAAAATGTTATAATGACCTATAAATAATGTGAATTATTACTTTTTTTTCTTTTTGTTATACTGTTAAAAAAATTCAATTTAAAAACTCTTCTTTCACAAAAATGTCAATAACCTGGACATCTATGAACAACCTGAAATATAATGCACATATGTAGATGACAAGCTGGGACATAATATTGTTAAAATTGCACTTATTTTTCTTAAGAAATTTCAGGTTGTTTATGGTATTCAACTTTTTAAAGGGTAGTTTGTAGATGTAAACATCTTCATTATGCAATTTTACTGTTTTTTCACTCCAAATCATAGAGAAAATTTTTACTGCAGTGGTATCTGAACCTTTTTTGGCTCGTGACCCCATTTTAACATTACAAATTTCTGGTGACCCCAGACATTCAAAATGGAGAAATTTTTGTCTTGGAGATGTCTTAGCAGGGCCGGGGGGGCAAAGAAATCTTTCCATTCTCTGATTGGTCCGGTTTTCTGATTGCGACCGTGTCCAGGCAGGTTGAAGCGTAGTCACATGATCAGGTCAATCAAGACATGCCCTCTCAGACATTATATCCTGTATTTTACTTGAACTTGATTTTTCTTTGGAAAAGTGTGTAGTGTTTTAACCCTATAACACCAAACATATCATATTTGATACATGAGTTTTGAAGCCCTCTACATGAGCAGTGTGATATTTTTTTCCTTGAAAAACCTGATGTATACAATTAGATACATGCAATACACAGATAATCCACCAGGGGAATTCATTCACCAGAGGCTTTTCCAGTGACACTACAAGACTGTTGTTAATGAGGAAGGAGGCAGAACTTTGACAATTTTGAAAAGGAATTGCCAATCTGTTAGACATGTTTGTGTTATATTATGTTTTTGTTTGCTCAAAAATAATAATATTTGAGCATTGAGACCCGATGTATCAAATATGATACAAAGTTAAAACTCATACATGGACATTGACATTTGAAAAAACTAATTTGTTGGGTGTTCAGAATGATCAATAAAGGCTCCAGTTTCAAAGAACTGGAATTTTCAGTCAATGATTTAATGGTTCAGGCTTTACAGGGTTAATTATATATATATATATATATATATATATATATATAAAATTTTAAACTTTTTTTTTTTTTTTTTAGCAATTACTTGTAAGGACTGAACCCAAATGCAAGACCCACAGATGAAAATACAATGTAATTGTGTTTATGAAACACAGTCAGAAAATACAGTTCACACAAAAAGGTTATGGAGGAGTCATCAGTGAAACTGCCTTGTGGATTCGTCACGGGGTCCGAACCCAAATGGAAAGGCCCACGGCCCGGGTCGGGAGCACACGAGGGGAACCCGACTAGGGGAAAACAAAGGAGAGTCAGGAGACAGACCAGGTCATGCACGGAGAGGCAAGCAGACAGGCAACAGGACATTGGGAAAAGGCAAACTCACGTATCGTTAATCCAGGCAAAAAGGTCGAACACGGGAGTGGGCACTGAGGCAGAAGCACAGACAGGGGACAGGCAAAAACTCTGGCATTGAGGAAACAATCCGGGTCAAAAACAGACAGGCAGGCAGACAAACAGGATCCGAAGAAACGCTGGTAAGTAGACACACAAGGCGAATACGAACTGGTGACGAACAGGGGAAAACACAGGGCTTAAATACACAAAAGGGAGGGAAGACAATGAGACACAGGTGGAACAAATCAGGGCGGGGACAGGTAATCACACACAGGTGGAACAATCAGGGAAGGGAAGCAAAGACACCAGACATGACACAAGAGGAGAACTTAAAATAAAACAGGAAATGACAGACAGGACAGACCAAACAGGCTGAAGTCCGGGGACTGATATGACATTACTAGACATTTCAGGCGACCCCATTTGAATTCCAGGTGACCCCAAGATTGAAAAACACTGATTTACTGTATAGGTTTTTATGTTATTATTTTACTGGTTTTGGTTTACTGGCCCACTTGATATCGTATTGGGCTACAAACGGCCCCTGAACTAAGATGAGTTTGACTCCCCTGCTGTAATAAGACAAACACAACTGTAGGTTTTATGTTTTTTACTCTTGAAACAGTGATGCAGACCAAAGAGTGCCAACAAATGGAGGAATGTTCTGTGGCAGAGATAAAGAAGTTAGTGGATGAATGTAACTGAGCCAGAAATAGTGGCCTAAAATACTTGGAAATAGTGTCCAACCTCTTCATAAAGGCAGATCTGGATCACCACTAAGATAAAGATGGCTACAAGAGAAGAAGGATGCATTCCACAGAGGAAATTAAACAGGATGGGAATGTGCAAAGGAGATACATGATGTTATATTTGTGGCTGCCACAGTTCAACATAATTCACAACACTGTGTGGTAGATTTATTCTGCATGGTGAGTAGGCTGTTGTTTTTAATATCAGTAATACAGAGAAAACACTGGGAAATCTAAATGGAATAAGCCTTAAGATTTCATGTAGGGTTTGTAAATTTTTTTTATAGCTTATGATTTTAGGGAAAGTAAAACCTCTGCTTGACTTGTTTGATGGTTTGGCCATGTTATGTTCTTTTTCATAATGATCTCAGGACAAGGGAAGGTGCCGGTGAAAGCATGGACTGTTTCTGAGTTTATCTGTTCTAATGTCACCTTCCTGGAGAAAAATCTTTGTCCCTGGTCACCTGTTCTCTGCATCACCTCTGCCTGGACAAACTGTCACCATCACGTCAGACACAACTGACTTAGGGCGTTTTCAGACTGGATATCCGAGTACAAAGTCCTCTAAATTTTATCAATGGGTATGGTTTCATGATGTTTTTTAAATCCCATTTATTTTTCCAGAAGAAATTAATTTGGAACTAAAGTACTTTCTCTTCTGTTTACATGGAAATGTTAAACCCGAATAAAGGTTTACATGAGGTATTAATGAGGTAGATAAGTGAGCAAAAGGGTTTGCGTTGCAGTGCTCACGTTGCCTTGTTCTCGCAGCCCTTCTGTTAGCTTAGCTTAGCATAGTCACTGCATTTCCATGGTCACACGTAGCCAGTTTTTTAAAGGTGATTTGTCGTCTTTTGTAAGTGATTTTGTGAAATCTAATTCTCCCTAATTATTTCTATAGATCTGCAACTTACTGCACTCATACAATCTTGGGACTGTTGTGTTGATGAAAGTTGGAAAATATTTTCGCTGGAAGGGATGCAAGTGCTAAACTAGCTTTGCTTTACCGTTTTAGCTTTGCATAAGTTTTTATTTCCCAAGATTTTATTACTGCAGTAAGTCACATCGCTGTGATTTGAGCCTCAATTTGTGATCATATTGACCCCACCGGACTAAAGTAATGATTAGGGAGAACTGAATTTCACAAAATCACTCATAAAATACTACGGATCACCCATGAAAGCCTGGCTACGTCTGACCATAGGAATGAAACGATTATGCTAAGCTAGGCTAAACTAAGCTAACAGAAGGGCTGTGAGAGCAACACTGCAGTGCACTGCAGTGCAAACTGTTTAGCCCACTTATCAAACTCATTAGTGCATGACAAATGAATTAATAAAAAAACAGGTGGTGAACTCTTCCTTCAGGGTTTTCCAGGCTGGTAGATCCCATCAGAATAGCCCACTGGAACGGTTTGGGTTGACTAGACTGCATTGCATATTCTTCCGCCAGCGCAGAATGTGTGTGTCATTGCGACAGGACAAGACAACGAGCATGTGCAGAATGGCAGGAATAAAGTCCAAACGGAATAAAGGGTTTACATGTCCCAGGAATAATTTAGTTCAGAATAAAAAGTGGATTAAACCAGTGACTTTATTTGGATTTAAATTTATTCCGAACTATTCTTTTTCAACTGGAATAAAGTGTTTACATGGTCATCTTAAATAGGATCTAACGTTTATTCAGATTAAACCAGGAATAAAAGTTGTCACGTAAACACACGGACTGTGAATGGAAACATTCCATGTGCAAGTACCATACTGAGTCCAGCTGAGAAGGTAGTCCTGGGTACGGACTATGTGGATTCCAGTATGGAATGTTGCAGCGTGAAAGCAATCTGTACCCAAGACCGGATGTGACCTAATCACCACAAGACCATAGCCCATTGTTTTTCAACCTTGGGGTCAGAACCCCACATGGGGTCGCCTGGAATTCAAATGGGGTTGCCTTAAATTTCTAGTAATTGATAGAAATAAAAATTAAAACTTACTAAAAAAAAAAAATATATGGTGAATTGACAGAGACAATCCCAATCCATAAAAGACATGACAAACTCTGAAGCTGAAACTGAAGCACTGTGGTTCTGTTTATCTGTCAAATGTTCATTGTGGTCGGTTTCAGATGCTGCAGCTCTTTCATAATTCATAGTTTGAGTTCTTGTTTGTTCAGTATTAATTGTCAGCCTTGTGAATCCAAGCTGGACTGACTGTACATATCCTGACCAAGGAAAATAAAATTCTCACTTTGTGCAGTAATCTACACCTGGCTTTTCTGCCTCCGTCCATAATAATATACATTATATAGACTAAATGTCGCCTAAAATTAATTTTTATTTCCAACATAGTATAGCAAACTATTACACGGTCCAAACAAATTAATTTTAGCAACAGAAAAAAAGTCTCAATTTTGAATTTCTGGGGTCGCCAGAAATTTGTGACGTTAGAATGGGGTCACGAGCCACGAAAGGTTGGGAACCACTGCCATAGACGGTGCAAAAGTACCTTATTCTACCATTGTTGAAGTACGGTCTAGCCTTATGGACTGAACTATGTGGTGATATCATTCGCTTGGTCCAGTGAATGCACTTCACTGGGTCCATGGACCCTAGCAATTGACCCATGGGTGTGGTCCTCCTCCTTTCTGGAATTTCCTTTTGTGGAACTAATAAAGGAATATCTTATCTTATCTTATATATCAGGGACAATGACTTCTCTTTGCCTCAAACAGGCTAACAGAGTAGTAGAGAGAAGTAATGCCTGTCTTGCCGCCATTGTAGACAAATTAACGTAACAGTCGCTCAGTTGATGACATAAGGGTTTGTAACTTCTACGTTTGTTGGATAGCTACAGAATTCCTCCCACACTGCCACCTACTGTTTCATCCCTGTAACACCCACTTGTTCTCAGGCACAGGTTCGTGCTTGTGAACACAACATCGGAAAGGTGTGATCGTATCCAGGTACAGCACAGATCCGGATACCCAATCTGCAAACAGCCTTAAGATATGTTTTCTTTGTTTTTGGCATTAAGTATTTGTACATTTAGACAGCTACAAACCTTCATAAATGACATTGCATGACTCATTTAACCCATAAAGACCCAAACAGCTACCGGCAAGCAAAAGTATCTACTGATGTAAACTGTTAAACACCTGTTGATCCACTGATCCTATCAATACATTTAAATAATTGATGTGAAATACAGGTCGTCATCTTCTCATGGTCATCAGATATGACCCATTTGGACATTCAGAGGCTCCGTAGTGAACGTGGAAACACCATCATCTTCTACAACATTGATTCACTAGTAAAACCCATGGAGTTTGATCAATGACAGTGGATAGAAACACTTGTTTTTGCATTCAATTATTGAAATCTTTGCTGAAAAAGTCACTTTTTCTTTAGTTTTCTCTGTTTTTGTTATAATAACCCTCAACTTTATTCTGAGATTTCATGAACATCCACATGATCAGTGACTTAAAAATAGGAAAATACCTGATTTTCTCTGACAAACCACAAGGAGCAGAGGATAAAATTATAACAAATGACGATAAATCTCTTAAGAAAAGTTACATATAGAGGAAAAAACTATTTTCGAACTGCCACAAAGGTAGCACTGGGTCTTAATGGGTTAAATACAAGCTTTGAAATGGAAACTCCAACAAATACATATTCAATTAGGTCAGGTGCAGAAGTAACTATAATTACTCGCTCTAACTTAGCACTGGGCCACTTTAGTAAATTTTTAATGTTAAGCACTGGCACAAAGCATCAGCAAATCTGACCCTTAATATAAATATAGATGACATGATGCGTCACACTGCATGGGAACCACCATGTTCCTTGCTGAACCAGAGTAGAGCAGTAGAGTCATATTTGATGGAACTTAACATGACTTGGTATTTGAAACTGGTCCCAAAAACAGGACAGAGGGACTAAAAATTCAAACCAGATGTAGACTAATGTTATGAAGCAAGTTTGGAAGTATTTTGGGTCTGTTTTAAAAATAAATATTTACTGAGAAAAAAAGAGAAACTGTTTATCAGATAAAACACGTTCTTATCTTTTTATACAAAAATCTGTATGTAACACAACAAAAAAGGACACAAAAATTTTGTTCTACTATTTTTTGAATATCTTTTTATTCTTGGGATTCTTGGGAATCAAACTAATTATGCAAGGCAGAGTGTTTCACAAAAATCACCGCTGTTGCAAATGCACTCACAATTTATTTGTGTTTAAATGGGCATGTAACGTGAGTGGACACGATGGGTTACACACGAAACCTGGAATGAGACTGAGATTCATGAAAAATATACATGTCTGTGTAACAGGGTCAGTTATTTTGCAGCAATGTGGGTATGTATATGGTATTGTGTATTGTTATAATTACACAAAATCTGTTCATTTTATTTTCATTTCTTTTGGTTGGTACCTGACATTGTGGGCCTCCGGGTCAGTGTGTGGAACTTTTGGTTTGGGCCTGTTCCCCAGCGAGCAATTTACATTGTGACTCTGCATGTATAACCTGAGTTTTCACGCCTTTGCATCTTCCCTTTTGTTCCAGATTTCTGTGGGAGAGGTAAACAGCCGTGCAGCTGGTGAAAATTTTTGGTTTAGCCTCTGTTAATTTAATTTTTTTACATGAACCGGCTAGTTCAGGCTGTATCAGGTGCTTATAATGTGCTTAATTACATTTCTATGTCATTTTGGTTTGTGTAGGAGGTTGTTTAACAGGAGATACTGACCGGAGGTTTTTGTGTTTTCTGTCACTTGTCAGAACAATAAACTGCCTCCAAAGACACGTGCAGGTCTCATCATTAACCCTTTCATGCATAGTGGTCACTACAGTGGACAGCTATTCTACAGCTGTTCTCTTGTATATTCATGGATTTTGTTGTCCTTTTTGTTTTTTGTTTTTTTGTTTTTTTTTTACACATATCTTTATTAAAGTTTTAAGCCACTACATATCTTTTCTGACATGAATTGGTAACATTATGTAGATCTCTCCTGAGCATAAAGCCCCAGAATCACAAGCCCTCCCCATAGTTTTCACACAATTTATCAGTAAATACATGTTTCTGTGCATCAAAAATTAAACATGTGGTGTCCAGCTGAGTGGACATTTTTGCAGCTTCATGAAAAATAGGTCCATATATATAAATATATATATATATATATATATATATATATATATATATATATATATATATAAATATATATATATATATATACATATATATATATATATATATATATATATATATATATATATATATATATATTTTTTTTTTTTTCATTGTTATTTTTTTATGTATTTTTGAAATTTTTGAAATTATTTTTATTTATTTATTTATTTTATTTATTTTTCAGAAGAAATTTTTCAATTGCATTGTTTTTTTCATACCTAAAGAGGAATAAAAACACTCAGGAAAAAATTTTGATTAAGGTTCTAATAATTCATACATGAAAGGGTTAAGCAGGAATTAAAACAGGTTGTAGAAATCCACTCGACACCACCGGTTCCATCTGAATTAGAAAAACCACTAAAATCATCAAATTTAACACAATGTCTTTGTTTATGATGGATTAGATTTCTTTAGCGCTTTTCAAGGCACCCAAAGCGCTTTACATTATTGATCCATTATTCATTCACTCTCACATTCACACTCTGGTGGTGGTAAACTATGTTTGTAGCCACAGCTGCTCTGGGGCAGGCTGGCGGAAGTGTGGCTGCCGATTGGCGCCAACTGGCCCCTCCGACCACCACCAAACATTCATACACATTCATACACCAGTGTGAGTGACACTGGAGGCAAGGTGGGTGGGTGTGTCTCTCCCAAGGACACAATGGACTGACTAGAGAGTGGGATTCGAACCGCCAACCCTTTGGTTATTGTACGACCTGCTCTACCTCCTGAGCCATAGCGCTATACAGTTGTCCCTCACTATAACGCAGTTCACCTTTCGCGGCCTCACTGTTTCGCAGATTTTTTTTTGGTGCAATTTTGCATGCTTTTTTTTTTTTTTTTACAGCGTATGAATGTGCATTGTGTTCTGCATCCTGATTGGCTAAGGGACTGTAGACCATTGTCAATCAATCTCCTCGGTGCCGTGTCTCCTGTACAGTACAGAATGCGTTCTTCTTGCCAAATTTACGTAAATGTTCGATGGCTAGCAGTGTGACTCTGAAGTGCTGTATGTTTGCAAGTTTTCTCTCCGTTAAAACCCACAATGTCGACGAAACATTCTGCGCCGACAAACGCATCTGCGGTCACACCCAAAAAGCAGAGAAAGATGCTAACCACTGCTCAAACAAATGTTCGGGCCTGAAAACAGGTTTTGATCTTTGCTTTCATTCTACAATACTGTAATTATTCTTTTTTTTAAATCTACGAAGGTTTGAATTTTGAGAGTGTTTAACCCTTTCATGCATACTGGTCACTACTGTGGACAGCTATTCTACAGCTGTTCTCTTGTATTTTCATGGGTTTTGTTGTTTTAGTTTCGTATCATCCAACACAACACCATCACATACACTGCAATTCATACCATTATTGTAACTTTGCTGTTCTTTATTAACCTGATCTGCAGAAAGATGTTTTAGTGTAAATCAATAGCTAATTGTTATTTAAGTGTAATTTAAAAGTTTTCGTAATCAAAAAGTTTTTTTTTTTTTTTTTTTCATATTATCACCATGAAGTGAGTAATAACCAGTATTAGAGTATGTTAAAGTGTTAGAAAACATCAGATTAGCTGCATGAAAAATGCATTTTCAGTGTAAATCAATAGCTAATTGTTATTTAACTGTAATTTAAAAGTTTTCATAATCAAAAAGTTTTTTTTTTTTTTTTTTTTCATATTATCACCATGAAGTGAGTAATAACCAGTATTAGAGTATGTTAAAGTGTTAGAAAACATCAGATTAGCTGCATGAAAAATGCATTTTTAGTGTAAATCAATAGCTAATTGTTATTTAACTGTAATTTAAAAGTTTTCGTAATCAAAAAGTTTTTTTTTTTCATATTATCACCATGAAGTGAGTAATAACCAGTATTAGAGTATGTTAAAGTGTTAGAAAACATCAGATTAGCTGCATGAAAAATGCATTTTTAGTGTAAATCAATAGCTAATTGTTATTTAACTGTAATTTAAAAGTTTTCATAATCAAAAAGTTTTTTTTTTTTTTCATATTATCACCATGAAGTGAGTAATAACCAGTATTAGAGTATGTTAAAGTGTTAGAAAACATCAGATTAGCTGCATGAAAAATGCATTTTTAGTGTAAATCAATAGTTAATTTTTATTTAACTGTAATTTAAAAGTTTTCGTAATCAAAAAGTTTTGGGTTTTTTTTCCATATTATCACCATGAAGTGAGTAATAACCAGTATTAGAGTATGTTAAAGTGTTAGAAAACATCAGATTAGCTGCATGAAAAATGCCTTTTCAGTGTAAATCAATAGCTAATTGGTATTTAACTGTAATTTAAAAGTTTTCATAATCAAAAAGTTTTTTTTTTTTTTTCATATTATCGCCATGAAGTGAGTAATAACCAGTATTAGAGTATGTTAAAGTGTTAGAAAACATCAGATTAGCTGCATGAAAAATGCATTCTTAGTGTAAATCAATAGTTAATTGTTATTTAACTGTAATTTAAAAGTTTTCGTAATCAAAAAGTTTTGTTTTTTTTTCCATATTATCACCATGAAGTGAGGAATAACCAGTATTAGAGTATGTTAAAGTGTTAGAAAACATCAGATTAGCTGCATGAAAAATGCATTTTTAGTGTAAATCAATAGCTAATTGTTATTTAACTGTAATTAAAAGTTTTCATAATCAAAAAGTTTTTTTTTTTTTTTCATATTATCACCATGAAGTGAGTAATAACCAGTATTAGAGTATGTTAAAGTGTTAGAAAACATCAGATTAGCTGCATGAAAAATGCATTTTTAGTGTAAATCAATAGCTAATTGTTATTTAACTGTAATTTAAAAGTTTTCGTAATCAAAAAATTTTTTTTTTTCATATTATCACCATGAAGTGAGTAATAACCAGTATTAGAGTATGTTAAAGTGTTAGAAAACATCAGATTAGCTGCATGAAAAATGCATTTTTAGTGTAAATCAATAGCTAATTGTTATTTAACTGTAATTTAAAAGTTTTCATAATCAAAAAGTTTTTTTTTTTTTTTTTTCATATTATCACCATGAAGTGAGGAATAACCAGTATTAGAGTATGTTAAAGTGTTAGAAAACATCAGATTAGCTGCATGAAAAATGGTTTTATTTCATAGCTTTCCCTTTCTGTTGATGGGTTTTAAATACATGTGTTTTTTTCCCTCAAAAATGAAACGCATGGTGATTGGACATTTTTGTACCTCCATGAAAAATACGTTGATTAAAAAAGAAAAAAAAAATCAATTACATTGTTTTTTTCATGCCTAAAGAGGAATAAAAGGACTCAATAAAAAAATCTCGACCGAGGTTCTCATAATTCATGCATAAAAGGGTTAAACGAGAGAAATGTGAGAAAATGTTAATGCCTGTCTGAGAAAAGTGTATAAAGTGTGTGGTGAAGGGTTTTACAGCCTTAAAACATATATAATAGTTGTAAAAAATAAAGCTGACTACTTCGCAGATTTCGCCTATTGCGGGTTATTTTTAGAATGCAACCCCCGTGATAAACGAGGGACCACTATATAAGATCACTTCAAGCCATGTTTTCCAGATCAAATGCACTGACACCTAGGTACCTTTTCATGTCCCAGTTTTGGTCCTATTTTTGCCTCCAATATTTTATTAAAAATTCATTAATTTTGGGATGGCTCAGAGCAAGAGTATATATATATATATATATATATATATATATATATATATATATTTTTTTTTTTTTTTGCATTTATCTGAGGTCATCATTAGATACATCCTGGGGGGAAATATATCAATATTTCTTTGTTATTATTGGGTCTAAAAAGCTGGCAAAGTGCCAGATACCAAAATGAACCCAGTTTCATGGAAGCACCCATTTAACAACAGCCCTAAAACAGAACGTTCCAGTTATTGCAGAAGCCTCATTTACTCTCAGACCTAATTAAATACAATATCTTGGAAGGTAAATGTGGTATTTTCTTCCGTGACACCAAGATTACTCACATTGCTCTTAGCGTCCCAATTTATGATTCATGCTAATATTCCAACCTCTCTGCATCTTCAACAGGAACGTATGAAACATGCCTAACATCGCTGATCCAAATAGACAATGCACTGTCCATATTTATTGTCTTGGGAAATGTTACAAATTGGTACAAACTGTTCCAAATACCAGATATACAGGAAGTCACATAGCCAGTCCTTGATTTCCTTAAGAGCTTGCATAGTTTGAGGCAAACATCAAAGTCAACTGAATGCACTCCACCAGCTCAATGATTCACTTACTCTATGCATCATCTTGGGGCTAAAAGATAATGGATATCCTAAACAGTCATGACAGAATCCCTCCATTCTTTGTCATGCTGTGAATAATGTGCCAGTGTTTGGTCCATCAGCTGTGCAAAAGCTAAATGGTGCTGCAAGCTTCAGTTTGATAATGAATACTGACTGTCAGACGTGTCTTAGAAAGTTTTGCTGACTGCTCATTACTTCAATCCCAATTAAAAAGGGAGAACTGTGGTCACTGATTGTCAAAAACAATGTGGCAGACATGGCATACGCCTGTTGAAGCTGGAGACTATATCAAGTTATTGTTATCACAATAATGCACATGTGCGGACATTAGCAATCCTATAATATTCTGTGCGGATTACGGACTGCTGGGATAATGGGAAACAATAATGTTCGCACAAAAACATTTTGAAAGTCTAATGATACGATGAATTTTGGCACATTTTATAGACAATAGTGTGGAGGAAACATAATCCTGTCGACTAGTACTCAATTAACACAAAAGAATTGGGGAAAAAATGTTGGTAATTACAATTAAAATGTAAGAGCTAAAGGCTTCTTGCAATTTGACTCATTAATTTGAAACAGTACGCTTATATATATAGCGGCTAAAATTTGGTTAGAGGTCTTATTTATGTCTTTGTGCATAATAAATCAATATAAGTGAATCACCAAAATAACTTTGTGTTGGTAAATGCAAGTTATGCAAATTTACAGGATTTCAGTTCTGTTGCAACATGTTGATGGTCATATGAACTATGTTTTCAGCTCAAAAATGTCCAATTTCATCACAATTAATGCTATATTTTTATGTCACAAATGGCCAAGTTATATTTGAACTGAATTTACCTGAAAAACAAATATTCTTGCTTTCATGCTGTCTTATATTCTTCATTTCATAGGTCTTATGTATCTCATTGTTGTGTTTTGTTTTGGTTTTTTTTGTTTGTTTGTTTTTTTGTAGTTTTGTTTTGTTTTTTCCTCTCTCTTCTGCCCAGTTTACTCAGTTCTGGTTGTAGTTATTGTCACCATTATAATTGTCTCCATGGTTGTTGCTGTTTGTATTGTTGATACTTTCTTGTGAGGGTCTTCGCCACCTTCTTCTCTCTTGTTCTTTCCCCTTCTTCTACCCCCCCCCCCCCACCCCCACCCCCCATGTCAGGTCCGGCATCGAAATGTGGTTCAACAAAACTCATAATAATCACAGTAGAATATCAAAGGGCACTTCATATACTTTATGAAGTTACCCTTGGCAAAGCAAATTTGTTCAGCACCAAAAGGAACCAGACTACCATTCTGCTGTTAGGACGCTGGACAAGACAAGTAGGAAAAAAAAAAAAAAAAAAAAGTAGTGTGACATACTCCCTGGTAAAATGTCCAAATAAAAGAGGATACACAAGCAAAGGTGTTAGAAAAATGGGCAATGATGACTGGGAGTACAGTTGGTGTCGGCTGCTGCCTTATCGGTACAGACAGCTGCCTGTCAGCCAGCTGAGCCCATTAAAAAGAAAGAAAGAATTAAAAAAAAAGAAGAAAAAAAAAAGAAAAAAGAAAAACAAATATTCTATTCTTTTAGATTCCCCAATTTTTCTTACAAGATTCTATCCTACATATCACATGTTTTATTTTGACAGGTTGCAATATGGAGTATGGTGCTGATCCATCCTGCTTATGTTACGCCAATACATACATTAACAATGTCACACGTCACTTTTTAAATCAGCAGTTTTCTAATAATAAGCATTTTTATAAAGAAATAACTATTCTACGTATATTGTTTATCACACTGGAAGAAAAATCCAAGGCACTCTCTTTCAACATTAAAATGCCTTTATTATTATGGCATGGTCATATCTAGACCTAAAAAACTTTTAAACTTTTAAAAAAACTTTTTTAGGTCTAGATATGACCATGCCATGATAATAAAGGCATTTTAATGTTGAAAGAGAGTGCCTTGGATTTTTCTTCCAGTGTGATCAATACTTTTTGAATCCCTTTTTCCAAAGAGCACCTCGAACTAACTCTTTTTTGGTCCGAGAAGCATTCCTTCCCAAACATTTTTTGAATTCTATATTGTTATTTACTCTTTAGTATGATGGTAAACTATACAATAAATAATTCTGATCCTAGTTTTTGCACAGGGATCATTAGTGTAAACGGTGACATGGCTGCCGAACATCAGTATGATGGGATCTGTAACAACCATGTCACATCCATCCACTGCCACATTTTGTGTTTTTGTGTCTTGTGTGAATAAGAGGAGAATTAGCAATAGTAAGTCTATACGTTTATTCCTAATAAAGTACTGGTACTGACCAGATCATCATGGGTAATGTCACGTCCGTCCACCAGCAAAAGTTTTCACATACACGTGCTATTCAAAATCCAATATTTCTGAAAATAGAGCTTCCACTGTCAAATAATATCAGTAGTCTGTGCACAAATGGATTAGCATTATTTCAACACAGTTCTATGCATTTCTTACAACTATTTTTTTTTTTTTTTTGACAAAAATGGCCACTCATTTGACCCCCTAAGTAAATTTTAGCCGATAGATATGTGTATATTTTCTTCATTTCATCATTTAACTTTTTGAGCAACTGCCCATGAGTAAGTGTATACTATTACAAATACAATTTCGAGCTGGAAATGTGTTGGCAGGATCTGTCAGGTAAAATTAACTTTCACATTAGTCTGCTTTTCTACTAAACAAACCATCATCATCATCAATTGGATTTCCTCTTTGTCCTTCGTATAATGCTGTGTGTTAGTCAAAGGATAGGGCTTCGATAAAAGAGGAAGATGAGCTGGTTATATGCAATCAGATTAAACCAAAGTCACAAAGGAAAATCAAACTATTCTCTCAGATAAATTCACATCTCATTAGACTATAATGCCTTGCATGGATTCATGGAGATTCTATGCTATTCTATGAGTTCCCCTTCTTTGGAGCAGTCGTCTGTCCTTATAAAAGTGACTACATTAGTAGAGTATACTGTACAGTCTAAGATACAGCACATTAGGACGTCATTACTTACATATTCAGTAAGGATATCATCTATGAAGTGCAGATTGGTCAAGCTGTTATCCCAGCGTGAGATCATGAAATCATGTAAATATATACGCCACTTTAAATGGCATGTATTCTGTATGCATTATAAGATTTCCATGTGTATGTGCATGCCGCGTCAAATACCATGTACTGAGGGTTAGGGTTAGGGGTTACGGATAGGAATGCACCGATTCCGATACGAGTATTGGACATCGGCTCCGATACTCAGTGTGTGTACTCGTATTTGTACTTGTAAAAATAATCCGATACAAATGCACCGATACTTCCGGCTGTTTGACATTCACAGTTCAGTGCAGCAGGTACGAGGAGGAGGAATAATGTGTGTGGAGTGTGAAGAGTGTGGAGATTTATCAAAATAAACGACGGTGATAAAAGTAACGCTGACTGCAAGTAACGTTAAAGACACAGACGGATACAGACGCAGCGCTCTGTCCGTCCTCTGCGTACATTCCATCTGTTTTCCAGGTGCTGGCGGATGCGTACCCAGAATGAGAATACCAGCGGGTGTACGGAGCGGTGCAGACCCCCGCCAGCGGAAGTGAAAACGAAACTTATCACTCATTTCTCTTTTCTCTTCCTGCTGAAGCTAAGCTGTTAAACCTTCCCAGTGAAAATGTTGTAATATTAGTATCACATTAGTGTTACCTCTGTCGTCTCCATGTTTGTTATTACAGACTGTCTTCTTTTTCTTCTCAAAAAACTTTCCTCTTCTTCGTGGTATTTGTCCAGTATGGTTAATTCAGAGCGGCGCCCCCTGGTGGATTAATTGACAAATGCTCATTCCAACACATTAAATGTCAGCAGCAGCACATTGTTCCAGTCAGACTAATGACAACGACAATAAAGCACATTTACAAAAGGAACTAACAACTGGAATGGGATTATTAAGTACTCAGTATCGGCAAGTACTCAAATGTAAGTACTCGTACTTGGTCTGAAAAAAAGTGGTATCGGTGCATCCCTAGTTACGGATATGTGAACTGGAGATCTTGGCCTAAATTGACACACGATCAAATGGTGTTGAATAATACACGAAAGGACAAAAATGCGTATGTATAGCACACCAAATGCCATAAGAAATGGCGTGACATAGAACGCAATTTCATGAGATCACTCTAAAGAGGGGTAGATATTGACAAATGAGGCTGAATGATTTTAAAGGGGTCATATTTTGCTAAACCCACTTTTATTAGTCTTTGGTTCATTTATTTGTGTATTTGGACCCTAATAGTTCAAAAAGTTTGAATTTGAACCCTCCAGCTTGGATTTACAAGGCTGACAATTAATACTGAACAAACAAGAACTCAAACTATGAATTATGAAAGAGCTGCAGCATCTGAAACCGACCACAATGAACATTTGACAGATAAACAGAACCGCAGTGTTTCAGTTTCAGCTTCAGAGTTTGTCATGTCTGTTATGGATTGTTATTGTTTCTCACAACTCACCATATATATGTATTTTTTAGTAAGTTTTAATTTTTATTTCTATCAGTTACTAGAAATTTAAGGCTACCCCATTTGAATTCCAGGCGACCCCATGTGGGGTTCTGACCCCAAGGTTGAAAAACACTGTTATAAGAGTTTCATTTCAGAGCTGATATCCATCCATTTTCCATGTTTTCTTGATAATAACCAAAATCACTTAAGTTCTTACATCAATAGCTATGGCATTGTACTGACAAAAACAATGCTTTTAGGCATTCCATGTTTTCTTTTCTGTCTGACATGATACACACAGCAGCAGAGGTCGCGTTAACCGAAAATATTCCGTTATTGACAGATTTTTTTTTTTTAAATGACAGAAAATTCTGAAGGCCGTCCATCATTTTGACAGATTAAAATACTGAGGGTAATCTACCAAAGAAAGTTTTCACACAACACTGTGAACAAAACCTGCTCGCAGGATCACTGGACTGTCTGTCTCTTAACAAGTCATCAAACATTCTGTAACAGCATCCTACCTGTATAGAACCAACAGCACCACAGTTCACTTCTACGCTGAATACAACAGCGGTACTTCAGTCAAATGACTCACCAATAGTTCACCTGTAGTAGACCCCTGTCCAGTTAATCCACCTGTAGTAGACCCCTGTCCAGTTAATGGTGAGTGTGCATATTAATCAGTCAGTGTCAAGTCTTGTCTTGTTGTTTAACTGACTTTTGCCAAAAATAGATGCTACTTTGCTAGCGCAAAATGTGAAGACAACCGAGTCTCCTTAGTTATTTTAAAAAGCCCAGTAAATGTGATGGCGTTGATAAACACGGTGAAAAAAAAAGGGACTGATGTGGTGAAGGATGGACAAACAAGGAATACACCAGTTCTAATGGCATTTTTTTGTGTTATATGTACGCATTTTCTACCTTTCATGTGTTATTTGATGGCATGTCAATTTGTGTCCAGATCTCTGGTTCACATAACCCGAACCCTAACCCTCAGTGCATGGGATTTGACACTGTGTAAACAAACACAAGGAAAGCTTATAATGTTTACAGATAACACACCAATTAAAAGTGGCGTATATCTTTAGGCGAGTCGTGATATCACAATGGTTTATCAGCCAGCACCAACTACAATTGCTGTATCATTGAGACATTTTTACCTCCACCAAGGAGGTTATGTTTTTGCCAGGGTTTGTTTGTTTGTCTGTTTGTTTGTTTGTTTGTTTGCTTGTTTGTCTGTCCGTTAGTGTGCAACATAACTCAAAAAGTTATGGACAGATTTGGATGAAATTTTCAGGGTTTGTTGGAAATGGGATAAGGAAGAAATGATTAAATTTTAGTGGTGATCGGGGGTGGGGGGGCCCATGGGGGGGCCACTGATCAGCCTTGGCGGAGGTCTGCGCTCTCCGAGTGCTTCTAGTTGAACATTAAATACTACTAAATATATCTCATTATCATTAAAAAAAAAAAAAAAAAATTGAAATGACGGATAATTTTATGTTATGACAGAATTTTTCGACCCTGTCCATCAAAATGACGGACAAAAAAAATGTCTAGCACAACCTCTGACACACAGGAGTTGATAGTTGGTTGCATAACCATTGTTTTTAATGACTTCTGATGGTCTAATAATTTTTTCCACGACTTTACATGTGATATATACATTTCCTAATACAGTACATCCACAGTTAAAGAAACAGATACTATTTCCCCCCATGGAGATCACCTTGAGTGCAGTAATCAGTGAAGTGTTCAGCTTTTGCAATTTATATCTATGCTGATAAATACTGACTCGCTTGTTGGTGCCAAAGCATATAAAATCAAGGGTCTATTTAATCACAATCCTGCCATATTAGTCGTCTCCTAGCCTTAGTCCTGTCTCAGTTGAAGAATGGCTGGTCCTGCTTAGGGTCATCCTGCAAGGCCTCTCATAAATTCCACCAGCGTTACCTGTCTTCTGGCACTTGCTTGATAACACTCATTATTGCTCAATGACCTGGAGGCGAAGCTTCACTTTGGGCCTCATCACCTTCCGGACAAAGCTGGGAAAAGCTCTCCTCCTTGCAGCTCACCTCTGCTTTTAAAAGCCATAAAACTCATGCCCGACAAGTTAGCCAGGAGACAAGAATCACAAGTGGTGATTATTTGATATTGTAAAGTGAATTACTCCGTCCACCATTCTCCAGAGGAACGGAAGCCTTCTGAAGGACCGACGGGATGTTTCTGAGATGTGTGCGGTTTATGAGGCTCCTCAATCACAAGCAGGAAGAGTGTTTGAATCTGATTTTAACCTGGGGCGACAATGAAAGTTGGAAGTCTCCGTCAGTGCTGAGATGAAATAATAAAAGAGGGCAGACAAGACAAAAAAAAAAAAAAATCATTGTTGCAGTTTCTCCTGCAGTGATCATTCTGATGTAAAATGATAAAGTGTTGGTCCAGGGATCCATCCAACGCACTCTAGACCATCAAGACTTGGAGTATTAATGAAAACGGAGTGAACCAAAACCATAGGCTTTAAATCAGGGGTCTCAAACAGGCGGCCCGCCAAAGGTTCCAATGCGGCCCGTGGGATGAATTTGCAAAGTGCAAAAATTCCACAGTCAAGGCTGTGGAACTCATTTTAGTTCTGGTTCCACATACAGACCAATATGATCTACAGTCAAATAATAATAACATCATTATCTACAAAAAATAATAACCCCATATTTTCTTCTCAGTTTTATTTGAAAAAATAATATTACATTATGCCTAGAAATAATGACAACTTAACGTTTTTGTCTTTGTTTTAGTGCAAAAAGTAACATTAAATTATGGAAAGATTTACATTTAAAAACTATTCTGTAACAATAAAATGTGAATAACTAAAAAATCTTCAATTAAGTAAAAAATCTTGAATTAAGCCAAAAAATCTCAAATTTAGCAAAAAATTTTGAATTAAGAAAAAAAAAAAAAAAAAAAAAAACTTCAATTAAGTAAAAAAAAAAAATCTTGAATTAAGCCAAAAAAAAATATCTCAAATTTAGCAAAAAATCTTTAACTGAGCAAAAAATTTAGAATTAACTTCAAATTTTTGTCTTTGTTTTAGTGCAAAAAATAACATTAAATTATAAAAAAAAATTGCATTTCCAAGCTATCCTGTAACTATTAAATATGAATAACCTGAACTAATATGAACAACCTGAAATATCTAAAGAAAATTAAGCACAATTTTAACAATTTTCTGCCTGTTACTAAGCGTTTAGTGTCTTTTTTAGTCCGATCCATAATGCACATGTAGAAGTGATAAGTTGAGGCATAATATCATTAAAATTGCATTTATTTTTCAGAAGAAATTTCAGGTTTTTTTCAGATTATTCACATCTTTTTTGTTTGGATAGTTTATAAAAGTACACTGTAAAAAAATTCTGTTGTTTTTACAGAAAAAAAACAAAAAAAACTGGCAGCTGTGGTATCCAAAACAATACTGTAAAAACACATCCAACTGTAAACATATTTACAGAGTAACATGTAGATTTAACATTTTAAACATGCAGATTTAACATTGGATTTAAATGATGAATGGACTGCACTTATTTAGCACATTTTCTACACCTTCATGGTGTCCAAAGCACTTTCCAAAACCACCAGGTCAATTTAGGGTTCAGTGTCTTCATGGACACTGAACAGTCGGACAGTCTGGACAGTCGGAGCCAGGATTCGAACCACCAACCCTTTGATTATTGGACGAACTGCTCCACCAACTCTACCAACCCATTAATTTACAAAATTGAAATATTCCATTGTTAAATGTTTACTATTTTTTTAAATAACTTTTTTGTAAAAAAAAAAAAAAAAAAAAAAAAAAAAAAAAAAAAATTATATATATATATATATATATATATATATATATATATATATATATACAGACTGTTATTTCAACATTATAGTCTTGCAGTTTATACAGATATACATAGAAATACATCCTTTCTACATACAAATCTGGTTTTGTTCACATACTCTTCCTGTAAGAACTACAGCTATATTTGATTTAATCGTTAACACAAAAATCTTTTTTAAAAAAACAACTTTGCATTGTATTGTCACTTACAGGTTTTTTATGTTGCAGTTTTACAATTTTTTTGTGTTAATTCTACAGTCATTTTTTACAGTGTAAGTATTTTCATAATTTTATGGGATTTTTTGCACTAAAACAAAAACAAAAATTTGGAGTTGTCATTATTTATAGGTTATTATGTTATTATTTTACTGGTGCGGCCCACTGGAGATCAAATCAGGCTGAATGTGGCCCTGAAAGAAAACGAGTTTGAGACCCCTGCTTTAAATGGTGCTTCAGTGTCTGGCGTTGGATGAAACACCTTTCCTTAACGTAAACACTTTTAAAACACTCACACCAGAATATATAGATGCTCAACTGAGAGGAGAAGTCATTTCGACGGCCAAATAGAGCGAGAGGGCCTTAGGAGGCTATTCACACTAGTGCTGATAGTTGTTAAAACCCTATGTGCTTCACTTCAAATGGGCTTAGAACAGCTTGCGGATGTGAACAGGGCAATGGAGCAACACCATAATACACTCTGGGATGTTCACCTCAGGCAAACACTCTGTGATGCTAAGCACCTCTCTCAAAGCTGCCAAAGAAAGTCCATTGATTTTTTTTTTTTTTTTTTGTTTGTGGACTTCCATTTGGGAATTTGAAAAAGAAACACAACTAGCAAAGCACTCACACTGTTAACGTTTCCCAAAAGTCGATGGTTGGAAAAAAATCGATCAATTAGCATGTGTTTTGTTTTTTTTTTTTTTTGCTTCTAACAGTCGCGGATAAATACAAACTCTCAAGATTATGTGAAAACTGGGTCAAACTATGAAGTAGCATTAACTGACATTTAACATTAGTGAGTCTGGACTTCTATTGACAGGACTTGGCAGGTAATTACATTAAAATAACAGGTTACAACCAAGATATCGTAATACTGTCAGGTTCCATTACACTTCCATAACTTTACTGTTTTTTTTTTTTCCCCCACAAAACTATTTCACTTCTAAAGTAATTCTTCAAACCATTTGTGTCGTTACGGTGACATTGCTTTTAGCGCTCTCTAATCTCACTGTCACTGTTGCTATTTTAACAAATTGAGAACACTTTTCTTCAGTCGAGCTGCTTGGCTGTCATCATAGACACATTTTCAACAACAGCGCATCTACATGGCAGTCATGATAGTCATTTGGCTGGATAAAATAGACTATCAAAGCAAAAGCACCATTATATACTCAAAGTTAGAGTTCGTGTTGTGTTTAATCTGAAGAGAGTGTGAGCTGAGTTAACCCATTAAAACCCAGTGCTGCTTTTGTGGCAGTTTCCAAAATGTTCTCTCTATTTAATCTTTCTTAAATGATTTATCACCATTTATTATAATATTATCCTCTTTTTTTCCATTTCTGTTCAGTGAAAATCAGGTATTTTCCTATATTTATGTTACTAATCATGTAGATGTTTGTGAAAACTCAGATTAAAGCTGAAGGTTATTAGATCAAAAACAGAGAAAACTAAAGAAAAGGCGACTTTTTCAGATACATTTTTGAAAATAAAACAAGTGTGTCCATCCACTGTCATTTATCAAACTACATGGGTTTTACTGGTGAATCAGTGTTGTAGAAGATGACCTGAACGTCCAAATGGGTCATATTTGATGACCAGGAAAAGATGACAAACTGTATTTTGCACCAGTTATTGATATTGATAGGATTGATTGAACAACAGTTATTAAACATTTCAGATCAGTAGATGGTTTAGGTCACTGTTTGGGTCTTTATGGGTTAAACTAAATAAATGCCACTGATAAGTTCTTTAACCCTCCGGTATCCGGGTGCGGCTTTTAGGCACACTTTGCACTTCGTTTTAAAAAAACTTTATATTATTTTTTCACAATTTAAATAAGGTTAGAATTCAAAAGTTGTTCATTTTTGCATGATCTAAAACTAAAATTCTGGCCACCAACTAAAATTTGCACATTGTAAACAAAAGAAAATTACAAGACTAGCATCTGTCTCCCAAGTGTGCCTAAAACGCACAGTGTCTTCCATTTGATATGTATGATTAGAGCTGACCTTGATTTACAAAAATAAAATCAAATTAGAGCAGAAAAATAAATCAATATATAATATTTAATAGTTTGATTTATAGGTGTGCATTTTTGGCACACTTAGTGACAGATGCTAGTATTTTTGAACATTTGACCTAGCGCCAAAAATAATAATGCAAATTAACTGATGGAGGAGTGTGACGTAGGCTGGCCGTTTAGCGGTTGGAGGTCAGTGAAACGAGGAAGGAGATGAGGCAGAGGCAGGAGATGGTGTGGTCCACAATTTTTAAAAAATATTTTCAATAATACCTATTTCAAACAAAGCGCAAGGGCTAAAAAAGTGCAAATGCCAAAAAAAAGTGCAAGTGCATATGGAGGTTTGAGTAGGAGTGTTTTCTCCAGCAGCAGAACCTCAAGTGATGGAAATAGGCGCCTTTTATACTGTTCTACTAACTGGATAAAACCACTACAACTCCACAGGGGAGTTACAAATCTACATAAATTGCTAAAACTAATCTAAAACCTCCATAACTAAAACCCACAACCATGACCTATCTAAAACCCATGCTCTACACCTAAAAACTGTAAATCTAGACACCAAAGATAATAAAGACCAGTGGCGATTTCTCACAGACTGCAAGGGAAGCCCGGCTTCCCCTAAAATTACGAAAATTAAATGGTTAAATATGTTCGGTTGTGTTGACATTTCATTGACTACAAATGTGTTAGAACACGTTCATCTCACAGACGAGTTCGTTCAGAATCAGCTTTATCACAAACCAACAGACTCGATGTTGTTCACTTCTCATACATTCCCGTTGAGCTGTTTTCTCATTCGATCTCTGCTCAGTGCATTTGTCCGTAGACTGCGGGCGTCTCTGGGCTTCAATGGGACTGAGTGGAACAGTTTTTTTCATTGCGTCAAAACTGGACGGTAATTGGATAAATGCCACCATGTTGTCCCGCCCCCGGATGCCGGGCGTCTCTGGGGGTGAATGGAGCTGTGGGCGGAGCTCGGCCGGGCTGGACGCCAGAATCCCACGTGCTGATTGGAGGATCAGACGAAAGGCTGAATTCCGTTTGATTGACAGCTGGTTTCAGATCTTCTCCTTCACTGACACAGTTCAGTTTAATACCGCCGCACATTCTGCTGTGAAATGGAGAGAGAAACCACTACGAAATTACTTGTTCATTTCTTGCACTGTAACTAAAACACACTCATTGTTCCTTGTTTCAATTTAACATAATTTCAGCGTTTTCTTGTTTCAGTTCCATAATTTAATCATTAATCATTTAACTTTACAAACAAATTTAATCGTTTGACTTTAATATCGTTTTGTAGATAGTTAAATCAATCAAACTGTCGGCTAGGTTGGAGTGAAAGGAGCATCTCTTGTTTAAAAAGGCTGAAGTCTGACACCCACAACACACTGGGCCAAGGCTGTCTAAGCAGCCCAGCTCTGCTGGACATTCAGAGGACACTGGTCCAGTCCCTGGAAAAGACGCCGACTTGGAACGATAAGGTCACTGAGCATTTTCTTAAAAAGGAACAGAGGGCCGAATGTATGTTTAAATTATTTGACAATTTTTTTTTTGATGTAAGCCGACAATGAGCCTCCCCTGTCTGAAAGACGAGCAGCTGCCACTGGTGAAAACCCATAAACCAATAAAATACACGTCCTGGCTCCCCCACACATTTCTCTGCCTTGGTCCAGGCCGGAACCTTCTTAAGGGCTGTTGTTCATGCTGGGACTCTTTTGGTTGATGGACCTGGACACAAGGACAGGGTAAGTACAAACACTAACACACCATTCACTAAACACTTTAAAATCCACTCACACAGACACTAAACAAAGTTAAACTTAAATACTGCACATTTACATTGCACTCTCTGTTTGTGATCTAACTTATGTCTCCCCTTTTCTCCAGGCCCAAGCAATCATCAGTTAAAAATACAAGTACCACTGGATGTAAAAACTGAAAAGGAATGACCATAAAATCAATAAACTACTTTAAAAACCAATCATGTGCAATTCTTTTGTTTGTGCAAATATGTTGCTGTGCTGTAAACTACATGTGCAAGTTAAAGTGCTTAAGTGAAAAAAGGTGCCTGTATTCATACTTAAGTGACAAACGGCTGTTTGTCACAAGGAGTTAATCATTGACATATGCCAGGCTGCAAAAATCAAATAATATGTGACCCACTTTTTATGTAGTATATTGAAAAAAATCAATTTTTTGTGTTTTTTGCATCCAAAAAAATGGTTTGTTTACATTAAAAGCACGGCATTTGAAGGTTTAAAAAATGTGACACTTATTGAGTATTTGGTATTTTTATTTACGGCTCAAGTCGATGAAATAGAAAAAAGTGTAAAAGAATTAAAAACAAACTGAAAATTTTTTTTGACATTCCACAAGTGTGTGAAAAAGGCACACTTGGTGCTTAGTAAGGGCCTTGCTGGATGGGATACCAGAGGGTTAAGAAAAGCTCTAGATAAACATTTGGCCTTTGTTTTTCCTTGAGTCTATCCTATGTGTTATTTACTGTTTCATTTAGATTTAATGCTCCACACTCACTGGTCCTCACTGAACACCTGCTGCTGATGCTGACCTTTGACCCTCAGGAACCCATCCATTCTTTAAAACATGCAGGGATCTCCTTTAAAAGGTTTAAAAGAAAGCTGTTGTTAATTCCACCCCTCCCCACTTTTCTGCTTTGACTTTTATAGGATCTTTGTAGATAAACATGGTCAGTATGTCTGAAATCTTCTCCTGGTACCTCAGGGAGACAATCATTCTATCAGAGTTTGATTGATTGATTGACTGATGTATTTATTTTGAACATGAATGTTAAACAGAAGAAAATAATTAAAAAAACACTAAACATAAGACGTATAATACAAATTTGAAAAGGAGTGAGAAGAAGTACAACTTATAAACTCCCACCCCTTCTCCTTATATAATTAATAACAATCATAACCTTCCTAGTCTAATCATATCTATACACTATGCCATAATATGACTGATACTTACTAGTAAATAATTAGGTTTCTGGCTTTATATTATTAAAAACAGTTTAACACCAGTAAGAAACTGTACTGGTTTGTAGTGGTTTACCTGGTAAAAAAGTGGCCGCAATGGCTGTATTCTTTCCTTTTATGGATGATTACATTGGGAGCACAGTCTTAGTTTACGTATGATATTACACCTTTTATTCCAGTTTGTTGTTTAGTGTATTTTCATTTTTCACTGTAATTCATGTTTTTTTCCCTATAATTCCTGGATTTAATTTAGATGCTAAATGAATGAAATCTTTATTTTGAACATGTAAACAGTGAAATCAAAACAAAATCTACCAACAAAATATCAGTGATAATTAAAAAAAAAAAGAAAGAAAATAATGAAAATAAATTAAATTAAAATGCTTGAAAAGGAGTAGGAAGAAGTATGTTCATGAAAAGTGAAGAAAAAGTGACTTTTTCAACAACAATATCATTATCTGAGCATAAAGCCAGCGTCTCCATCCCCTTTCATTGATCCAACTCCATGGTGAATCAATGTTGTAGAACAGGGGTCTCAAACATGCGGCCTGGGGGCCAAATGCGGCCCGCCAAAGGTTCCAATCTGGCCCGTGGGATGAATTTGCAAAGTGCAAACATTCCACAGTCAAGGCTGCGGAACTCATTTTAGTTCAGGTTCCACATACAGACCAATACGATCTACAGTCAAATAATAACAGCAGAATAACCGACAAAAAAGAATGACTCCAGATTTTCTTCTCGGTTTGATGTGATAAAAATATTACACTATGCCTTTAAATGACAACTTCAATTTTTTTTCTTTTAGTGAAAAAAATTAAATAAAATTATGAAAATATTTACATTTACAAACCATTCTGCAACAATAAAATGTGCAAAACCTGAGCGAATATAAACAACCTGAAATGTCTAAAGAAAATTAGGCACAATTTTAACAATTTTCTGCCTGTTGTTTAGTGTGTTAGTTTGTTGACCAAGTGTTTAGTGTCTTTGTAGATCCGATAATGCACATGTATAAATGATAAGTTGAGGCATAATATTGTTAAAATTCCATTTATTTTTCTTAAGAAATTTCAGTTTTTTTCAGGTTATTCACATTTTTTTTTTGTTTGGATAGTTTATAAAATTAAGTATTTTCATAATTTAATGGGGGGTTTTTTGCACTAAAACAAAGACAAAAATTTCGAGCTGCCATTATTCATAGGTTATTATGTTATTATTGAACTGATCCGGCCCACTTTAGATCAAATCGGGCTGAATGTGGCCCTTGAAAAAAGGTGAGTTTGAGACCCCTGTTGTAGACGATGACCATGTTTCCACATTCGCTACGGAGCCTCTGAACGTCCAAATGGGTCATATCTGATGACCATGAAAAGATGAAAAACGGCATTTTACACCAATTATTTACACGTATTGATAGGATTAGTCTTTCGACCAGTATTTTTTTCATCAGTAGATAGTTTTGGTCACCTGTGGATGCTTAGGTCTTTTTGTGCAGGATGTTTTTTGTCGGGGCGGGGGGGGGTGTCAACCCCCCTGTAGTTTTTACATCCCTACTTCTGCTGAATGATTTTCATCCTCAGGTGGGGCAACCCCATCACTGGTTATAAACCGACTGAAATAACTTAATAAAGAAATAATGACTGAGTTTTCTTACATTGACTTTGGACAAACGTCCCCATGCACATAAATACATTATATACCCTACCTATCTCTCTGTATTTGTCTGTGTCTCTCTCTCAAATGTCACTCAGTACACATGAGGTACTCACAGCAGGCCGTACAGACTAATGATGTGCTGGGTCTTTTTTTTTTCAACCCGCTGGTCCCGCTTTTGTGGAATTCTTTGACTCGCCCCACAAATATAATAAATTTTTTTTGAGCCACCCCAACCTGACCCAGATCAGCGGGTAACCTGCGGGTTCCGCGTGTAACCCACTGATCTGCACATCACTAGTACGAACGTACATCTGCAGGCACCAACATACATGTTCAATTGAATGTTCAACACATGAAGTCCGACATCAAAGCAAACTGTTTAGTTCAGGGGTGTCAAACTCATTTTCTTTCAGGGGCCACATTCACCCCGATATGATCTGAAGTGGGCTGGACCAGTAAAATAATAACAGTGAAAAAAGTAAAATTACGTTATGATCATGTTTCCATCTATAATATTTCCTTAAAAATCTGAATAACATCAACGTGAAATGTCTTAAGAAAAACAAGTGCAATTTTAACAATATTCTGAGTCAGTTTATCATTTACACATGTGCATTACAACCTACATTACACTTAAAAATACACAAAACATTTATTAAGAAGCAAAATATTGGTAAAATTGCATTTACTTCTCTTAAGACATTTTAGGTTGTTCATATTTTTTTCAGGTTATTCATATTTTTTGTGAAACGATAGTTCGTTAATGTAAACATTTTTTTGTGTAATTTTACTTTTTTACACTAAAACAAAGATCAAATCTGCAGTTGTCATTATTTAAAGGTTATTATGGTAATATTTTACTGGTCTGACCCAAGTGAGATATAATTGGTCTGTATGTGGAACCTGAATGATTTTTTCACCACTGATTGTTAATATCTTAAATGTAATTTTTGCATTTCACAAATTCATCCCAGGGGCCGGACTGGATCCTTCGGCGGGCCGGATTTGGCCCCTGGGCCGCATGTTTGACACCTGTGGTTTAGTTAGTCTAATTAGCTGAATTATTTTGACATGATGTGAAATCTTAATAAATTAGAATTTATGTTACCTTTTACAGTCTGATTGAGTTGCCTGTTAAATCCTCTACCATGTTGGCATCATCGGCCCTTATCCATGGTCCTGAAACTTATTGAGGCCACCTCCCACATCACAGGTGTGGCTGTCGCAGAAAATTAAATGTTTCATGTATTTTTAGTTTGCATTAAAGATGAATGTTCAACTGTTTGACATGTAATAGGGCCTACTGTTAACCCTATAATGCCAAATGTATCATATTTGATACATGAGTTTTGAAGCCCTCTACATGATCAGTGTGATATATTTTTTTTCTTGAGAAACCTGATGTATACAATTAGATACATGCAATACACAGATAATCCACCAGGGGGGAGGAATTCGTTCACTAGAAGCCTTTCCAGTGACACTACAAGATTATCGTTAATGAGGAAGGAGGCAGAACTTTGCCAATTTTGAAAAGGAATTACCAGTTTCTTAGGCATGTTTGTGTTATATTAAGTTTTTGTTCAAAAATAATAATATTTAAACATTCAGAACCGATGTATAAAATTTGACACAACACTGAAACTCATACATGGAAATTGATATCCTACTATATAACACACATTCTGTGTCCCATCGATGTTGTAGCACAAGAGGGTGTTTGTACAGATTTTCCTCAGCCTTCACAGGCCCGATCGCCACCAAACTCACCAAATGAATAGAGACATTACCTGACTATCTACTAGGCATAATTTTATGTCCGTATTCAGATGTTGTGAGGTATACTGGGTGATTTTAGCCTCTCTAAACTTTGAATTCTTCATCCCTGCCGCCGTACTCCATTTTCGGAAGTGGTTATGCTGCCGTTCATGATATTTCTACCGCTAGCAGACGATGCTACAATGTGAAGGCTGCAGTTCACTACCGCTGTATGAATTTAATCATGCTGGAAGGGCCAAACAAATACATGCTCTTCCATTCATGCCTCACATGTTGGCTCAAATTATTACCTGCACAATGCATGATTAAATGGTAGTTTACAAATGGATAGTGGTGGCAGACAAGTTCTACTTATCATGCTGTCGTACAATGGCACCACGGGTACAATGCCGTTAGTTTGGAAAAAAAAAAAAAAATGTTTTGGTTGTTCAGAAGGACCAATAAAGGCTCCATTTTCAAAGAACTGGAATTTTCTGCCAATAATTTAATGGTTCAGGCTTTACAGCAGTGGTTCTTAACCGGGGTTCAATCGAACCCTAGGGGTTCGGTGAGTCAGTCTCAGGGGTTCGGCGGAGGTCAAGACACACACTCGACTCATTAGTCGGGTGTGTGTGTCGGGCTAGGTCTGTGTATGTAAACAAACGGCTTCGGAGACTCTTTCTCTGATTGACATCCAATATACGTGGTGTATTGTTGTTGCTTATAGCACTACAACACATCCGGAAGTGTTTATAATCTCTTCCACTCATCTGACGATGAATTATTTGAGTATTTTCCACATCGTTGTCATGACTTTTGCTACTTCCTGTTAACCACGGAGGCAGCCATGTGTAGCGTTTGTTTACATTTTTCGGTCACCGCATTGGTCAGTTACAATCATGTGACAACCGATGCACCATCGCGGATGGAGAAATCGTATTACGCTAAAGCCGAGCTAGTGCCGTAACAAAACAACGATCACAAAAATACTGAAGGAGTATAGCGAGAACTTTTTTTTTGATACACTACATGCAGTTATCTTATTTTTATGACAAAATTGCGTGGTTCGGAAAGTTTGGAGCGAGATGAAACGAAAACTGGGTTGACCTGACGGCCTACACATACATATACACAACAGCAGAAGTCACACTGATTTACAGTAAATATTCATTATTATTGTAGCCTGATGGAAATTAGGTGATGGGTGTGTGTTAAAATGTTAAAAATGATAAATAGCATAAATACAATAAGTTCATTATTGGAATACATAAGGTTAAAAATTAAAACCATTTCAGTGTGGTAGTATTAAAAAAGCTCATGTCTTTGTGAAAAGGTATGGAATTTGTTGTAAGTTCATGCACTGTATTGGTTTTGTTCTTTGAGCACAGTGATGTTAATGCACGGTTCATTTTGTGCACCAGTAAAACATATGTCGGTGTCTTGAATTTGAAAAAAAATCATATTGTATTTTTTAATAAAGAAGGGTTCAGTGAATGCACATATGAAACTGGTGGGGTTCAGTACCTCCAACAAGGTTAAGAACCACTGCTTTACAGGGTTAACTTAACCTGTTTAACCCTGACCATATTTTCAGGGGAAAAACGCCTAAAAAGACATACCCAAAGTAAATGAAGAATTACTTATAATACTTATAATAATAAGGTTCATATGGATGTTCTTGGTGTCTATGGACATTTAGAGACCTCACAGAATCTATTCCCATTGTCTAAAATATTGTATCTATTACTATGCCTGAGTAAACTGTAACAAACTAAAAGAGAAATTAGAATTTTTTATCCTCGCCTGTTTTTTTTTTTGCTGAATTGACGATGATATGCATAAATTAATTGCACGTGTCGGAGATTTTTAATAGCGTATATTTCACCCCACAAAGATTAAAAATCATGTTTGAACATTAAAGTTTGCACTAAAATACACTTTTGATGTACTTTTATTAACATTAGGGTCTAAACTTTGAGCAAAAGTTGAAAAAAACATCCATCATCCTGATTTATTATATTTTTATAGTAGATGAATATTAATCAAATTTTTTCGGCTGATAGGGCTAAAGGGGTTAAAAAAAAATTAGGTCTGTTGATTGCTTGTTTTTTCATGATACCCCCCCCCCCCTCCATTCTGTTTTTTTGACAAATCGTACCCTGTTTATGTGTTAAAGTGAGTATATAGGAAAAGTTTTGGTCTGTATCCTTCCTATTGACATGAAACATCTTATAATAGTAGTAAGACATGACCTCTAACACTAACCTACAGCTTACACAATATAAAATTATTTACAGAACTCACACCACTCAAAACAAAATGTTTAAAAATGGGACTGGCCAACATGATATCTGTTCACATCGCACATTATGGAGCACAGACCACTCCCTTCATGCTATCTGGCTTTGCCAACCAGTCCACACACCCTGTGGATAAAGGTTACTGAAACACTATCCACCATCCTGAGCTGCAGAATCCCAGCATCAGCACCACTTTGTCTTCTTGGCGACATATCCAATGTACACCTCCCATCCAAGACTCAAAAATCCTTTACATATTTCTCCAGCTGTCACTAAGAAAGTAATCCTCCAAAACTGGAAATCCAAGAAGTCATGTCACATCACTCACTGGACCAACCTCATCGCAGAATACATCTCAATGGAAAAGAATAATGCTGCCCAGAAGAAGCATATGTCAGCCTTTAAGCCTTTGGATTCTGTTGGGTTTCTGTAAATTGGCTTAAAGTCTGGTTTTTGACCAACTCTATATATAAAGTGTCATGAGATAACTTTTTTGTTGCGATCTGGCACTATATAAATAAAATTTGATTGATTGAGTGAGTGATTTAATTGGTTTTTCCCTGTAAGTTGCTTTGGAAAAAAGCGTCTGCCAAATGCATAAACATAAACATAAACATACAGGGTGGGGAAGCAAAATTTACAATATTTTGAGGCAGGGATTGAAAGACAGTGTATGACCAATTAGTTTATTGAAAGTCATGAGAATTTATTTGCCACAAGAAAATTTACATAACAGAAAATGTTTTTATTCTATGTGTCCTCCTTCTTTCTCAATAACTGCCTTCACACGCTTCCTGAAACTTGCGCAAGTGTTCCTCAAATATTCGGGTGACAACTTCTCCCATTCTTCTTTAATAGTATCTTCCAGACTTTCTCCTAATAGTTTTGCTCATAGTCATTCTCTTCTTTCCATTATAAACAGTCTTTATGGACACTCCAACTATTTTTGAAATCTCCTTTGGTGTGACGAGTGCATTCAGCAAATCACACACTCTTTGACGTTTGCCTTCCTGATTACTCATATGGGCAAAAGTTTCTGAAAAGGTATGGATAACAGTGTTGGGTATGATTATGACATCAATATATGTTTGGTTTCAAAACAATTGACGTAGTGCCTGCTGAGAAAAAAACAACTAAATGTTCATTGTAAATGTTGCTTCCCCACCCTGTAAACATTTGAGGATAACTGGGATCCATTCATAACTTTTCTAAACTTAACCAAAAACCACATAAATCACCACAACAGAACACACACACCCTTTTCCCCTCCACTTCCCCACCCCCCCACACACAACATCAATTTTCCTATTTCCTATATCAACTTCCACTCCTCCCTCCCACTCATCATTAACATAATAATTACACACACACACCACACTCATGTCAACACAATACACCTGCCCAGCATCACAACCACGTAGCTGTTTTGTCCCACTGTCTCATGTCAATCTGTCACTAGTTGCTTTTCCATTGACAGTTAAATTGCACAACTATATCTTGCGCATAAAAATTTACCTAATGGGAGATCCTTCTGTGTTCACTTTGGTGAATTTATTTCCTCTTCTGCCCCCCTGTCATGTGGGGTACCACAAGGATCCATCCTTGGACCTTTGTTATTTTCTCTTTATATGCTCCCTTTAGGATCCATCCTGAGGAAACATGGCATTGCGTTCCATTTTTATGCAGACGACAGTCAGATCTATTTACCTTTTAAGAAGGATGACCCGCAGGCTGTAAAACCCCTCTTGGACTGTATTGATGATATTAAATCCTGGATGTCATTGAATTTTCTGAATCTGAACCAGGACAAATCAGAAGTGATGGTTTTTGGCCCCAGTGTTTCAAATCACACAGCTCTTGTTGACCTGGGTTCCTTATCTCATTTGGTTAAACCGGTCATGTCAAACTTGGGTGTTAAAATGGACCCCAATCTTAAACTCGACCAACAAGTTAGTGGTGTGGTCAAGTCCAGTTTCTTTCACTTAAGACAGCTTGAAAAAGTAAAATCTGTTCTGCCCAAGGATCTGTTTGAAACCGTGATCCATGCTTTTGTAACTACTAGACTTGACTATTGTAATGCACTTTATGCCGGGTTGAGTGAAAATGCACTTTCCCGACTGCAGCTGGTCCAAAATGCTGCAGCTCGGCTTTTAACAGGGACATGGAAACATCAACATATTTCACCAGTTTTAGCTTCACTCCATTGGTTACCAGTGCGTTTTAGAGTTGATTTTAAAATTCTTTTATTTGTTTTTAAATGTTTGAATAGCCTTGCCCCCTCCTACCTGTCTGACCTGATCCACCCCTATGCCCCCTCTCGTGCTCTCAGGTCAGCAGATCGGCTGCAGCTTGTGGTTCCAAAAACTAAAAAGAAGCTTCGTGGGGACCGTGCCTTTTCTGTTGTCGCCCCAAAGTTGTGGAACCAGTTGCCCTTAGATGTTAGACAGGCTCAGTCTCTACCTGTCTTTAAATCACATTTAAAAACACACTTTTTCTCATTAGCTTTTAATCAGTGAGTGACATGTCTGGGTTTTTTTTTTTTTTTTTATGGTGTTTTTAACAGATTTTAACTTGTCTTTGTTTTTTATGATGTTTGTTTTGTGTTGTTCTTAGTCCACTTAACACCCTGTGTGTTCACTAGTTTTATTTACTTATTTAATTCCTTGTTTTATGTTTGGTGTACGGCACTTTGGCCAGCTGTAAAGTTCTTAAAGTGCTTTATAAATAAAGTTGGTATGGTATGGTATGGTAATGGAAAAACGACAATTTCTCCAAAAGTCTCATTTTTCGATTAAAAGTTTTTGCGCTGGCAAGAGGTGGTTTTAGGGTGTAGCGCAAATGGTACATCACGCAAAACTGCAATGGAAGGACCTTTTTTCACAACTAGAGTCAGGTGAATTAAAAATCCGGATGTTGACGGATGTTACAACAAGCGAAGAAGAAGAAGAAACATGTTGCGGTATGTGTGGGCACACCAAGAAAACCAATCATTTTTTTAATTTAGTACGAGATAGAGGGGTAACATATAATAATCATGAATATATCTGTAAATCAACACCATATTTACGTTTGTCACCATGTTTGTGGAATGACTACTCGTGTCATCTCGCGATAATAAATAAACAAATCATTGCATTTATGATTTAATGGAAAAACCAACAATACGCACTTCTTTTTTCGACATGTAGTAAATATCAGTGAAGTTTTGTGCAGATGTCCAGTTAGAAAAGCGACTCTTTTGTTTCATTCTGTCCCTGTACACTTTTGTCTATACGAGCCCTCCCCCTGTATATGTACAGTAGCAAGGAATGGATAATAATGTGAATGTAAAGTTTGAGATTGTCAGTAAAGGACAAGCTGTAATTAAAAATGAAGTTGCCTTCCGGAAAAAATAAATAAATAAATAAAAAAATTGTGAAGTGAAAATCTATCCTGGGAAACAAGCAATTTGCTCCATCTAGACGCTAAATAAATAATGCTAGCATGCAAAGCAATTCAGTTGTTTTTGGAGTGTTTATATACTTAAAGTTGTCGAGGTAGACTGGACTATTCCAGTACAAACAATTACAAAGTCAGCTTACTATCACCTCAAGAACATTTCTAGGATTAAAGGACTGATGTCGCAGCAGGACCTTGAAAAACTTGTCCGTTCATTTATCTTTAGTCGAGTTGACTACTGTAACAGTATCTTCTCTGGTCTGCCTAAAAAGTCTATCAGACGACTGCAGCTGATCCAGAATGCTGCTGTTCCAGTCCTCACTAAAACCATGAGAGTGGACCACATCAGTCCAGTTCTGAGGTCTCTACACTGGCTCCCTGTCTCTCAGAGAATAGACTTCAAAATTCTCTTGCTAGCATATAAAGCACCGAATGGTTTAGGCCCAAAATACATCAGAGACCTTCTAGTCCAGTATGAACCATCCAGACCACTCAGGTGGTCTAATGCAGGTCTGCTCTGTGTTCCAAAAGTCAGAACTAAACATGGAGAATCAGTGTTCAGTTTCAAAGCTCCGTATATCTGGAACAAACTACCAGAAAATATCAGGTCTGCTGAGAGTCTGAGTTCTTTTAAGTCCAGGTTAAAGACTCACCTGTTCACTGCTGCCTTTGACTAAAAGGATTTTGACTTTTTAAATTGTATATTTTCCTTCGAAATTCTGCACTGCAGCTCTTACTTTATTATGTGTGTGTTTTTATATTTTTGGGTTTTATGTGTTGTTTTCTTACTTGCTGTTTTTAATCACCTTTTACACGTTTCTTTTATAATGTTTTAAATGTGTTTCTTTTTCCCTGTCGTTGTATTTCAATGTCCTGTGTGAAGCACCTTGAATTGCCTTTTTGCTGAAATGTGCTATGCAAATATTTGTATTTTGTATTTGTATTTATTTATTTAGCACAATAAAAAAGGTGCAGGGAGGGAACGAAGCCCAAACGGCTTGTACAGAGTTCCACTCCCATCATCTACTATAAATCAAAAATAGAATGTACAAACATAAGAAAACAATAATTAAACAACAAATAATAATATAGAAAACACTGAAAAAGTCAGGACAGGAGATGTTTTTTCAGTGAGTTTTTGAAAGATGTAAATGACAATATAGACTTTAGAGACATGTCTAGATTGTTCCACAATTTAGGACCTCTAAATAAAATATTAAATTGATGACCAGATGTTCGACAGAAGGGTAAATGAAGATTGTCGCTATGTCTAGTTGAGTATAAATGTAAATCGGATGAAAAACTAAAAAAAATTATGAAAAGTGTCCGGAAGATCTTGCCTTGCCTTACAAACAACATCATGTTTTATACTTTACTT
This sequence comes from Sphaeramia orbicularis, assembly GCF_902148855.1. Classification (NCBI taxonomy): domain Eukaryota; kingdom Metazoa; phylum Chordata; class Actinopteri; order Kurtiformes; family Apogonidae; genus Sphaeramia; species Sphaeramia orbicularis. Next base: position 43,251,315 of record NC_043962.1, on the reverse strand, counting down.
TTTAAATCACACATCTGAAATTTATTGTCAGTTTACAAGGATTTGACGCACAAGACAAACCCCTAGACCCATAAAAACAACAGGTAAAAATAAAAATCTAAAGCTGTTGCTCTGAAAACATGACACAGTCACACATGAGACATCCTCTCTTAACAGTAGAGCCATGAAAGAAAAGTGTATTTATTAAATTAATTGCTCATACACACTAAAGGCATTTGTGTGTTTGAGACACTTCTCTAGATGCAGACAATCTTTCAACACTTCTCAAGCTGTTATCACACTGATTTATGAGGACTCCTATGAGAGGCATCAAGGATTTTGATGGAAAGTAATATTCTTCTAATGCAACACTGATGAAAGTAATACATAAATATTCTTGTCTTGTTTTGCTGGTTCTTTTGAGGATCTGAAGAAATTAAAGTGCCATAATTGCTTATGTTGGAAAAAGCTGATTTGGAGCCTAAACTTTGCTATGGATTTGCTCGTCTTGAACTGACACTGAAAATGAGTTTGTGTATATATTTCTGTGAAGATGAGAGCACGTTTGATTCGTAGGGAGTCAGCATACTGCACTTTAAAGACAGAGATTAGAAGCCATACTGAATTTTACATCACATGCAGTATAGAGTATAAAGTTGTCCTCATGAACAGTGGATTAAAACGGGTAAAACTGACAAACATGGATACACGGTACTCAGCACAAAAACAACAGATGAAAGCTGTGGGATAGGTGGAATCTGTTTGTGAAATACATGCACGGGTTAGAGGTAAGATAAATGTGTTTTAAAGCACATACATCCATATGACTCCCAATAGAGGTCAGCCATACATCACACATTCCATGTCATCATCGGCCCTTATCCATGGTCCTGAAACTTGATTCGACCACCTCCCGCATCACAGGTGTGGCCATCACAGAAAATTAAATGTTTCGTATTTTTAGTTTGCATGAAAGATGAATGTTCAACTGTTTGACATGTAATAGGGCCTACCGTTAACCCTATAACGCCAAATGTATCAAATTTGATACATGAGTTTTGAAGCCCTCCACATGATCAGTGTGATCATTTACACATGTGCGTTACAACCTACATTACATTTAAAAATACACAAAATATTTATTGAGAGGCAAAATATTGGAAAAATGCATTTACTTCTCTTAAGACATTTTAGGTTGTTCATATTTGTTCAGGTTATTCACATTTTTTGTAAAACGATAGTTTGTTAATGTAAACATTTTTTGTGTAATTTTACTGTTTTACACTAAAACAAAGATAAAAATCTGCAGTTGTCATTATTTAAAGGTTATTATGATAATATTTTACTGGTCTGACCCAATTAAGATATAATTGGTCTGTATGTGGAACCTGAATGATTTTTTTAACCACTGATTGTTAATATCTTAAGTGTAATTTTTGCATTTCACAAATTCATCCCAAGGGCCAGACTGGACCCTTCGGCGGGCTGGATTTGGACCCTGGGCCGCATGTTTGACACCTGTGGTTTAGTTAGTCTAATTAGCTGAATTATTTTGACATGATGTGAAATCTTAATCGATTAGGTTTTATGTTACGTTTTACAGTCTGACTGAGTTGCCTATTGGCCATAAATCCTCTACCATGTTGACATCATCGGCCCTTATCCATGGTCCTGAAACTTGATTCGACCACCTCCCACATCACAGGTGTTGCCGTCACAGAAAATGAAATGTTTCATATTTTTAGTTTGCGTTAAAGATGAATGTTCAACTGTTTGACATGTAATAGGGCCTACCATTAACCCTATAACGCCAAATGTATCAAATTTGATACATGAGTTTTGAAGCCCTCCACATGATCAGTGTGATATTTTTTTTCTTGAAAAACCTGATGTATACAATTAGATACTAGGCCTGTAACGGTACACAAAATTTTCGGTTCGGTACGTTTTCGGTTTTCAAAGCCACGGTTCGTTTTTTTTCGGTTCGGTACGGGAAGAAAGAAAACCCCTCAAAATGTCTTTAATACATTTATGAATTTTTTAACATTTTTTCCCCAATTTTTGGACACAATAGAATATAGAAAAACAGGAATAATATAATTCTGCTGCTATAAATCAAATAGAAAATAAAATAAATTATTAATATGACTAAATGTATTTTAAACATTAGTATTGCACTTTTCTCTGACAGGTAGTTTTGAACAAACAAGAAAAATCTAATCACAGTTCTGTCAGTTCACATTCTGCAGAAAAATATCAGCAAAAAAATTCTGCATGAAGTTCAACATCAACAGGAGGGTAAACTGGTATTCTGTTTGAACAAACTGAAGAGCAACATTGACAACAAACTGAACCAAATTATTTATTTTAGGACAGAGAATAAATTGTTTAGGACACTGTGTGTACTTGTGTGTATGTGTGTGTGTGTGTGTGTGTGTGTTTGAGTGTGCGCGCGCATGGAACGTACGATTTGTCTGGGGGATGGTTTGTTTGTTGTTTTTTTGTTTTGTTTTTTTTGGTCGGAGCCGGGGGGTGGGGGGGTGCGGTCCGGTCCATAACTAACGTAACTAACGCTGGCGTGAAACGAAAGTGAAACTTTATTTTTATATACTGTCAGTGGCCAACTCCGAGTTTTATTCCTCTGTTATACAGCGTGCATGAGAGAGAGAGAGAGAGAGAGAGAGAGAGAGAGAGAGAGAGAGAGAGAGAGAGAGAGCGAGTGTGTTTTAGAACTACCGTAGTTCCTAGGGGCCAAACAACGTCCGTCTTATCTCCATCTCTTTCCTCGTTGTTGTCTTTCACCGGGACCTGAAGTGATCCAAACTGGACTGTACTGATGGTGGAGGGTCTTCAGTCTCTTCCTTCCAGGTTCACATCATATTTTTTTTTTTTTACCTTATATCAGCTGCTATTTGGTATTTTGGGTCAATGTGCGTGTCCTTTAATATGTCCGTGTGAAACTTGCGCGGATTTAAAGTTCCGCATTAAACGACATCTTTCGTTCCTTTTTCTTTTTGTCAACATACTGTGCCGTTTCGGTACAGCTGTGTGCCGAACCGAACAGGTGTGTACCGAAACGGTTCGGTTCGGTACGTGTACCGTTACAGGCCTATTAGATACATGTCATACACAGATAATCCACCAGGGGGGAGGAAATCGTTCACTAAAGGCCTTTCCAGTGACACTACAAGATTGTTGTTAATCAGGAAGGAGGCAGAACTTTGCCATTTTTGAAAAGGAATTACCAATTTATTAGACATGTTTGTGTTCTATTATGTTTTTGTTTGTTCAGAAATAATAATATTTAAGCATTCAGACCCGATGTATAACTGACACTGTAAATGAATTTGTGTATCTATTTCTGCGAAGATGAGAGCATGTTTGATTCGTAGGGCAGGGGTGTCAAACTCACTTTGGTTCAGGGGCCATATTTAGCCCAGTTTGATCTCAAGCGGGCCAGACCAGTAAAATAATGACTTAATAACCTATAAATAATGACAAATCCAAGTTTTTATTTTCGTTTTAATACAAAAAAAAAAAACCCAATTAAAGTATGAAAATATTTCCATTTTACAAAAAAGATGTGAATAACCTGAAAAAACAGGAATTTCATTTGAAAATTAGTGCAATTTTAACAATATTATGCCTCGACCTATTATTTATCCAAGTACATTTACACACAGTGTTACATAAACATTTGGCAACAGGCAGAATATTGTTAAAATTTTGGAGTTTGGAACTAAAAGTTGAACAGTTTATACAATATTGCATCTCTTATTATTAACACAACTCCAGATCACAGTGGATCCATAAATGCACCAAACATTTAGTAACAGGCAGAATATTGTTAAATTTGCACATTTTGAGTTTTTCATCTTTGTTTTGATTTCTGTATTTATTTGCAGGACACAACGTTATAAAAACAGCTTTGTTCCTGTTGCCGTCACTGAGCTCAATAAGAAATAGTGACATTGCACTTTACTAACTTATTTTAGTTATTTATCCCATTTCTTTGCTGTATTTATTATTATTGTGACTTTAAATTTTTAAATGTTATGTTCTTATCCTGGTTTTTATCCCAGGTTATTTTTATCTTTTCTGGTTTTTATTGTGTTCTATTGCATCTTGTTTTTATTTATTTGATCTTATTTATTTATTTTATTCTTTTACTTATTCATGCTACTATACTGATGAATGGTGGAACACTGAACACTTTTTGTCCTGTCTTTTTGTTCTGTCTGTAATGCTTGATCAAGTACCTGTCTTACATGTTCAATGTATGTCTTGTTGTAATATCAAAGCAATCACCTAGACTGCAAAACAAATCTACCTACGGGTACAAATGAAGTAACCTTGACCTTGATTTTATTGTGAAAAAATAGTTTTGTAAATGTAAATATTTTCACAGTGCAATGTTATTTTTTTCACTTGATTCTTTCCACATAATTTTTCACAAAGAAAATTTGTCATTGTCATTATTTATGGGTTATTGTGTTGTTATTTATTTATTTTTTTTTCATGGGCTCAGCTGGCTGACAGGCAGCTGTCTGTACCGATAAGGCAGCAGCCGACACCAACTGTACTCCCAGTCATCATTGCCCATTTTTCTAACACCTTTGCTTGTGTATCTTCTTTTATTTGGACATTTTACCAGGGAGTATCTCACACTACTTTTTTTTTTTTTTTTCCTACTTGTCTTGTCCAGCGTTCTAACAGCAGAATGGTAGTCTGGTTCCTTTTGGTGCTGAACAAATTTGCTTTGCCAAGGGTAACTTCATAAAGTATATGAAGCGCCCTTTGATATTCTACTGTGATTATTATGAGTTTTGTTGAACCACATTTCGATGCCGGACCTGACATGGGGGGTGGGGGTGGGGGGGGGTAGAAGAAGGGGAGAGAACAAGAGAGAAGAAGGTGGCGAAGACCCTCACAATAAAGTATCAACAATACAAACAGCAACAACCATGGAGACAATTATAATGGTGACAATAACTAAAACCAGAACTGAGTAAACTGGGCAGAAGAGAGAGAAAAAAAAACCCCAAAACAAACAAAACTACAAAAAAAAAAAAAAAAAAAAAAAACACAACAATGAGATACATAAGACCTATGAAATGAAGAATATAAGAAAGCATGAACAAAATGTTGTATACCACATTCGCACAAATAATACCTATAACAAATAATACCAGAAACAAATCCACACAACATCAGTTATCCATTCAGATATGTCCTCCACACATTTACCCAGTGCTTGTACGGGGCTATGGTCACCTGGGGACTTTGAAATGTAGAGCAGTGTGTCATCTGCATAGTTATGGTAATCTATTTTGTTTTTTTTCTATGATCTGAGCAAGTGGAAGCATGTAGATGTTGAACAGAAGGGGCCCCAGGATGGAGCGTTGGGGGACTCCACATGTCATTTTGGTCTTCTCAGATTTAAAGTTACCTATTGACACAAAATAATCCCTGCCCTTTAAGTAGGATGCAAACCAATCAAGAACTGTGCCAGATAGTCCCACCCAATTTTCCAGTCGATCAAGTAATATATCATGGTCGACTTATGAAGGGGTTATTGTGTTGTTATTTTTACTGTAGATCACATTGGTCTGTATGTGGAACCTGAACCAAAATGATTTGACTGTTCAGGTTCATTTTTGCACTTTCATCCTGCGGGCCGGAATGGACCCTTTGGGGGGCCAGATTTGGACCCCGGGCCGCATATTTGACACCTGCGTCGTAGGGAGTCAGCATACTGCACTTTAAAGACAGAGATTTGAAGCCATAGTGAATCTTACATCACACGCAGTAAAGAGTATAAAGTTATCCTCATGAACAGTGGATTAAAACGGGTAAAACTGACAAACATGGATACACGGTACTCAGCACAAAAACAACAGATGAAAGCTGTGGGATAGGTGGAGTCTATTTTGTGAAATATATGCACAGGTTAGAGGTCAGATAAATGCGTTTTAAAGCACATACATCCATATGACTTCCAATAGAGGTCAGCCATACATCACACGTTCCATGTCACTGATGCGCATCTCAGTGTTCTTCTTTTTTTAAGCCCACTGGAACATTTGTCCCTGAACACAAGTCAATCAAAGCAATGCATTCATCTTATATTGTCCATAAAAGGTCACATTTAGCCATCATTCAGGACAAGAAGGCAGGCATGCGTTTGACTTTGATGACATTATCATCACCAGTCATGGTTCCATATGCTTATCCCCGATGGTGCGTTCACATGCTACACAGAAGTGTTTATGCCTAGCCGAGCCCTGGGGAACAGTGCATACTGTACATGACCTGTGCAACCAGCCATATGTGACCCTGCACATAATTCAGTCACATGTAATGAGAGAAATACAATGACCTGTCCACACGCAGGCTTGCAGATCTGAAAGCCAGGCTCTATGTCATGTTTATCCTCACAACTTCAGTAAAGCTGAGGAACTGTGTGGGTGGTTTATCTGTTCTGGTGTCTGTGTGCTGCCGGTGGAGTTGATACTTTTTTAGTTTTTGAAAAAGATATTTTGAGTAATTCTTTGTTTTGTTTTGTTTTTTAAGGACTGTATAATCATTCGTTGCTCTCCAATTTTTATATTTACCCAACAAAATCACTTTTAATTGTAAAACATCTGCAGGCAATACCAAACACACACAGAGAAAGCACAGTCAACTCTGACTCCAGGAGTAGAAAAACTGAAAATCACAGGCAGCTTTTACCGTAATATGCATCATCATCATCATCATCATCATCATTATATGTACCAGCTTAAGCCAAGTGTCTAACAAAACCAAACAAAATAAAGGTTGGCAAGCCCAATCTGTATATTTTTTTTTTCTCAGGAGCTGACGGAAAATAACACCACAAGTGAAAAAGAAACAACTGAGGTCCATTAAGCAGACAGTATGCAGAGCAAGTTACACCTAATTTGTCTATGTGTTGTGTAAGAATGCAGCTGTCGGGTGATACATTAGTCTGAACGACTTGAAAAAGACACAGCTTTGTTTACACCGTTACATTTGTTAAATTAATTCAAGTGTTAACTCCTGTCTTTAACCCTTTCGTGCGTAGTGGTCACTACAGTGGACAGTTATTCTCCGGCTGTTCTCTTCTATATTCACAGGTTTTGTTGTTTTAGTTCCATATCAGCCAACACAGTGGACACTTACGCACCATCCCATAATATTACACTGACATTCAGATCATTACTGTAACTTTGCTGTTCTTGATAAACCTGATCTGCACTAACATGTTTGACTGTAAGTCAACTGCTAATAAAAATTGGGAATATGATAAAATGCGAACAAAACAAACAAAAAAAAAAAACCATCAGATTAGCTGCATTAAAAATGTTTTGATTTTGTAGATGACTTTCTGATATTCAAAAATTAAACACATGGTGTCCAGTGGAGTGGACATTTTTGGAACTCCACAAAAAATTATGAAGGTAGATTTGTTTCTTTGTTCATTCATTCATTCATTTTCTGAACCCGCTTTATCCTCACTAGGGTCACGGGGGTCGCTTGGAGCCTACCCAGCTACATAGGGGCGAAGGCAGAGTACACCCTGGACAAGTCGCCAGTTCATCACAGGGCTTTGTTTCTTTGTTGCTTTAACCAAAAAAAAAATCATTAAAAAAAAAATTCAATTAAGAAAAAAAAAAAAAAAATTACTTCAATCAAGGAAAAAAAAGTGTTCAAATGCAATTTTTTTTGGATCGTAATTTTTTTTTTCATTCAAACACTTTTTGTGTTTTTTCTTTTTTTAGTTAAAGCAATAAAGAAGCAAATCTACCTTCATAAAAAACCAGGTTTATTAAAAAAAAATCAATTGCATTGTTTTTTCATGCCTAAAGAGGAATAAAAACACTCAGGAAAAAAATCTCGACTAAGGCTGTCATAATTCATGCATGAAAAGGTTAAATTTAAGAAGTAGATTATTTTCATTAAAGGTCCTACAAAGAATGTAGTTCCATAAATGTCCCTTTACACGCCAGAAATCACACTGATCACACATGATCACACATTCACCGCTATGTCACAGTCAACATCACAATTAATGCATGAATTCAAGGGAGGATGTTCATGACGCATCCCACTTGAAGCTGCATGCAGAGGCTTTTCCACTCAGTCGGTTTATAATTTCAGAAATGTTGGCAAGGCAGTGGTTGCTGGACTGAAGCCAGTGTTTGTTTGTGGTGATCTTTGGTTTTGAACATGCAACCCCAAGGCACTCTTCAAAACAATTTAAAATGCGTTTATTATCTCAGTGTTTGATGATGATAATAAGGGAAAAAAAGACTAATATGCTGCAGAAAAGCTATAAAATCTATTGTGATGTTATGTTGTTAATATCAAGCATCGGGAGCCCTAGTGGTAACAATAAGTTGCAGTAACGTATATTTTGTACTTTCGGCAATGTGATATCATGACTTGCGTAAATATACATGGCACTTTTAATTGCTGTGTTATCTGTACGTATTATAAGCTTTTGGCACATATGTTCACGCTGCGTCAAATATCACGCACTGAGGGTTATTGTTAGGGTTATGTGAACCGATGATCTTGGCGTAAAATGACATGCGATCAAATTATACCTGAAAGGATGAAAATCCACACATATAGCACGCCAAATGCCATAAGAACTGGCATGACATACAACGCAATTTCATTAGATCAGTCTCACTGTCGTTTTTCCCATACTCTGTTTAGTCTGAAGAAATAACTAAACAGACACGTTTTCTCACTCTGTTGGTATGGTAAGGAAAAAGTTTGCCTGTGTGTATTTGTACCTTCAGTTGTTGTATGACTGAATACTAAAAATATCTCTGATGTAAACCTTTGTTGGATAAAAGGATGTTGCAAATTTCCAGTTAATCTGTAAATGCTAATCATTAGCATGTCTATGGAATTTCCCATTCAAGTTAGCATCGAGCTAGCCATTTAATTTCTATTAATTTAATGTGTAATGAATAACATGTGAAAGGTTGAAAATACGTACGTATAGCACACTAAATGCTTTTAGAGCTGGCGTGACATACAACGCAATTTCACAAGATCAGTCTCACTTTCGGTGTTCCCGTAGTCAGTTTAGTCCTAAGAAGGACCTAAACAGACACTTTTTTCTCCCTCTGTATGGCCAGGAAAATGTTCGCCTGTGTGTATTTGTACATTCAGTTGTTGTATGAACGTATACTACAAATATCTCTGATGAAAACCTTTGTTGGATAAAGGGATGTTGTAAATTTCCAGTTAATCTGTAAATGCTAATCATTAGCATGTCTATGGAATTTCCCATTCAAGTTAGCCTCGAGCTAGCCATTTAATTTCTATTAATTTAATTTGAAATGAATAACGTGAAAAGTTGAAAATGCATACGTATAGCACACTAAATGCTATTAGAACTGGCGTGACATGCAACGCAATTTCACAAGATCAGTCTCACTTTCGGTGTTCCCGTAGTCAGTTTAGACCTACGAAGGAACGAAACAGACCCTTTTTTCTCACTCTGTTTGTATGGCCAGGAAAACGTTCACCTGGGTGTATTTTTACATTCAGCTGTTGTATGAATGTTTACTAAAAATATCTCTGATGTAAACCTTTGTTGAATAAAGGGACATTGTAAATTTCCAGTTAATTTGTAAATGCTAATCATTAGCATGTCTATGGAATTTCCCATTCAAGTTAGCCTTGAGCTAGCCATTTCATTTCTATTAATTGAATGTATAATGCCATGCAAATGTACTAAGGCAACAAACATAACAGACATATTCTGTATGTATGTTTTGCAGTTTTACAGTGAGTCTTAAGTAAAGCTTTGGAGAGAAGTTTGATGTCGGCTTTTCTTGGAAAACCTGTTATCTATCTGCTGAGCTAGTGGCTACACACACACACACACACACACACACACAAGTAGGGGCAGCATATCTATTTTTTTTAATATATATATTTAGGCCTGAATGCCTGTAGTTGATAAATCCAAAAAGCTTCCCACTAGTTACATAACCACTCTTACCAAACTATGTGTATCCACTTACTACGTCACATTTCAACACAGAGTCAAAGTCACATTTAATAGATGAATTCGAGGCTGGATGTCAATGATGCATCCCAGCTGAAGTTGGATGCAGAGCCTTTGCAGCTCAGTCATTCTCCGAATTTGTTCTGAGCATCTTGGCAAATAACACATAAAGAGTCATCCTCCATAGCTGAAAGGGCTTCAAGATTGCTAGTGTTCAAGCAGGCAGAACCATTGGAATTGGTTTTGTGCCAAATGGACACAAGCAGAAATCTGAGTAACCTCAGTCAGGTTGCCCTGGGGAGGGTGAATGATTTTTAAAAACCTGAAACCCAAGATAAACCGAGGTCTGATTTATGTCCCAGATACGACAGTGTATATCATTTTTCTTTTCCTGTATGTGTCATTGAAGAAGGAGGGTATGTTGTCATCATCGGTTATTGTTTAATATTTAGTTTATTAATAGTGATACGTACACTGCTCAACAAAGGTTTGCATTGTGTGTCTTTATTTGAAGAATTTAAGGATCATAATATCTTTTAATTACCATATTTTCTGGACTAAAAGTCGCACTTTTTTTCATAGTTTGGCTGGGGGTGCGACTTATACTCCGGAGCGGCTTATTTGTGAAATTATTAACACATTATTATATAATTTCACATGTTCATTATTTTCACAATGACAACCGCGAGAGGGCGCTCAAGGCTTGTGTACCTGTACCTGCTACTTCTGTGCCACTGAAAATTTAAAATTTCAACATTACCAGTAACTCATACAGACAACTGAGAAGGGCTGAAAAAACTGCCATCAAAAAGAAAATCATATTCTGCAGATTACAAGCTGCAAGTAGTGAAATATGCAGCCGAAAACAGTAATCGAGCAGCAGAAAGAAAGTTTGGAGTGAGCTAGAAACTTGTGAGGGACTGGCGAAAAGCGGAGGTTACTCTTAATGCAATGAAGAAAACAAAAAAAGCTAATCGCGGGCTAAAAGCTAGGTGGCCACAGGTAGAGGAATGAGTTCGCACATGGGAATTGAACAACGTGCTGCCGGGAGAGGCTTGTCAACAGTGCAGTTGCGTCTACACGCCGAGGTAATTGCCAAGGAGATGAATATAAATGACTTTGAGGGAGGACCTTCTTGGTCAGGGGTCGGTAACCTGCAGCTCCGCAGCCTCATGCGGCTCTTCATCCTCCTTGTAGTGGCTCCTCCCTTTACTGTGGTCAAGCCAGCCGTGATTCTCCTCTGCATGGTCAAACCAGCCGCTAGCGTTTTTCTTGTGCGCTACTCATTCGACAATTACGGTAGATGAACTGCATTGAGCGAATGTGCCTTCTGGACCACAAAAGTAAGGGCTCATTTATGCTCTTCGTGAAAGACGCAGACAGAGACGGATGGAGGGTTCTGTCCATCCTTTGTATATTACTCACGAAATTCTGTCCGTTTTCTGGGAGAATATGGAGCAGTACAACTGGGAACTGCGGAGGCAGTGTTGAGTTTTGAAGAGAATCATTTCCATAAATAGCGATACTTTTCATAGAGCGATTGTATGAGTATGAGTACTGTGTACTTTTGGGTAATCCTACAACAGATTCCCTTCCAAGCTACCAAGTGTTTTTTCGTCTGAAATAGGCTTTAAGACTAAATTCAATGATGAATAAAATTATTTTTTCCAAAAAGTTCATCATGAATTTGGTATATTTGGTATTAGTACTTCATATACTATTAGCACAAATACTATGAACTACTTTTACAGTGTACTTTTGGAGTAATCATATTCCAGATTCCCTTCCAAGCTCCAGAAGTGTTTGTTTTTTCGTCTGAAATAGGCTTTAAGACTAAATTCAATGATGAATAAAATTAATTTTTCCAATAAGTACCTTGTGAATTTGGTATTGTTGGTATTAGTACTTCATATACTATTAGCACAAATACTATGAAATGCTTTTAGTGTGTACTTTTAGAGTAATCATACTCCAGAATCCATTCCACACTGCACTTCTGTTTGTTGTATTCAGTGGTTGTAACAGATAAAATGTAAAAAAAATAGGACCAATGGCCCTGTAGCTTAGCGGCCAAATTAAAAGCTTTGGGAAATGTATCCTGATGCCATTTATTGTCACCCAGTTCTGTGTATTTATTAAATTACAGAAATAGCCCATGTTTTGCTCATATTCCAATCAGATCTGTAAAAAAATTCCAATTCCAACTTGATATCATTGATACTTACTGATTTATTGGATCAATCCACTTTCTATCTGTTCTAATGGGAACATTTTTCAAAGTCGCACCAAATCCAGAATCAGATCCAGATCGAAATAATTTCAATACCTTGTGTTGACATCATCATACAGAAGCTGTATACCAAGTTTGAAATCAATCAGAACTGGAGTTTTGGAGAAAAAGACGATTGAAATGTTTTCCCCATAAGAGCCCATGTTAAATTTTCCGTAAGTTCCCGGATCCAGAAGAAGATCCTGATCAGCATGTGGACATTATGTTTTGGTCATCTCCCCATCAGGGCTGGACTGTAGAAATTTACACTGGATATCATTTATATTTACTGAGTTATTGCATCGATCCACTTCCTATCTCTTATAATGGGGAAATTTGTCAAAGTCGCACCAAATCCAGAATCAGATCCAGATCCAAATAATTTCACTAACTTTTGTTGACATCATCATAAAGAAGCTGTATACCAAGTTTGAAGTCAATTGGAATTGCAGTTTTGGAGAAGAAGACGATTGAAAGTTTTGTAACAGATGACAGACGACAGATGACGACAACAGACGCCGCATAACGACAATAGCTTAATGCCTGTCAGCCGGTAAGCTAAAAAGGTTTAAAATTTTTAAAAGTTTAGAAGCTCTGTTATTTTTTGTGGCTCCAGACTATTTTTTTTGGCGGAAGAGGGGGCAAAATAGTTGTTTTGATAATAAAGGTTGCAGACCCCTGTTCTTGGTGTTACCGCTTCATGCAACGCAACTGCCTCTCTATCAGAGCAAGGACAACGATTTCTCAAAAACTGCCAGCAGACTTCCAAGCCAAGGTCGACAGTTTCTGTGAGTTCGTTAAAAAGCATGTAACTGAGCTAGTGCTGGGCAATGATTAAATTTTTAAATCGCGATTAATCGTGTGGATTTCTGCGATTAATCGCATAGTTGTTGGGGGGTAGGGGGGCATCAACAGCATGTATTGCCTTTCAGTGATATTTCAGACTGGAAGTACTCCGGTGGTAAAAAACATAATTGCACGTCAGTGCTTCCAAACAACTGTGTCCTTCTCAACCCCACCATCTGAAGACATTTAAAATGAAAATGTCCATGGAACAGACCGCTACTTTTACACATGTTTATGTCCCCACCAGTGTATTTACTGTTGTGAGTGATTGACAGGAGTCTTAAGCCCACTAATAAGTACTAATACTAATAAGCTCAATGATATGTGATTTTCAGTTGTTCAAAGCAAGCAAAAGGGGCCCTGAAGTGGTCAGAATAAGTTGCACAATTTGTATATTTTGTCCTTTTGGTGTTTCCGTAGTCAGTTCGAACATAAGAACGAACTAACACACGTTTCTTTCACTCTGTTTGTATGGCCCCAAAAACGTTTGCCTGTGAGTATTTTATTTTCAGTTGTTGTCAGAATGAATAGTATAAAATATCTCTGATGCGAACCTTTGTTGCTGGATAAAAAGACGTTGTAAATCTTAAATTAACCTGTAAATACTAATCGTTAGCGTGGCAATGGATTTTTCCCATTCAAGTTAGCATCGAGATAAATTGACTGCTAATACAACATTCACATCGTAAATAAGTAAAGGTTAGTTCAAAGGCTGGCATATTATACCTAAACACAACCAATGAATTTACATAAACGTAACATGAGCCTGCATAAAGAATTAGCAACCCATCTCCGACTGCTAGCATAAACGAATTAGCTTAAACATGTTAATAACACGTTGTAATAAACACATCCAAAATAACGTCATAAACATGTTTCTAACGGCACGTTTGCATGTGAAATTATTTAGCAAACAATAGAATGATTGATACATACAGGCGTTGAACTGCAGGAGTTACACACAGTTTGATTCAGCTTTACTTGTAAAGTTCGCTCATTTTTCTCCTCTCAGCTGCACGTACACACAGCACCGGCGTGTGGACCGGCAAAATAAAAGCATGAGTTTTCAAAATAAGAGTCTGTATGTATAAATCAACTAAGACTTGCTTGAAAGGCAGAACAATAATAAAACGGCGTTAACGTGAGATTAAAAAAAAATGTCGGCGTTATTTAATGAATGCGTTAACGCGGTAATAACACGTTAACTTCATTTCATTTCAAAATTCTTGTGCTAACTTTCCGGGCCCTACATGGCCAGGCCCCTGCATACATTGCTTCCCTGATCCAGCCCTACAGCTCGACTCGTAGCTTGAGGTCTTCAGGACAGCACCTGCTGATGGTTCCACGGACCTGTTTTAGCACACGCGGTGACAGGTCTTTTAAAGCTGTGGCACCACGTCTATGGAATGACCTGCCTCTACACCTACGGTCCATGGACTCTGTAGAGAGCTTTAAGAAACACCTCAAAACCCTCCTGTTCAAAAAGGCTTTTTAGTCTCCCACCTGACCCAGGACCACCACAGACTGATTACACTCTATGTATCCATCATAACGTACTCCATGTGTCATCCCCCCCCCCCCCCCCCCCCCCCCCCAGTCTCTCTATATCTCTATCGCTCTCTCTTTTTCTCCTCCTTTACTCTCTCTCTCTCTCTTTAACCCCAACTGGTCAAGGCAGACAGCCATCCTTCAGGAGTCTGGGTCTGCTCGAGGTTTCTGCCCATTAAAGGGAAGTTTTTCCTCGCCACTGTCACCAATCACAAGTGTTTGCTCCTGAAGGATTCTGTTGGGTCTCTGTAAACTTAATTTGATTCTGATTTGAATTGATAAAGCACTTTGTGACTCTGTCTGTGAAAAGTGCTCTATAAATAAAATTTACTTTACTTTACTTTACTTACTTTACTTACTTTACTTTAACTTGCCCACCCCTAAACTGAGCACAACGTGACACCGGATCATATTATTAACATGGACGAGGTCCCCCTCACCTTTGATATTGTTAGCATGTTCTTTATGCTACACTTATCTGAATAACTGTTCATATGTTAGGTTAACATACCAGACACATACTCAGTTGGTTGTCTATGTGTCATGTAGCTGAATGTGTTACGTTAGCATACCGTAAACCTATTCGGCCTGTTGTTCTCTAATCCATTATTATTTTAAATTGCCTTTCAAGATGTAATGTCTGTTCTTGGTCTCAGATTTTATCAAATAAATTTCCCCCAAAAATGCGACTTATAGTCCAGTGCGACTTATATATGTGTTTTTCTTCTTTATTATGCATTTTTTGACTGGTGCGACTTATACTCCGGAGCGACTTATAGTCCAAAAAATACAGTATGTCATGCAATAATATCATCTAATTATGTCACGCAATAATAATTTAAATGTGAAATGCTTATGCAGTGTAAAAAACATGAACTTGGTTTCACCCTGAGCACATGACAAAAGAAAAGAGTCATCTTTAATTTACTGTTGCACCCCATCTACGGTGGAAATGGAGAATGAGCACATTATCACCTTTATCTGTAATCTCATGAGTCAAAGAGAATTATGTTACGCATTCACCGTACCAAAATGCACTGACAATGAACACAGAGCTCGCAGCTTTAATGTCCCATTTCTTTGCCAATTGCATACTATCCCAGGCCATTCCTCGTGCCAGTGGCATCATGAAAGTGAAACTGGAAAAGATGTATTGAGTGCAAAGAAAATGGGCTGTACGCTCTGAAGAATATCCAAGAAAGAACGATGAAATGAGTTCAGAGCAAAAGGGTAGTCAGCAAAACTGTAATACTGAGTGACATTTCTAAGTTCTGTGTCGGGTAAAGCTTCACACCTTGGCCCATGTCACTTTTCTTCCTGATCAATAATTAAAATATGACGAATAATTTATCCAAGACTTCTGGACTCTATTTCACCTATTCCAAATCTTTTAATAACACACTCTTTTTCATAAGTTGAATTTATTTTAGATTCATTTCTGTATCTTAAAAAGGTTATACAGTATGTAATGTTGATATTCCAAAGAGTCACACAGTAGAACACACCTTCACCTAAAATAGGGGCATCAAACTCATTTTCTTCCGGGGGCCAAATTCAGTCCAACGTTATCTAAAGTGGGCCGGACCGGAAAAATAATAGTATAATAACCAATAAATAATGGCAACTCCAAATTGTTTTAGTGCAAAAAATAACATTCATTACATTTACAAACTATCCAAACAAAAAAGGATGTGAATAACCTGAAAAAAAAAAGAAATTTGTTAAAAAATATAAGTACAGTTCTATCAATATTATGCCTCGACTTCTCATTTATACATGTGCATTACATATGAGATCTACAAAGGCACAAAACATTTAGTAACAGGCAGAATATTGTTAAAATTACACTTAATTTTCTTTAGACATTTCAGGTCGTTCATATTTGTTCAGGTTATTAACATTTTATTGTTAAAGGATAGTTTATTAATGTAAATATTTTCATAATTTAATGTTTTTTGCACTAAATCAGAGAGAAAAAAAAATGGTGCTGTCATTATTTATAGGTTATTATGATATTATTTTTGAGTTCAATGCCCTAACTTGTACTTTGCAAATTCATCCCACGGGCTGGATTGGAACCTTTGGCGGGCCGGTTTTGGCCCCTGGGCCGCATGTTTGACACCTGTGACCTAAAACTAACAGTGGAGACTAATCTCAGGAAATCCTGATGTGTGTCATGATGTGTGTCCCAAGCACACATGTCAGTCGAAACTAAAATTCACAATATTTATTTATTTTTTTTTAAACAACTACAGGAGGGTTAGGGGAGGACACGGCTAAAACAACAAACAAAATATCAAAAGTTGTAATTGCACCACTGTTGCAATGTTGTTGGGGTTGAGGGGGGCCTGGAGATTTTTCGTCCTCCAAAGGGGGGGGGGCAACAGAAAAGATTGAGAAGCACTGACTTAAATATAGAAAATAAACTATTTTGGAACTGCCACATAAGTAGCGCTGGGTCTTAATGAGTTAAGAAGCAACTGCAGCCACAACTAAAGTGACTTTGTCTCTAATAAACAAAGGTGGTGGATTTAGTGCAGATGTCAACAAAGAGGCGTTTGTTGACGTAGTGATGGCCTCTGAATATGCACATGGCATCAGGCCTGGCCAGTTCACTGCATGTGCGTGACAGCTATGGTTGGACGCTTACAGAAGGGTTTCTGTTCTTCCCTACCCAGATGGCACACACAGGCCACCACTGTGTTTTCTGGCCAAAGCATCCCAAGTAACCACTGGAATATATTTCAATACGGATTTTTGCATCCCCCACTAAAAAAAACAAAAAAAAAAAAAACAAAACTCAAATCAAAACATTTATTCCATGTATCCCTTTATTTGTGAACTGACCATCGGCTCATAGATATCATTAGTAACTCCTCAGTGCCATGTTGGGCATTGACTTTGAAGTGTGATTGACAGGTTCATTAACTGGATGACTTGAGAGAATAGCAAATTGCCAGAGGACCTAAAGTGTTGAGCATGTAAACCAAGAACTATGTCAGATGAAGTCTTTGTCTGCACGCAGCGCTAGAGATCACTGACAAGGTCACGTTGTTCAAGCAGCAAAAAAAAAGAGTAATATTTCTATCAAACACAAGAAACCCACACACTGTAAAAGGCCCATTATATAGAATAATAGTAAAGCTTTCAGATGGTTTTCTGTCTTTAGTCGAATGGTTCAGAGATTTATTACGTAAGGTTTATTTTTATTTTAACCCTTTCATGCATAGTGGTCACTACAGTGGACAGTTCTTCTCCAGCTGTTCTCTTGTATATTCATGGGTTTTGTTGTTTTAGTTCCATATCAGCCAACACAGTGGACGCTTAACCATCATCCCATACACTGACATTCATACCATTACTGTAACTTTGCTGTTCTGGATAAACCTGATCTGCACTAACATGTCTGAGTGTAAAAAAAAAAAAAAAAAAAAAAAAAAACTGCTAATTTTTATTAGACTGTAATTAACAGTTTTGTTTTGTTTTGTTTTTTTTAAATTATCTTCTTATTGGAAAGGCAAATGTCCTTTACATACATTAATTACAGCCTTAATCATTAATTAAAAAAAAAAAAAAAAAAAAAAATATATATATATATATATATATATATATATGTATATAATAGGATGAAAACAGAAAGTTTCATTGCTTATTTTTTGTTGCTTTTTTAAACAAAAAGTTTTTATTTTATTTTTTTGCATATTATCTCCATGAAGTGAGTAATAACTAGTATTAGAGTATGTTAAAATGTGAGAAAACATCATATTAGCTGCATTAAACATGTTTTTATTTCATAGTTTTCACAAAGTATATCAGTAAATACATGTTTTTGTTTCTAAAATCAAACACATGGTGTCCAGGTGAGTGGACATTTTTGTAACTCCAATTCAATTGCATTTTTAATTTTTTTTTTTTTTTTTTTTTGGGGGGGGGGGGGTCATGCCCTAAGAGGAATGAAAATCACTCGGGGAAAAAAAAATCTTGATTAAGGTTCTCATAATTCATGCATGAAAGGGTTAAGATAAGATAAGATAACATAACATAACATAAAGGGTCTAATCCATGGGATGAATTTTAAAATACAAAAATTTCATTTTAGCATCATTTCAGTTCAGGAGCCAAATTCATCCTATTTCAGTCTAAGTGGGTCAGATCAGTAAAATACTATCATAATAATCCACAAATAATGACAACTCCAATTTTTTCCTCATTGTTTTAGTATTAAAAAAAGGAAAATTACATGTAAAAGTTTACATTTACAAACTATCCTTTCACAAAAAAATGTAAATAACCTGAACAAATACTGTATGACAACCTGAAATGTCTCAAGAGAAGTAAGAGCAATTTTTTTTTATAATATTGTGTCTGTTACTAAATATTTTTTTGCAGATCCACAGTGATCTGTAAGTTGTAACAAACGTGCAAATGAGAAGCTGAGGCCGTGTTTGAATTACGTGGGAGCCAGAGGGATCTGAGCTCCCATAGAGGGAGGACATGGCTCCAATGAAAGCAACAAAGTCAAAAATCTGCGGGGGTCCCTCAAATGTCAAATTATATTATGATCAAAAATAAAGCTCATTTTTCATCCCTGTGAGGTATTATCAGGAAAGATGTTAAATCAAAATTGAGGATAATAAGGAACATTGTTGGGCCAGTTCTTAGGGATGTCCCGATCCGATCTAAAGATGGTATCGGCTTCCGATCTAGCGTTTTTTAGAAGATCGGATCAGATTGGATTTAGTCATGTGATCGGGGTGATTCAATTTTCACATGACTTATCAGTGTGGTTCTTCTTAAACTGTTTGCAAAACATGCTGCAGTTTACAGAACAGGTAACTGGGACTGGACATTTTGAATGTAAAGGGTTTTTTTTGTCAACACAATCTAAAGGTACTTAAGGTTTGGACAGACTTCAAAATAAAAGCACTTCCAGAAATAACTTAAAGCGTTTTCTCTTAATATCAATGACTTTTTTTTATGACTCTCTTTTACTATTAATAATCGAGTGAAATCTCGGAAAAATAAATAAATAATCCATCCTTTTAACCCTTTCATGCATACTGGTCACTACAGTGGACACCAGTTTTGTTGTTTTAGTTCCAGATCAGCCAACACAGTGGACACTTATGCACCATCCCATTCACTGACATTCAGACCATTACTGTAACTTTACTGTTCTTAATAAACCTGATCTGCACTAACATGTTTGAGTGTAAATCAACTGCTTGTTAGTGCTATTAGACTGTAATTTATAGTTGTTGTTTTTGTTTAAACAAAAAGTTTTGATTTGTTTTTTTTTTTTTTTTTGCATATTCTCTCCATGAAGTGAGTAATGACTATTAGTATTTGTTAAAATGTGAAAAAACATCAAATTACCACCATTAAAAATGTTTTTATGTCATAGATTTCAAACAGTATATCAGTAAATACATTGGAATATTATTTTAATTTAGATAGTTCAAGTCTTAAGTTTAATCACATATTAGTCAGTAGTTAGTGTTTTAAGATACACTATATTGCCAAAAGTATTTGCTCACCTGCCTTGACTCACATATGAATTTCAGTGCCATCCCATTCCTAGTCGATGGGGTTCAATATGACGTGGGTCCACCCTTTGCAGCTATAACAGCTTCAACTCTTCTGGGAAGGCTGTCCACAAGGTTTAGGAGTGTGTTCGTGGGAATTTTGGACCATTCTTCCAGAAGCGCATTTGTGAGGTCACACACTGATGTTGGACAGAAGGCCTGGCTCTCAGTCTCCGCTCTAATTCATCCCAAAGGTGTTCTATGGGGTTGAGGTCAGGACTCTGTGCAGGCCAGTCCAGTTCATCCACACCAGACTCTGTCATCCATGTCTTTATGGACCTTGCTTTGTCCACTGGTGCACAGTCATGTTGGAAGAGGAAGGGGCCAGCTCCAAACTGTTCCCACAAAGTTGGGAGCATGGAATTGTCCAAAATGTCTTGGTCTGCTGAAGCATTCCCAGTTCCTTTCACTGGAACTAAGGGGCCAAGCCCAGCTCCTGAAAAACAACCCCACACCATAATCCCCCCTCCACCAAACTTTACACTTGGCACAATGCGGTCCCACCAGTATCGTTTTCCTGGCGACCGCCAAACCCAGACCCGTCCATCAGATTGCCAGATGGAGAAGCATGATTGGTCACTCCAGAGAAGGCGCCTCCACTGCTCTAGAGTCCAGTGGCGGCGTGCTTTACACCACTGCATCCGGCACTTTGCATTGCACTTGGTGATGTACGGCTTGGATGCAGCTGCTCAGCCATGGAAACCCATTCCATGAAGCTCTCTGCGCACTGTTCTGGAGCTAATCTGAAGGCCACATGAAGTTTGGAGGTCTGTAGCCATTGACTCTGCAGAAAGTTGGTGACCTCTTTGCACTATGCGCCTCAGCATCCGCTGACCCCGCTCCGCCAGTTTACGTGGCCTACCACTTCGTGGCTGAGTTGCTGTCGTTCCCAAACACTTCCACTTTCTTATGATACAGCTGACAGTTGACTGTGGAATATTTAGGAGCCAGGAAATTTCACGACTGGATTTGTTGCACAGGTGGCATCCTATCACAGTTCCACGCTGGAATTCACTGAGCTCCTGAGAGCGACCCATTCTTTCACAGATGTTTGTAAAAGCAGTCTGCATGCCTAGGTGCTGGATTTTGTACACCTGTGGCCATGGAAGGGATTGGAACACCTGATTCGGATTATTTGGATGGGTGAGTGAATACTTTTGGCAATATAGTGTAGGATTCCTTTGTTTCACTTACTAAGTTTTTAGGATAGTATGGGTTGGTTGTAATATCTTGGTCAGCATATATTTCCTCCTTGGGGTGGATCCTTCGTACTAAGTAATGCTTTGTCTGTGATCAGATCAAGTCAAAATAAATTTATAAAAATGAGACCGAGATGAATCTGGACTTATTCTTGGAGCTTCCAACAAAAGAACACGCTAACAACATGTTTCTTTGTTTCAAAAATTAAATGCGTGATGTCCAGCTGAATGGACATTTTTGCAATCCCATGAAAAATAGGTTAATAAAAAAATATTCAATCACATTATTTTTTTTAATGCCTAAAGAGGAATCAAAAGACTCAGGAAAAAAAAAAAAAATCTTGATCTTGAGGGCTGTCATAATTCATGCATGAAAGGGTTAATATAAACTTACACCAACATGAATTGCCTGTTTTTCTCTAAACTCAAATAAATTAGTCTAAACAAGAACTCCAAGGCTGCAGAAAAGCTGAATGTGGAGCGAACACTGAATGAAAGCTGAATGTACAGCCCATAGAATAAAAGTTTGAGTTCTTACCAGATTTTTTATATGTAAACGCTAAGTTACCTGATGGCTTGTTTTTTTTTTTTTTTTTATATTTAAATCTTTTTTTTTTTTTTTCAGTGTTGTGTTTGTAGTTTTTCTTTCACTATTAAGCCTATCTGACAAATCATAGGCCCTAAATGCTCTAAACCACAGGTGTCAAACATGCGGCCTGGGGGCCAAATCCGGCCCGCTAAAGGGTCCAGTCCGGCCCTTGAGATGAATTTGTGAAATGCAAAAATTACACTAAGATATTAACAATCCTATTAGTTCAGGTTCCACATTCAGACTAATTCAACCTTAAATGGGCAGGACCAGTAAAATACTATTATAATAACATAGAAATATTCACAACACTGAATTTCTCTCTTTGTAAATGTAAATATTTTCATGTATTTACACTAAAACAAAGTATAATTTTGCAAAAAAAAAACAAAAGTGAATAACCTGAACAAATATGAACAACCTGAAATCTCTTAAGAGTTTTTTTTTTGTTTTTTTTTTCAATTTTAACAATATTCTGCCTGTTAATCAATTTTTTGTGTGTTTGTAGCTTTGTTCCTGTCGCCGTCACTAAGCTCAATAAGAAATAGTGACATTGCACTTTACTAACTTATTTAGTTATTTATTCCATTTCTTTGCTCTATTTATTATTATTGTGACTTCAAATTTTTTAAACTTTATAATTGTATGTTCTTATTCTGGTTTTTATCCCGGATTGTTTTTTTGTTTTTTTTATCTTTCTGGTTTTTATTGTGTTTTATTGCATCTTGTTTTATTTATTTGATCTTATCTATTTTATTTACTTATCCATGCTGCTATACCGATGAATGGTGGAACACTGAGCACTTTTTGTTTTGTCCTGTCTTTTTGTCCTGTCTGTAAGCGTGATCAAGTGCCTGTCTTGCATGTTTAATGTATGTGTTGTTGTAATGCCAAGGCAATCACCTAGACTGCAAAACAAATCTACCTACGGGTATAAATAAAGTAACCTTGACCTTGACTGTGATCTGTAAGTTATAATGTACATGTGTAAATGATAAACAGAGGCAAAATATTGTTAAAATTACACTTATTTTTTCAGTTTGTTCATGTTATTCACATCTTTTGAAAGGATAGTTTGTAGATGTAAACATTTTCATAATGTAAATTTACTTTTTTCGCTCTAAAACAGAGAAAAGTTTGGAGTTGACACTATTTATATATTATTATGTTATTATTATTTTACTGGTTCGGCCCACTTCAGATCAAATTTAGCTGAATGTGGCCCCTGAACTAAAATGAGTTTGACACCCCTGCTCTAAACGCTTTGCTTTATAAATGCATGATTCCACTGCCAGCTGTGTGTCTGTGCCTGTCTCTCCACACATTGTCGGTATAATTATATTTAGGCTACTGGTGCCATTTATTTGTTTATTTATTTGAAGATAGAGACCCCTTAGAGAAAAAAATATAATTCGAACACTGAGCTGAGGCATAATTTTGTTAAAATTGCACTTATTTTTCTTCATAAATTTTAGTTTGTTCATGGTTGTTCACGTTATTCACATTTTTTAAAGGATAGGTTATAGATGGAAACATTTTTTTTTTTGATGGAATTTTACTTTTTTCACTCTAAAACATAGGGAAAAGTTTAAAGTTGACATTTTTAAAAAATATATTATTATGTTATTTTTTTAATGGTCTGGCCCACTTTAGATAACATTAGGCTGAATGTGGCCTCTGGACTAAAATGAGTATGAAACCCCTGCATTAGACCATATGTACTGAATACAATAGTTAAATTAAAGTAAAAAAAAATTAAATTAAATTAAATTAAAAATGTGTTTAAGTTGACAAACTGTAGGTAGGTAGTATGACCTGAAATATAATGTACAAAAGTGGTCCCAAAGCCATTTTAGTATTTTACACCATGATTAACACTGAAAACATTTTCTTTCTTTCTTTCTTTCTTTCTTGCTTTCTTGCTTTCTTTCTTGCTTTCTTGCTTTCTTGCTTTCTTGCTTTCTTGCTTTCTTTCTGTCTTGTTTGTTCATTGTGTTTGTGAACTAAACCCCCTTATCCGGGTCTGGGTCAGGGGGGCAGCAGACTGAACAAAGAAGCCCAGTCTTCCACCTCCTCCAGTTCCTCCAGGAGGACACCGAGGCCAGAACCGAGCTCTAATCCCATATAATCCAGCCTGTCCTGGGTCTGCCCGGCTTCTGCTCTCCAAAACACCTCACCATGCAGATGTCCAGGAGGTTTCCTGACAACATGCCCAGACCACCTCAGATAGCTCCTGTGCATGTGGAGGTGCAGCAGCAGATTTTTTTTTTTGTGTGTGTGTGCTCACAAATTTGGTGCAGCAATTACAACATTTATAAACTCATGTTGAATCAGACCACTTATACTTTAGTACGTACGTTGTTTGGCTCCAAAGCTTAAAGTCTGGCAATGATTACCTCATGCATCCTCCACTTGAGGTTTTTTTTTTACCTCGACCGCCAAAGGGGAGGCAAAGGGTATTGTTTTTGGTTCGGTTTGTTTGTTTGTTTGTTTCTTTCTTTCTTTCTTAACACTCTAGCAGCAAAACTACTGGTTGAATTCATACCAAATTGGGTATATAAACTGCCAGTGACCCAGCACAGATGTCATTACATTTTGGCAAAATTAGGTCAAAGTTAAAATTTTTTAAGAATTTGAAAATTTTTTTTTTTTTCCCCCCCATTTACATATAATAGGCGAAATTTCAAATGTCTGTAGCAGCAAAACTATTGGGTCACTTCTTACCAAATTTGAGTAATAGATTGCAAGTGACCCAGAATACATCTCACATTTCTTTTGTATATTACATGCCATATATCTTAGCCCCGCCCCCCCCCCCCCACACACACACACTCCCCCCGCATTATGATGATGTAATATAAATGTTGTATAACACTGTACATAATGTCACTTGGTATTGCTTCAATAAAGGTTGAAAAATTTTTTAGAAACAAATAAAGAATAAAAAAAATACAAAAATTCCCATTTACTTATAATTAGCGAAATCTCACGTCTGTAGTAGCAAAACTATTGGTTGAATTCATACCAAATTGGGTTTATAAACTGCCAGTGACCCAGCATAGATGTCATTACATTTTGGCAATATTAGGTCAAAGTTAAAATTTTTTATGAATTTTTAAAATATATATATATATATATATATATATATATATATATGTTTTTTTCCCCATTTACTTATAATGGGTAAAATTTCAAATATCTGTTGCAGCAAAATTATTGGGTCACTTCTTACCAAATTTGAGTAATAGATTACAAGTGACCCGGAATACATCTCAATACATTTTGGGAACAGTAGGTCAAAGTTTACGTTTTTTTATGATTTAAAAAAATAATAAAAACACACCACAATACACACAGAACATTTACACAACCAGGACAGGACACTGATCTTTACTACTGACTGACATATGTTTCTTTTGTATATTACATGTCGTATATCTTAACCCCCCCCCCCCCCCCCCCCCCCCACACACACACACACACACACACACACACACATTATGATGATGTAATGTAAATGTTGTATAACACTGTACATAATGTCACTTGGTGTTGCTTCAATAAAGGTTGAAATAAATAAATAAATAAATAAAATCCCATTTACTTATAATGGGCGAAATTTCACGTCTGTAGTAGCAAAACTATCGGTTGAATTCATACCAAACTGGGTTTATAAACTGCTATTGACCCAGCATAGATGTCATTACATTTTGGCAATATTAGGTCAAAGTTAAATTTTTTTATGAATTTTTAAAAAATATATATATTTTTTCCCCATTTACTTATAATGGGTGAAATTTCAAATATCTGTAGCAGCAAAATTATTGGGTCAGTTCCTACCAAATTTGAGTAATAGATTGCAAGTGACCCAGAATACATCTCAATACATTTTGGGAACAGTAGGTCAAAGTTTACATTTTTTATGATTTAAAAAAATAATAAAAACACACCACAATACACACAGAACATTTACACAACCAGGACAGGACATTGATCTTTACTACTGACTGACATATGTTTCTTTGTATATTACCTGCCATATATCTTAACCCCCCCCCCACACACACACACACACACACACATTATGATGATGTAATGTAAATATTGTATAATACTGTATATAATGCCACTTGGTGTCGCTTCAATAAAGGGTGAAAAATAAATAAATTAAAAATTAAAAAAATAAAATATTCCCATTTACTTATAATGAGCGAAATTTCACATCTGTAGCAGCAAAACTATTGGGTGAATTCATATCAAGTTGAAATTATATATTTCCAGTGACCCAGAATGGATCTCGTTATATTTTGGGAACAGTAGGTCAAAGCATACATATTTTTTAGGAATTTAAAAAATCTTCCCATTTACTTAAAATGGGTGAAATATGTGCGAGGGGCGGGGTTTGTTGTGTCTGGCACCACTTATTTTCTTTCAGATACTGTGCAGACCACAGATATTAACCCATAAAGACCCAGTGCTACTTTTTTGGGAGTTCTCAAATTAATTTGTCTGTGTTTAACCTATCTTTAGTGATTAACCCTTTCATGCATACTGGTCGCTACAGTGGACAGCTATTCTACAGCTGTTCTCTTGTATATTCATGGGTTTTGTTGTTCTTTTTGTTGTTTTTTTTGTTTTTTTTGCACATATCTTTATTAAAGTTTTAAGACACTTTTCACACAATTTATCAGTAAACACATTTCTGTGCGTCAAAAATGAACTGTGTAGTGTCCAGCTGAGTGGACATTCTTGCAACTTCATGAAAAACAGGTTCATAAGATTTTTTTTTTCATTATTATTTTTTTATGTATTTAAAAATAATAATAATAATAATAAAAAATTAAAAAATAAAATAAAATAAATCAAAAATATAAAAAATATTATAAAAAATTAAAAAAAAAAAAAAAAATATATATATATATATATATATTTATTTATTTATTTATTTTTTTCAGAAGAAAATTTTCCAATCACATTGTTTTTTTCATGCCTAAAGAGGAATAAAAGCATTCAGGAAAAAATTTTGATTAAGGTTCTCATAATTCGTGCATGAAAGGGTTAATCACCATTTATTTTTACATCTGCCAAAGAGGTTATCAGGGTTTGTCTGTCTGTTTGTTTGTCTGGTAGTAAGATAACGCAAAAAGTTATGGATGGATTTGAAGGAAATTTTCAGGAAATGTTGATACTGGCACAAGAAACAAATGATTAAATTTTGGTGGTGATCCGGGCGGACTGATCTGCCTTGGTGGAGGTCTGCACTCTCTAAGTGCTTTTCTAGTTATAATTTTATCATCTGTATTTCGTGTTTTTTCAATATAAATCAGGCATTTTCCTATGTTTAATTTACTGACTGTGTCGATGTTCTTAAAAGCTCAGATTAAAGTTGATTGACATAATATAAGAAACGGAGAAAAATGAAGAAAACGCGACTTTTTCAACAAAATATATCAATAACTAAACGTAAAACAAGTGTCTCCATCCACCGTCATTGTTGGTTGAACAGGACAGAGCAGCACAGCCAACAACCTGGAGGGGGTGGGGCATGAAGTGACTCATTTGCATTTAAAGGGCCACCACTGAAAATGACCTTTCCTCAAAAATATTGTTGAAGATGGACCTGTGGAGTTGAATAAATGAAGAATTCAGACCCAAGCATAGCATTTACAGTTTATGTACACCACAGGGAAATGTTTTAAAATGCATAAGTCCATTTAAAAAAAGTGAAATATCACTCCTTTAAGTGATTTATCACCATTTATTATATAATATTATTGTCTGTATTCTGTGTTTCAATGAAAATCAGGTATTTTCTCATATTTAATTCAATGATCACGTAGATTTTCATAAAAGCTCAGATTAAAGTTGATTGTCATAATATCAGAAACAGAGAAAACTGAAGAAAATGGGACTTTTTCCAACACTATATATCATTAACTGAACATAAAACCAAGTGTCTCCATCCACTGTCATTGATCCAACTCCATGGGTTTTACTGGTGAACCAGTGTTGTAAAAAACAGTGGTTCCCAACCAACATCACAAATTTTTGGCGACCCCAGACAGTCAAAACGGAGACTTTTTTTTTTGTTTTTTTTTGGCTAAAATTCATTTGTTTTTGATCATGTAATAATTTGTTATACCATGTTGTAAATAAAAAAAACAAACAAACATTTATTTTAGATGACATGTAGTCTATAGAATTTATATTCTTATGGACGGAGGCAGAAAAGCCAGGTGTAGATTACTGCACAAAGTGAGAATTTGATTTTCCTTGGTCAGGATATGTACATTCAGTTCCGCTTGGATTTACAAGGCTGATAATTAATACTGAACAAACAAGAACTCAAACTATGAATTATGAAAGAGCTGCAGCATCTGAAACTGACCACAATGAACATTTGACAGATAAACAGAACCACAGTGCTTCAGTTTCAGCTTCAGTTTGTCATGTCTGTTATGGATTGGGATTGTCTCTGTCACCTCACCATATATTTTTTATTAGTAAGTTTTTTGTTTTGTTTTTTATGAATTACTAGGAATTTCAGACGACCCCATGAATTGCAGGCAACCCAACGTGGGGTCCCGTACCCAAGGTTGAAAAACACTGGGTTAAAAGATAAAAACGGTTTTACTTTTGATAAAAAATCAGCTGCCATAAGAATTGACGTGACACACATCACAATTTCCTGAGATCAGTCTCAGTTCTTTGTTTTAGATGAAGGTGTGTTCTGCTTGGTGACTCTTTGGGATATCAACATTAGATACTGTATAACCCTTTTAAGATACAGAAATGAATCTAAAATAAACTCAACTTATGAAAAAGAATGTGTTATTAAAAGATTTGGAATAGGTGAAATAGAGTCCAGAACTCTTGGATAAATTATTTGTCATATTTTAATTATTGATCAGGAAGAAAAGTGACAGGGGCCAGGGGGCCAATATTTTTTATTAGTAAGTTTTGTTTTGTTTTTTTTATCAGGTACTAGAAATTTCAGGGGACCCTACATGGGGCCCAAAACACTGTTATAGAAGATGACAGTGTTTTCACGTTCACTACGGAGTCTCTGAATGTCCAAATGGGTCATATCTAGGGATGTCTGATATTGGCTTTTTTGCCAAAAACCGATATGCCGATATTGTCCAACGCTTAATTTCCGATTTCGATATCTACCGATACCGCTGCTGATATATGTGGGATATTAAACTAATTTTAGGTAACATCACATATCTCCTGTCATGGAATTAGCACATCATGCCTAATTTTATTGTGATGCCCCATTGGATGCATTCTCAAATGCAACAAGGCTTTCAAAATGTAAACACTGTCTGTGCAAAGAATACATACTTCAGCTTAAGTTGTGGAAAAAATGCCATATTTATTTACAGGGTGTCCCATAAGTCTCCATACATAGGAAAAATAAACGTTTCTTGACATAAACCATTTTTATTTATATAATATGCTCTATATGACTGCCATTTTGTCGGGAACACATTTCAATGCGTGTCCTCCACTGCTGAAGAACTATAAAGAAGAAATATAAAGAAATACATGTTAGAACCATATGTATTATGTCTCCTATGTATGGAGACTTATGGGACACCCTGTATTTTCTCTCCCCCCCTCCATGAGTCTATTACAGTGTGGCAACTCTACTGTACAATTTTGAAAACTGCACATTTCTGTCAGCTACAAACAATGCTTCACAAGGCATTATTTTATCGGTTTTAAAAATAAGCAAAAAAAAAAATGATAACGATATTCACTGATATTACACTTTTATGTCAATATCGGGCCGATAATATCAGTGGGCCGATATTATCGGACATCACTAGTCATATCTGATGACCATGAAAAGACGACAAACTGCATTTTACACCAATTATTTACATGTATTGATAGGATTAGTGGATCAGCAGGTATTCAACAGTTTACTCTTTTTTTTTTTTTTCTTTACAGCGCCATCAACCCAAACCACCATCAAGGCAGGTAAGTATTCTCCATCAACCCAATCAACCCAAACTGCCATCAAGCCAGGTAAGTAGTCGCCATCGATCCAAACCGCCATTGTGGGCCTATCAACAAAACATCAGCGAAGCAGGGTGCCCACCTGAAGACCCCAGTGAAGCTTTTACCCCTACCCCACTCATCACCAAGTGCTGATCAATTAGGGATTGCAATACCAAGTCCTATTAGCTCAACATTAGATCAGTATATACTTTGGGTTGCCAGTGGATGTTTGGGTCTTTATGGGTTAATGGA
The DNA here is from genome assembly GCF_902148855.1 of Sphaeramia orbicularis. Lineage (NCBI taxonomy): Eukaryota > Metazoa > Chordata > Actinopteri > Kurtiformes > Apogonidae > Sphaeramia > Sphaeramia orbicularis. Next base: position 43,221,005 of record NC_043962.1, on the reverse strand, counting down.
TAGGACATGGTACCTTTTAAACAGAGCACTTACTGTTACTCTTAAACAATGCATAGTAAGGGGTAAATGCCTTTGGTTGTACAGATCACCTCCCGGGAGATAAAACGTACAACTGTAGGACTCAAACAGAGCAATGCACTAAAAGTAAATGCTTGTTCAGCAAATTCTCCCTGGTTGACTGAAGACAAATAAGGAAAGTAACTGTACGGTTTAAAATACAAACACAATTCGACAGGAACACGTCACATTTGTCGCTTGTCTGCATATCTGCACAGATGTTACGCAGATAAGACGTACATAGCAGTTGATTTCATTTCATCTGCATTGCCCGTTTTCACATTAACAAAAGTGAAAAATCATCTCCGAACAGCCGACTGTCGCCGTGGCACCTCTCTACTTTACTGATTTTCAGCTTGACATATTATTGCTATATGTGTGTCAGCTCATGATATGGCGAGCGAAATTATAAGCACACAAAACGGCGGTGGCTCTGCTGTCATTCACAGATTGGAAGACAATAGACAGATGATGAACGATGAAGATGAATGGCATTCCACTCCGCCGAACGACGCTCTGAACAAATGAATTCCAAGGGCGCTCCTCGCCATTTCAATGAGCTTTCCCCCTGCTATGTTTCAGCATAAATCATGTTAACCTTCTCATTTTCAAGTTCATTCATTTTTAAGGTGCTCTTCCTCCTGTCTTAGTGGCTACGGGCCTTGTGGATGCATCAAAGGGATCTGATTGCTGAGATTCCATTAAACCTCAGACTGCAGAATATTGTGTCACTTTCCCAAGAATGCCAACTCCACTATCTGTCATAACTCAAAGCTGTCATCGCGGCTCTCCACACAGCATGCAAATGATGGTGGCAGGTCTAAGCATATCTGCAGCAAAAAGGGTGTGGAAAATCAGTGCCTCTAAAAGACAGAGAATTGGTCCATACCATGACAGGAACACCCACATGTAGAAAGGAGGAAACAGAAGACATCTTGACACTGATACGAAGCAAAGTGTTCTTGCATAGAAAGCAATCAGTACACTGTAAAAAAAACAACAAAAAAAAAAAAAAACAGAATTATTCCAGCAGCAGAGGTGCCGAAATAATACTGTTAAATAATGGAAAATAACCATCTCATAAAAATATGGTAGTTTTCCATAGTTAAAATACAGTTTTTTGCCCTAACTTTACATAAGATTTTGCATATTTTTGGACTTTTTAATGTTTAATAAAGAATATTTACATGTATTAAAGCAGGGGTGTCAAACTCATTTTGGTTCAGGGGCCATCTTTAGCCCAATTTGATCTCAAGTGGGCCAGACCAGTAAAATAATGACTTAATAACCTACAAATAATGACAAATCCAAGTTTTTCCTTTTTGTTTTAGTACAAAAAACCCCCAATTAAATTATGAAAATATTTACATTTTATGAAAAAGATGTGAATAACCTGAAAAAACAGAAATTTCATTAGAAAAATGAGTGCAATTTTAACAATATTAAGCCTCAATTTATTATTTATACATGTACATTTACACACATTGTTCCATAAACATTTGGTAACAGGCAGAGTATTGTTAAAATTTTGGAGTTTGGAACTAAAATTTGAACAATTTCTACTATATTCCATCTCTTATTATTATTATTAACACAACTACAGATCACAGTGGATCCATAAATGCACCAAACATTTAGTAACAGGTAGAATATTGTTAAAATTGCACATTTTGGCTTGTTCATCTTTGATTTTATTTATGTATTTATTTGCATTTTATTGTGAAAGAATAGTTTTGTAAATGTAAATATTTTCACAGTGTAATGTTATTTTTTTTTACTTGATTCTTTCCACATAATTTTTCACAAAGAAAATTTGAAGTTGTCATTATTTATGGGTTATTGTGTTGTTATTTTTACTGTAGATCACATTGTTCTGTATGTGGAACCTGAACCAAAATGATTTGGACAACCTGGACTGTTCAGGTTCATTTTTGCACTTTCATCCTGCGGGCCGGAATGGAACTTTTGGTGGGCCAGATTTGGCCCCCGGGCCGCAGGTTTGACACTTGTGTATTAAAACAATCAAATTACCTATAAATATATCTATATAAAAAATTTTCAATGAGACTAAGTCATACAATCCACTGATAAAAACTGTATTTGAACAGTTTATCAGTGCTTATACATGTTATACATTCACAAAAATATGTTTATTCAACATTTTTGTTGTGAAACCTTCAGTAATTACACAAGATATTTGCCAATTAACAAACAAGTTTTGTTAAACTTACAGAACAAATACTTCTTTTACGGTTAATTGTCAGTAATTTTATCTGGTTTTAATATTTTTTTTACAGTATTAAATGTTAAATTAACAGTTTAATCTCATAAATAGGAAATAAATATTTGTGAAATTATGATACATTTGCAAATGTATTTTAACTGTATTTTTCTGTGAAAAAAAATTCTTTTAAAAAACTGAAATTTTATGGTTATTCACAGTTACAGTTTTTTCATGTTATTTTACATTTGACATGTAAAATCACAGTCCATTTTTGTATTTCATTGATATTTTCCTGTATCTTAAAAATACAGGAAAAATCTGTAAAATAAACAGTGAAAATTCTGTTAAATTACAGATTTTTTTTTTTTTTTTTACAGTGTATCTGATCTGCACTGCTGTTCGTTGGACATTTAGTGTGCGTTTTTACAACTCTGCCTCTTATAGCCTTCTAGCGTTTGGGAAATAATGTACTTCTAATTCAAATGTGCAATAACTTGTTTTTACCTTACAGTACTTTTATTACTATTATTATTACTTTTTTTTTTTTTTTATCAATGCTCTGTTTTACAAATGTGTATTTGTGTTTGTCTGTGCAATAACTGTTTTTATATGTTTTAGCTGTGTTTATGTTTTGTTACTATTTTTTTATTCATGTCTTTTTCGAACTCTGTGACTCAGGGGAACGCACAAGAATTCCAATGTACCTATACTCCGATGGATCTGTGCAAGCGGAAAAATAAAGTCTATTCTATTCTAATGTCAAGTAAAGCATGGTTAAGACTGCCAATAGTCATTTTAGGATGCATTAGAACTGGATTAACCCTTTAACCCCTCACATGTCTGTGGTGGTGTTCTGAATGTATAATTTATTTTAAATATTCATGAAAATTTAATGGTTTACTCAGTAAGTAAAATGTCAAATTGTGCTGATAGACTAGACTAGACTGGAATAGAATAGAATAGAATAGCATGAAATAGAATAGAATAGAATAGAATAGAATAGAATAGAATAGCATAAAATAGAATAGAGAATAGAATAGAATATAACAGAATAGAATAGAATAGAATAGAATAGAATAGAATAGAATAGAATAGAATAGAATAGAATAGAATAGAATAGATCTTTATTGTCACTGTCACAGTTTAGCAGCACAGTTCAATTTTGCAGCAAAATACAAAAGGGACTGTATAAGAAAAATATTCCACAGAGTATTAAGAAAAGTAGGAATGTGCAACAGCTACAGAATAAAATATGAATACACATATGCTACTAAAGTACGACTAGAACTTCTGAAATGAACAAAATATACAAAGAAATATACAAACGCTAATTCTATACTATGGATAAAAATAGGAGATAATATATACAGGTAGTCAGGTCCATGTGTTGTGACTATTGACTATTGACAATTGAATAGACCTTGTTCTTTCCATATGCATCTGAGCATGCTCAGTGTACCCCTGTACACCAAAGTAGGATAAAACAAAACAAAACAAAAAAAAAATAGTCACACTTCATAAATTATTTTACATTTCCAATATATAGATACAAATGTAGGTAAAATAAAAAATAAATCAAAATAAAACAAAAGAGCTCGAAGTATAGAGATAGAAATTATTTAAATTAAAAAAGAATTGTTAATTGAATAAAAACAGTTCTTTTTTTCTATTATTTGATATTTTGTGTATTGTTTATCATTACTATTATTATTTTTCTATTGTTTGATTTTTTTTATTTGTGTATTGTGTATCGTTGATGATGATGATGATGATGATGATGATGATTATTATTATTATTATTATTATTATTATTATTATTATTATTATTATTTCATATATTTTGTATTATGTCTGTGTCTGAAATAAACTAACCTAAACCTAAAGATTATATATTTGACATAGTCTCCTGGTTTTAGTTGCTTTAGAATTCATAATATTCTTCAAATTATCTAAATAATTGGAAAAAAGTGCTTTAAAAACAACAATGTTAGGACACTGGCAAGCAAATTTAGTGCAATCAATGTAAAATTTGGCAAATATTACTAAAAGGTTGATGATATATCTTTTTTCTGGATTTATTTTATCAGTTTGTGAAAGGCCAAATAAAATATGTTGAAAGTTCAATTTACATGAAGGGTCAATTTTGGTGTTCATGAAGGGGTTATTGTGTTGTTATTTTTACTGTAGATCACATTGGTCTGTATGTGGAACCTGAACCAAAATGATTTGGACAACCTGGACTGTTCAGGTTCATTTTTGCACTTTCATCCCACGGGCCAGAATGGACCCTTTGGGGGGCCAGATTTGGCCCCCGGGCCACATGTTTGACACCTGTGATGTACACAAAATGTATTTATTTTTTTTCTTCTGCTCTAAACAAATAAATGAGTGAATTAAATAAATATTGGGTTGAATGTGGCCCCTGAGCTAAAATGAGTTTGACACCCCTGCCCTAAGGAATCCCACCCCACATGTTCCAAACTACTTACAAAATAACACCATCCACTTTGGTTATTTACACCATTTAACCTGTTAAACCCTGACCATATTTTCAGGGGAAAAACGCCAAAAAAAACATACCCAAAGTAAATAAAGAATTCCTTCACAATAATAAGGTTCATATGGATGTTCTTGGTGTCTATGGACATTTAGAGACCTCACAGAATCTATTCCCATTGTCTAAAATATTGTATCTATTACTATGCCTGAGTAAACTGTAACAAACTAAAAGAGAAATTAGAATTTTTTATCCTCGCCTGTTTTTTTTGGATTGACGATGATACGCATAAATTAATTATTCGTGCACTCAAAAAAATTATTCTTGGCTCTAATAAACATGAAGTAATATTTTAAAGTAAAATGTAACTGAAATATATGAAATTTAAAGTTTATTTATCCGAAAAAGTCAAACATAATGTGAATATGCTTAGTATAAAGTGAATCTAAACAAATAAAGTAAACTTTATTTACTAGATCACATAAAAAGGCTGAGCGTCACAGTCAAACACAATTTATGTAAAAGTTTGCATTAACTAAAGCAAATCTGACTGAAGGTATTTAATTTATTCATATGGACTCAATATGATAGAAAAAACATTGTATTAAATGCAACTCCTTACATTAAACTTATGTAATAAAATTACATGGAAAATTTACATGTAATTGAAATACATAAAGTCAACATTTTGGCTCAATCATTTTTTTGAGTGTGTCGGAGATTTTTAATAGCGTATATTTCACCCCACAAAGATTAAAAATCATGTTTGATACATACATACGTAAATACACTTTTGATGTACTTTTATTAACATTAGTGTCTAAACTTTGAGCAAAAGTTAAAAAAAAAAAACATTCATTGTCCTGATTTATTATATTTTTATAGCAGATGAATATTAACCCTTTCATGCATGAGTTATGAGAACCTTAGTTGAGGTGGGTTTTTTGTTTTGTTTTTTTTGTTTTTTGGAGTGTTTTTATTACTCCTTAGACATGAAAAAAACAATGACACTGAGTTGTTGTTTTTTTTCATAGATTTACAAAAATGTCCACTCAGCTACACCATGAATTTCATTCTTGAAGCAAAGAAACATGTATTTAAAACCCAATATCATAAAGCGATATGAAAACAATGAAATGAAACCATGTTTAATGTAGCTAATCTGATGTTTTCTCACATTTTAACATATTCTAATACTAGTTATTTCTCACTTCATGGAGATAATATGCAAAAAATAACAATTAACAATTGATTTCCACTCAAGAACAGCAAAGTTACAGTAATGGGTATGAATTGCAGTTTATAAAATGATGCATAAGCGTCCACTGTGTTGGCTGATATGGAACTAAAACAACTAAACCCATGAATAAACAAGAGAACAGCTGGAGAATAACTGTCCACTGTAGTGACCACTATGCATGAAAGGGTTAATATAATTTTTTTCGGCCCACGGGCAGGCTGATAGGGCTTAAGGGGTTTTAAAGCTGCTTCTTCATTTCAGTCCATTTTTCCTCTTCAACACGTCCTTCATCACCTCTCCTGCCGCCTTAATTTTGGATATTAATAGTTTATGTTCCTTTTTTTTTTTTTTTTTTTTTTTTCATGTTTATTTGTGTTGTCCTCGGCGGTAGATATTTGCCGCTGTGTGTTTTTGTCATCAAGTAGGTCAAGGTTGTGCTTGAACCAGATCTGATGACCTCTTGTTCTCCCAGTGGATTGGAGTCTTTGTTGTTTGGTTTTCAGTGGGGTCTGGTTTAGCAATTATAAGAGAAGGAGGAGCTGCACACACACGCCTCAAACATCCACCAGGGAAAAATCTCAGAGGTTCCTCATGGGTATTTAAGATCTCTGATGAGGTTAACGGTTTTCGAGTACTTCAGCCCATCAGAACGCATTACCTGGAACTGACGGAGGCTGTGCTACTTTCATTACAATATAAGGACTGGAATAGTATTTGTATATCTTATGCACTGAGGAATAATGTCTTTTGCCAAATGATGGAAATTGCACCATCAGTTATTATGTAAAATATGATTACAGCTCCACCCTGACATGTGTTATTAAATCATTTATCAGGTCTGACATATTTTTTATAATACTCTTTTTACTTGTCATGCATCTGTTTGAAAGGTATGAGACTGTGGTGTTAGAGGAAATATACACAAGTTTTTCTTTTTTTTTTTTTTTTTTTTCTTGGTTGACAGAGTAGAGCCTACCCTGGAGTATTAACACTGCTCTCTGTTGTTTGTTATTAATATTCTTTTTCATTTTTTTCCTTTTTGGCAGTTATTACCCTCGCCTCTGTCAGGGTATTGCACTTGTGTCTGTGTGTCTGTCAGTCTGTAGCTAGGTTCTAATAGTTTTGGATTTTTCATTATAGTTTAGTTTTATTTAGTTTTGACTTTTTTTTTTTTTTTTTCCCTCTAATTCAGTTAGTTTTAATTTATTTTTAGAGTGTGTTTGCTAGTTTTTATTAGTTTTCTTTTTTTTTCTAAATGCTTAGTTTTAGTATTAATTTTCGTTTCGTCGTATCTAGGGATGTAACGATTACCGGTATAACGATAAACCGCGGTAAAATTGCAGACAGTTAGTATTACCGTTTAAATTCTAATTATCACGATAACCGTGTTTGATTACCGCACTTTTAGGGGAAAAAAAACCCTATGTAAAGATATGCTTTTATGTCAAATATTTTAGTATAGTTGTAATTTATTACAATTTTGATTTTCTATAACTAATATTTGGAACCAATATTCACTTTTAAAGTCTTTGAAAAGGCAAGGCAAGTTTATTTGTATAGCACATTTCAGCAACAAGGCAATTCAAAGTGCTTCACACAGGACATTGAAATACAACGACAAGGAAAAAGAAACACATTTAAAACATTATAAAAGAAACATGTAAAAGGTGATTAAAAACAGCGAGTAAGAAAACAACACATAAAATCCAAAAAAATAAAATAAAAATAAAAAAATAAAAACACACATATTAAAGTAAGAGTTGCAGTGCAGAGTAGAAAAGGTTCGTTTAGCATCTTTGTGTTGTTCATGCAATAAATTATATATATTTTTCAAATCAGATTTTACATTTTTTTTGTGTGTGTGTTTTTTGTCCTTTTGTGTTGATATAGTAGGTTAAAGTGAAAAAATGATAGACAGATGAGATAGATGAAGTTGTGCTGAAAAAAAAAAAAACTAAACGTGGGTATAGTAAACAGTTCTGTATATAGTATATAAAGGCAAAATCAAAAGGACTGAAAAACGGCCAAAATAGGCTCAGACCCCTAAGGGTTAAAATTTGAATGTTTCTGCCAAGAGAAAGTACATTGTGCCTATTATTTTATTTTATTTTATTTTATTTTATTTTATTTTATTTTATTTTATTTATTTTTATTTTTATTTTTATTTTTATTTTTATTTATTTATTTATTTAAATAGCACTTGGTTAAATTATTTCAGTGTGTGTATAAGTATTTTTTGAACATTTTGAGCACAATTTCAATGATACCGTGATAATAATAATAACCGTGATAATTTTGGTCATGATGACAGTGATATGAAATTTTCATATCGTTACATCCCTAGTTGTATCTTTTCTCTTCTTCTCCATCGTATTCAAATAAATCCCAGACAGGACTCTGCTGTTTTCTCCCAACTTTAGTCTCTATGTTTCCAGGTAGCTTGGGGACCAGAAGACGACTGGAAACCACAAGTGACGGATCGTCAAGTGTCGTATGGTGACAGCACAGAAAATTACTAGAGTGAAATAAATTGATTTCGTATCAATCCGACATTGACAAAGACAAAAACGAAGGGAATTTTATCCATGATTTTTATTTGTTTTAGTTAGTTTTATAAGAACACAATATAGTTTCAGTTAGTTATGTTTTTTTTTCTTTTAATTATAGTTTTTTATTTATTTCAGTTAACGGAAATGTTTTTACAGTTCTAGTTTTCATCATTTTGTTAGTTTTCGTTATCGACAATAATCTTGGTCTGAAGGTCTGCACCTGTAACTCCAAATATACACCACAACTTCATTTGAGAATCAGTCACAAAGTGGGTCTCTACTGTATCTAGGTCCAGATCTGGATCTAGACTCGAGAATTTATTAAATGTCGAGGGTTTTCAAGTGTGCACACGTTATGTTTAACAGTTGTAGTTCAGTTTGCTGTGCATCCATGTGTCCCTCCCCACCCCAATCTCTCTCTAACTCTTCCTTTAACCCTTTAACGCCAAACGTATCAGATTTGATACATAAGTTTTGAAGCCCTCTACATGATCAGTGTAATATGTTTTTTTCTTGAAAAACCTGATGTATACAATTACAGGGTGGGGAAGCAACATTTACAATATTTTGAGGCAGGGATTGAAAGACAGTGTATGACCAATTACTTTATTGAAAGTCATGAGAATTTATTTGCCACAAGAAAATTGACATAATAGAAAATGTTTTTATTCTATGTGTCCTCCTTCTTTCTCAATAACTGCCTTCACACGCTTCCTGAAACTTGCGCAAGTGTTCCTCAAATATTCGGGTGACAACTTCTCCCATTCTTCTTTAATAGTATCTTCCAGACTTTCTCGTAATAGTTTTGCTCATAGTCATTCTCTTCTTTCCATTATAAACAGTCTTTATGGACACTCCAACTATTTTTGAAATCTCCTTTGGTGTGACGAGTGCATTCAGCAAATCACACACTCTTTGACGTTTGCTTTCCTGATTACTCATATGGGCAAAAGTTTCTGAAAAGGTATGGATAATAGTGTTAGGTATGATTATGACATCAATATATGTTTGGTTTCAAAACAATTGACGTAGTGCCTGCTGAGAAAAAACAACTAAATGTTCTTTGTAAATTTTGCTTCCCCACAATGTATGCTGCGTTTCCACTAAGTCACAGGTGTCAAACATGGGTCCCGGGGGCCAAATGTGGCCCGCCAAAGGTTCCATTCTGGCCCGTGGGATGAAAGTGCAAAAATTAACCTCAACAGTCAACGTTGTCAAAAATCATTTTGGTTCAGGTTCCACATACAGACCAATGTGATCTCCAGTAAAAATAACAACACAATAAACCCATAAATAATGACAACTACAAATTTTCTTTGAGAAAAATTATGCGGAAAAATATTTAAGTAAAAAAATAACATTACACTGTGAAAATATTTACATTTACAACAACATTCTTTCACAATAAAATGGAAATAAATACATAAATAAAATCAAAGATGAACAACCCAAAATGTGTAATTTGAACAATATTCTGCCTGTTACTAAATGTTTTATGCATTTATGGATCCACTGTGATCTGGAGTTGTGTTAATAATAAGAGATGTGATATTGTAGAAATTGTTCAAATTTTAGTTCCGAACTCCAAAATTTGAACAATATTCTGCCTGTTACCAAATGTTTATGGAACACTGTCTGTAAATGCAAATGTATAAATAATAAGTTGAGGCATAATATCGTTAAAATTACACTAATTTTTTCAAATTAAATTTCTGTTTTTTTAGGTTATTCACATCTTTTTTGTAAAATGTAAATATTTTCATAATTTAATTGGGTTTTTTTTTGTTCTAAAACATAAAGAAAAACTCGGATTTGTCATTATTTATAGGTTATTAAGTCATTATTTTACTGGTCTGGCCCACCTGAGATCAAATTGGGCTAAATATGGCTCCTGAACCAAAATGAGTTTGACACCCCTGCACTAAGTGGAACCAGCTCGACTCAGCTCGGCTTGATGCGGGTACCAGGTACTATTCCTGGAGACTGTTTCCATTACAGCAGGGGTGTCAAACTCATTTTAGTTCAGGGGCCACATTCAGCTAAATTTGATCTGAAGTGGGCTGAACCAATAAAATAAGAACATAATAATATATAAATAATGTCAACTCCAAACTTTTCTCTATGTATAAGAATAAGTAAAATTAAACAATGAAAATGTTTACATCTACAAACTATCCTTTCAAACAATGTGAATAACATGAACAAACTGAAAAAAAAAATTTAAAAAAAAATGCAATTTTAAGAATATTCTGCTTCAGTTTATCATTTTCACGTGTTCATTATAACTTGCAGATCACAGTGGATCTACAAACACACAAAACATTTAATATCAGGCGGAATCTTGTTAAAATTGTTCTTACTTTTCTTAAAACATTTCAGGTTGTTCATATTTGTTCAGGTTATTCACATTTTTTGTGAAATTAAGCTTTGTTTTAGTATAAATACATGAAAATATTTACATTTACAAAGAAAGAAATGTGGAGTTGTGAGTATTTATAGATTATTATGATAGTATTTTACTGAATCCTGCCCACTGGAGATTGATTTGTTCTGAATGTGGAACCTGAATTAAAAAGATTGTTAATATCTTCAGTGTAATTTTTGCATTTCACAAATTTATCCCAGGGACCAGACTGGACCCTTTGGCGAGCCGGATTTGGCCCCCAGGCCGCATGTTTGACACCTGTGCATTACAGGATACTACTGACCTTACAGTACCTGGACGTCATATCAATGCAGCACATTACTTCTGTGTCGTCTGCTCAGAGTTGTTGATAAACTCGCTCGTTGTGTGTTGTCTCGTCAAGCTCATGCTGAATTTTTACGTCGACCACCAAAGACTGAATCTCCTTGAGTAAAGTAAGTAAATAAGTAAATTTTATTTATAGAGCACTTTTCACAGACAGAGTCACAAAGTGCTTTATCAATTCAAATCAGAATCAAATTAAGTTTACAGAGACCCAACAGAATCCTTCAGGAGCAAACACTTGTGATTGGTGACAGTGGCGAGGAAAAACTTCCCTTTAACAGCAGAAACCTCGAGCAGACCCAGACTCCTGAAGGATGGCTGTCTGCCTTGACCAGTTGGGTTAAAGAGAGAGAGTAAAGGAGAGGAAAAGAGAGAGCGATAGAGATATAGAGAGACTGGGGGGGGGGGGGGGGGGGGGGATGACACATGGAGTACGTTATGATGAATACATTGAGTGTAATCAGTCTGTGGTGGTCCTGGGTCAGGTGGGAGACTAAAAAGCCTTTTTGAACAGGAGGGTTTTGAGGTGTTTCTTAAAGCTCTCTACAGAGTCCATGGACCGTAGGTGTAGAGGCAGGTCATTCCATAGACGTGGTGCCACAGCTTTAAAAGACCTGTCACCGCGTGTGCTAAAACAGGTGTGTGGAACCATCAGCAGGTGCTGTCCTGAAGACCTCAAGCTACGAGTCGAGCTGTAGGGCTGGATCAGGGAAGCAATGTCTGCAGGGTCATGGCCATGTAGAGCCCGGAAAGTTAGCGCAAGAATTTTGAAATGAAGACGATATAGAACAGTGGAGAGATTTAAGAATGGGAGTGATGTGGGTTCTCTTGTTTGTGCGGGTCAGAAGCCTGGCAGCAGAGTTCTGGACAAACTGTAGACGGGCTTGACAAACCATGGTGTAGTTTTACAGTCTGTCATCATGTGGATTAACCTACCGCTACATTTACTGTAAACTTCCGCATCTGTGTTTTTTGTAAAACAGTGGGTCACAGAGACAACTCTCTGACCAAACAGTGGTCTGCAGTGTTTACACGTCATGTTTTAGTATCTGTTCCCCAGTCTTGGAACCTCGGCGGACGTGATACCAAAAAACTAGTACCGGGTCCCAGACTCCAGGTCCTTTCTCGTAATGGAAACGCAAAAAGGCCGAGTCAACTTGGGTCAAGTCGAACCGGTGCCAAGTAGTAGATACATGCAATACACAGAAACTCCACCAGGGCAAGGCAAGGCAAGGCAAGTTTATTTGTATAGCACATTTCAGCAACAAGGCAATTCAAGGTGCTTCACACAGGACATTGAAATACAACGACAAGGAAAAAGAAACACATTTAAAACATTATAAAAGAAACCTGTAAAAGGTGATTAAAAACAGCAAGTAATAAAACAACACATAAAATCAAAAAAAAATAAAATAGAATAAAATAAAATAAAAATAAAAACACACATATTAAAGTAAAAGTTGCAGTGCAGAGTTTCAAAGAGAATATAAAATTTAAAAAGTCAAAAGCCTTTTAGTCAAAGGCAGCAGTGAACAGGTGAGTCTTTAACCTGGACTTAAAAGAACTCAGACTCTCAGCAGACCTGATATTTTCTGGTAGTTTGTTCCAGATATACGGAGCATAGAAACTGAACGCTGATTCTCCATGTTTAGTTCTGACTTTGGGAACACAGAGCAGACCTGCACCAGATGACCTGAGTGGTCTGGATGGTTCATACTGGACTAGAAGGTCTCTGATGTATTTTGGGTCTAAACCATTCAGTGCTTTATATGCTAGTAAGAGAATTTTGAAGTTTCTTCTCTGAGAGACAGGGAGCCAGTGTAGAGACCTCAGAACTGGACTAATGTGGTCCACTCTCTTGGTCTTAGTGAGGACTGGAGCAGCAGCATTCTGGATCAGTTGCAGTCGTCGAAAAGACTTTTTAGGCAGACCAGAGAAGATACTGTTACAGTAGTCAACTCGACTAAAGATAAATGCATGGACAAGTTTTTCAAGGTCCTGCTGTGACATCAGTCCTTTAATCCTAGAAATGTTCTTGAGGTGGCAGGAATTCATTCACCAGAGGCCTTTCCGTGACACTACAAGATTGTCATTAATGAGGAAGGAGGAAGAACTTTGCCAATTTTGAAAAGGAATGACCAATTTGTTAGACATGTTTGTATTCTATTATGTTTTTGTTTGTTCAAAAATAATAATATTTGAGCATTGAGACCCGATGTATCAAATTTGATACAAAATTGAAACTCATAGCTACATGGAAATTGATATTTGAAAAAAAATGTTTTGGGGTTGTTCAGAAGGACTGATAAAGGCTCCAGTTTCAAAGAACTGGAATTTTCTGTCAATGATTTACTGGTTCAGGCTTCACAGGGTTAACTATCTCTCTTTACGACCATCCTTCAGAGTCGGGATCTGCTCCAGGTTTCTACCTATTAAAATGATTTTTTTTCCTCACCACTGTCACCAAAGGTTTGCTCCTGGAGGATTCTGTTGGTGTCTGTAATTGCCTTAAGAGTCTGGTTTAGACCAGGTCTATATGTAAAGTGTCATGAGATAACGTTTGTTACAAAGTGACGCTTTATAATAAAATTTGATCGATCGATTGACCCATAAGTAGCCTACAAACAACTGATCACAGAAGCACAAGCCCAGTATGTATTATGTATATAAGAAAAAGAAGAAGAAGAAGAAAAAAAAAACATTCATTAATAAATTGCTTTTCATCAAAGTGCAAAACAACAAAAGAAATAAAGAGTAAAGACGAAATAAAACAGTTCAATAAAATTCAATAACAGTTCAGTGAAAAAAACAATGAAGAGCAGGTTATGTTTGTAATTTAAAAAAAAAGGTTTTCAAGGATTTGATTAATAAACGGGCTTCTGTGTGTATTTTCATGTGGATTTAACCTAAAGAGTGAAGGTTTACAATCCCTAAATGTCTCATTTAAATGTAAATAATGTTTTTCCATTGTATTTTTATTCTAACTGCGATGTGTGTATCATTTCTCCCTAATTTGTGTGGATGCGTCTCAGTTTTTAGACAATCCTGGACCATCTGTTGGACTTGTCAAGCCCTATTGTTATCTATTATTTATTCTCTCTGTTCTCACCACCGTACAGGCACCTCTTAAAACGCAGAAAAAAAACAGCTGCTATCATCATACTGTACATTGAACATGACACCGAAAGCCCGTGCAGGTTTTCAATGTGTGTTAACCCTATGGAAGTAAATCTGTCTCATCAGATTTTGAATTATAAAAGCCATTGAATTTCTAGCATGGAATTTTTTTTGCACTGAAATAAAGTGTCTGAATTTTGTCTCTGAATTCAGCTATGTTCATAAATTTAGAATAAAAAAAAAAATTAGAAGCAAAAAAATCAGAAGCAAAAAATTCAGATGCAAGAAATTCAGATGCAAAAAATTTAGAAGCAAAAAACTCAGAAGCAAAAAATTCAGAAGCAAAAAATTCAGATGCAAGAATTTCAGAAGCAAAAAAGTCAGAAGCAAAAAAGTCAGAAGCAAAAAAATTCAGAAGCAAAAAAAGACGGTCAACGTGGATGTGTGATCTGAATTTTTTGCTTCTGAATTTTTTGTATCTGAATTTTTTGTATTCTAAATTCATGAACATAGTTGAATTCAGAGACAAAAAATTCAGACACTTAATTTAAGTGCAAAAAATAAATTCAGATACTTAATTTAACTGAAAAAAATTTCAGATGCTTAATACTGAATTTTTTGCATCTGAATTTCTTGCTTCTGAATGTTTCGCATCTGAAATTTTTAATTCTAAATTTAGGAACATAGTTGAATTCAGAGACAAAAAATTCAGACACTTAATTTGAGTGCAAAATATAAATTCAGATACTTAATTTAACTGAAAAAAATTTCAGATACTTAATGCTGAATTTTTTGCATCTGAATTTCTTGCTTCTGAATTTTTCGCATCTGAAATTTTTAATTCGAAACTTAGGAACATAGTTGAATTCAGAGACAAAAAAATCAGACACTTAATTTCAGTGTAAAAATAAATGTGGATACTTAATTTAAGCGAAAAAATTTCAGATACTTAATACTGAATTTTTTTGCATCTGAATTACTTGCTTCTGAATTTTTTGCTTCTGAATTTTTTGCATCTGAAATTTTTAATTCGAAATTTAGGAACATAGTTGAATTCAGAGACAAAAAAATCAGACACTTAATTTCAGTGTAAAAATAAATGTGGATACTTAATTTAAGCGAAAAAATTTCAGATACTTAATACTGAATTTTTTTGCATCTGAATTACTTGCTTCTGAATTTTTTGCTTCTGAATTTTTTGCATCTGAAATTTTTAATTCGAAATTTAGGAACATAGTTGAATTCAGAGACAAAAAATTCAGACACTTAATTTCAGTGTAAAAATAAATGTGGATACTTAATTTAAGCGAAAAAATTTCAGATACTTAATACTGAATTTTTTTGCATCTGAATTACTTGCTTCTGAATTTTTTGCTTCTGAATTTTTTGCATCTGAAATTTTTAATTCGAAATTTAGGAACATAGTTGAATTCAGAGACAAAAAAATCAGACACTTAATTTCAGTGTAAAAATAAATGTGGATACTTAATTTAAGCGAAAAAATTTCAGATACTTAATACTGAATTTTTTTGCATCTGAATTACTTGCTTCTGAATTTTTTGCTTCTGAATTTTTTGCATCTGAAATTTTTAATTCGAAATTTAGGAACATAGTTGAATTCAGAGACAAAAAATTCAGACACTTAATTTCAGTGTAAAAATAAATGTGGATACTTAATTTAAGCGAAAAAATTTCAGATACTTAATACTGAATTTTTTTGCATCTGAATTACTTGCTTCTGAATTTTTTGCTTCTGAATTTTTTGCATCTGAAATTTTTAATTCGAAATTTAGGAACATAGTTGAATTCAGAGACAAAAAAATCAGACACTTAATTTCAGTGTAAAAATAAATGTGGATACTTAATTTAAGCGAAAAAATTTCAGATACTTAATACTGAATTTTTTTGCATCTGAATTACTTGCTTCTGAATTTTTTGCTTCTGAATTTTTTGCATCTGAAATTTTTAATTCGAAATTTAGGAACATAGTTGAATTCAGAGACAAAAAATTCAGACACTTAATTTCAGTGTAAAAATAAATGTGGATACTTAATTTAAGCGAAAAAATTTCAGATACTTAATACTGAATTTTTTTGCATCTGAATTACTTGCTTCTGAATTTTTTGCTTCTGAATTTTTTGCATCTGAAATTTTTAATTCGAAATTTAGGAACATAGTTGAATTCAGAGACAAAAAATTCAGACACTTAATTTCAGTGTAAAAATAAATGTGGATACTTAATTTAAGCGAAAAAATTTCAGATACTTAATACTGAATTTTTTTGCATCTGAATTACTTGCTTCTGAATTTTTTGCTTCTGAATTTTTTGCATCTGAAATTTTTAATTCGAAATTTAGGAACATAGTTGAATTCAGAGACAAAAAATTCAGACACTTAATTTCAGTGTAAAAATAAATGTGGATACTTAATTTAAGCGAAAAAATTTCAGATACTTAATACTGAATTTTTTTGCATCTGAATTACTTGCTTCTGAATTTTTTGCTTCTGAATTTTTTGCATCTGAAATTTTTAATTCGAAATTTAGGAACATAGTTGAATTCAGAGACAAAAAATTCAGACACTTAATTTCAGTGTAAAAATAAATGTGGATACTTAATTTAAGCGAAAAAATTTCAGATACTTAATACTGAATTTTTTTGCATCTGAATTACTTGCTTCTGAATTTTTTGCTTCTGAATTTTTTGCATCTGAAATTTTTAATTCGAAATTTAGGAACATAGTTGAATTCAGAGACAAAAAATTCAGACACTTAATTTCAGTGTAAAAATAAATGTGGATACTTAATTTAAGCGAAAAAATTTCAGATACTTAATACTGAATTTTTTTGCATCTGAATTACTTGCTTCTGAATTTTTTGCTTCTGAATTTTTTGCATCTGAAATTTTTAATTCGAAATTTAGGAACATAGTTGAATTCAGAGACAAAAAATTCAGACACTTAATTTCAGTGTAAAAATAAATGTGGATACTTAATTTAAGCGAAAAAATTTCAGATACTTAATACTGAATTTTTTTGCATCTGAATTACTTGCTTCTGAATTTTTGCTTCTGAATTTTTTGCATCTGAAATTTTTAATTCGAAATTTAGGAACATAGTTGAATTCAGAGACAAAAAAATCAGACACTTAATTTCAGTGTAAAAATAAATGTGGATACTTAATTTAAGCGAAAAAATTTCAGATACTTAATACTGAATTTTTTTGCATCTGAATTACTTGCTTCTGAATTTTTTGCTTCTGAATTTTTTGCATCTGAAATTTTTAATTCGAAATTTAGGAACATAGTTGAATTCAGAGACAAAAAATTCAGACACTTAATTTCAGTGTAAAAATAAATGTGGATACTTAATTTAAGCGAAAAAATTTCAGATACTTAATACTGAATTTTTTTGCATCTGAATTACTTGCTTCTGAATTTTTTGCTTCTGAATTTTTTGCATCTGAAATTTTTAATTCGAAATTTAGGAACATAGTTGAATTCAGAGACAAAAAAATCAGACACTTAATTTCAGTGTAAAAATAAATGTGGATACTTAATTTAAGCGAAAAAATTTCAGATACTTAATACTGAATTTTTTTGCATCTGAATTACTTGCTTCTGAATTTTTTGCTTCTGAATTTTTTGCATCTGAAATTTTTAATTCGAAATTTAGGAACATAGTTGAATTCAGAGACAAAAAATTCAGACACTTAATTTCAGTGTAAAAATAAATGTGGATACTTAATTTAAGCGAAAAAATTTCAGATACTTAATACTGAATTTTTTTGCATCTGAATTACTTGCTTCTGAATTTTTTGCTTCTGAATTTTTTGCATCTGAAATTTTTAATTCGAAATTAAGGAACATAGTTGAATTCAGAGACAAACAATTCAGACACTTAATTTCAGTGTAAAAATAAATGTGGATACTTAATTTAAGCGAAAAAATTTCAGATACTTAATACTGAATTTTTTTGCATCTGAATTACTTGCTTCTGAATTTTTTGCTTCTGAATTTTTTGCATCTGAAATTTTTAATTCGAAATTTAGGAACATAGTTGAATTCAGAGACAAAAAATTCAGACACTTAATTTCAGTGTAAAAATAAATGTGGATACTTAATTTAAGCGAAAAAATTTCAGATACTTAATACTGAATTTTTTTGCATCTGAATTACTTGCTTCTGAATTTTTTGCTTCTGAATTTTTTGCATCTGAAATTTTTAATTCGAAATTTAGGAACATAGTTGAATTCAGAGACAAAAAATTCAGACACTTAATTTCAGTGTAAAAATAAATGTGGATACTTAATTTAAGCGAAAAAATTTCAGATACTTAATACTGAATTTTTTTGCATCTGAATTACTTGCTTCTGAATTTTTTGCTTCTGAATTTTTCGCATCTGAAATTTTTAATTCGAAATTTAGGAACATAGTTGAATTCAGAGACAAAAAATTCAGACACTTAATTTCAGTGTAAAAATAAATGTGGATACTTAATTTAAGCGAAAAAATTTCAGATACTTAATACTGAATTTTTTTGCATCTGAATTACTTGCTTCTGAATTTTTTGCTTCTGAATTTTTTGCATCTGAAATTTTTAATTCGAAATTTAGGAACATAGTTGAATTCAGAGACAAAAAATTCAGACACTTAATTTCAGTGTAAAAATAAATGTGGATACTTAATTTAAGCGAAAAAATTTCAGATACTTAATACTGAATTTTTTTGCATCTGAATTACTTGCTTCTGAATTTTTTGCTTCTGAATTTTTTGCATCTGAAATTTTTAATTCGAAATTTAGGAACATAGTTGAATTCAGAGACAAAAAATTCAGACACTTAATTTCAGTGTAAAAATAAATGTGGATACTTAATTTAAGCGAAAAAATTTCAGATACTTAATACTGAATTTTTTTGCATCTGAATTACTTGCTTCTGAATTTTTTGCTTCTGAATTTTTTGCATCTGAAATTTTTAATTCGAAATTTAGGAACATAGTTGAATTCAGAGACAAAAAATTCAGACACTTAATTTCAGTGTAAAAATAAATGTGGATACTTAATTTAAGCGAAAAAATTTCAGATACTTAATACTGAATTTTTTTGCATCTGAATTACTTGCTTCTGAATTTTTTGCTTCTGAATTTTTTGCATCTGAAATTTTTAATTCGAAATTTAGGAACATAGTTGAATTCAGAGACAAAAAATTCAGACACTTAATTTCAGTGTAAAAATAAATGTGGATACTTAATTTAAGCGAAAAAATTTCAGATACTTAATACTGAATTTTTTTGCATCTGAATTACTTGCTTCTGAATTTTTTGCTTCTGAATTTTTTGCATCTGAAATTTTTAATTCGAAATTTAGGAACATAGTTGAATTCAGAGACAAAAAATTCAGATACTTAATTTAAGTGCAAAAAAAAAAAAAAAAATTAGACACTTAATTTCAGTGCAAAAATAAACGTGGATACTTAATTTAAGTGAAAAAAATTTCAGATACTTAATACTGAATTTTTTTGCATCTGAAAATTTAATTCTAAATTTAGGAACATAATTGAATTCAGAGACAAAAAATTCAGACACTTAATTTCAGTGCAAAAAAAAAAAAAAAAAAAAAATCAGATACTTAATTTCAATCCAAAAAAAAATTCAGATAATTATTTTCAGTGCAAAAAAAATCAGTGCAAGAAATTCAATAGCTTTTATAATTCAAAATCGGATGAAACAGATTGACTTCCACATAACCCACACAGGGGGAAAATACCAGCTCAATTGGTCTTATCCAAACAAGAGAAACCAGTCTTGACCGGTTTATGCTAAAGATGCCGATATATACAATTGGGGCTTATATCTGACAGTTGATTGTCTTCATTTACGGGGATACTTCAACACAAGTGCATGTGTGCATGCATGCAAAGAGATTGATGACTGACAGTTTGACGGTGGAATGGAAAAACTGAACACCCCTGCGGTTTTCCACTTAATCTACTAAAATGCTAATGCATGACGGATCAATACCACAGTATATTTACTTCAGCTCTTTTTTGCTGATATTGCAATTGCTTGAAACATCGTGGGGCTGTGAAGACTGTTTTTTTTTTTCTCCCACTGAGGAATGGAAAGCTGGTGTGCAGAGATAAAGAAAAGGCCTAGGTTTACTCAGATACTGCCTGATACATCTGTACACAGCAACCTCGAAATGACCCATGAACCATAATGGAGCAAAGATGTCAACTGGTAGACGTAAGCACAAAAGCTGCTTCTGGGCTTTTCTTGATGGAGCAAAAAGCAAGCAGTTTTGACACCATTCACTTCAGCAATCTTCTGTTTCTTCCTCAGCTGTAATGGTATGTTAGAACAAGTCACGGGTTGAAATGCATTGAAGCACATGACAGCGAGGGTGTTTAAAGGATAAATGCGAGTGACTGTTGATGTGACAAGGGGACACTGTGACTAACATATTAAAATAGATAAAAACAACAAATCATAGACTGACTTTGTACAAATATATTTCAATTTTAACCCTTTCATGCATAGTGGTCACTACAGTGGACAGTTATTTTACAGCTGTTCTCTTGTATATTCATGGGTTTTGTTGTTTTAGTTCCATATCAGCCAGCACAGTGCACCATCTCATACACTGCAATTGATACCGTACTGTAACGTTCCTGTTCCTGATGAACCTGATCTGCAGTAGGGTCAAAACATGGTATTTGCAATCTCTCTGACGGGACATTTTAGAGACAATTTGACAGATTAGTGTTGCTAAATGACCCACATTTTTACTTTTAAATTAATTTTTGCTTTAGTTGGACCATAAGTGATTATCCAAAACAAGAAACTACTTTATATTGAGATAAATCTTGGAATGGCAATTAACCCTCTGATATCCTGTTCAACAAGGCCTTTACTAAGCAATAATGTCAAAAACTTTTTCACACAGCTTGTTTTTAATTCTTTTACACTTTTTTTCTATTTCATCAACTTGAGCTGTAAATAAAAATACCAAAAGCTCATTAATTGTCACATTTTTTAACCCTTTAAATGCCATGTTTGTAATGTAAACAAACCATTTTCTTGGATGCAAAAAAACACAAAAAAATAATTTTTTTCAATATACTACATAAAAAGTGGATCACATATTATTTGATTTTTGCAGCCTGGCATATGTCAATGATTAACTCCAACATTGGTTAACCTGTTTAACCCTGACCATATTTTAAGGGGAAGAACGCCTAAAAATACATACCCAAAGTAAATGAAGAATTACTTCACAATAATAAGGTTCATATGGATGTTCTCGGTGTCTGTGGACATTTAGAGACCTCACAGAATCTATTCCCATTGTCTAAAATATTGTATCTATTACTATGCCTGAGTAAACTGTAACAAACTAAAAGAGAAATTGGAATTTTTTATCCTCGCCTGTTTTTTTTCGGCTGGATTGACGCTGATATGCGTAAATTAATTGTTCGTGTCGGAGATTTTTAATAGCGTATATTTCACCCCACAAAGATTAAAAATCATGTTTGAACATTAAAGTTTGCACCAAAATAAACTTTTGATGTACTTTTATTAACATTAGGGTCTAAACTTTGAGCAAAAGTTGAAAAAAACATTCATTGTCCTGAGTTATTATATTTTTATAGTAGATGAATATTAATATAACTTTTTCGGCCCGCGGGCATGCTGATAGGGCTAAAGGGGTTAATTTGCATTATTGTTTTTGGCGCTAGGTCAAATGTTCAAAAAAACTAGCATCTGTCACCAAGTGTGCGTAAAATGCACACCTATAAATCAAACTATTAAATATTATATATTGATTTATTTTTCTGCTCTAATTTCATTTTATTTTTGTAAATCAAGGTCAACCCTAATCATACATATCAAATGGAAGAAATAGTGCGTTTTAGGCACACTTAGGAGACAGATGCTAGTCTTGTAATTTTCCTTTGTTTACAATGTGCACATTTTAGTTGGTGGCCCAAATTTTAAAGATCATGCAAAAATGAACAACTTTTGAATTCTAACCTTATTTAAATTGTAAAAAATAATATGAAGTTTTTAAACACAAAGTGCAAAGTGTGCCTAAAAGGCGCACCCGGATACCGGAGGGTTAATTAAAGTTTGCTCTCTGACGGACACTACTGTGTTTTCAACCCAGTAACATGTTTGAGTGTAAATCAATTACTAACTGTTATTAGACTGTAATTAACAGATTTCTTACACAAAACTTTTTTTTTTTTTTGTTTTTTTTGCATATTATCTCCATGAAGTGAGTAATAACTAATATTAGAGTATTTTAAAATGTGAGAAAACATCAGATTAGCTGCAAGAAAAATGTTATTATTTCATAGTTGTCACACAGTATATCACGTTCTGATGATGGGTTTTAACCCTGTCATGCATGAATAATGAGAACCTTAGTAAAGATTTTTTTCTTGAGTGTTTTTATTCCTCCTTAGACATGAAAAAAAAACAAAAAAACAATTCGATCATTTTTTTTGTTTGTTTGTTTTTTTCATGGAGTTACAAAAATCTCCATGCATTTAATTTTTGAAGTAAAGAAATGTGTGTTTAAAACCCAATATCAGGAAGTACAGAAGAGGAATAGGGCCACTGGAAAAAAATACAATAAAATAAAATAAGGTCCAATATATGTATATTTTTAATTATTACTATAAAAAAAAGTCAGAATTCTGAGTTTAAAGTCAGAATTTTGAAGAAAAAAAAAAGTCAGAATTCTAAGGAAATAAAGTCAGAATTCTGAGTTTAAAGTCAGAATTTTGAGTTAAAGTCAGAATTCTGAGTTTGAAGTCAGATTTCTGAAGAAAAAAAAGTCAGAATTCTGAGGAAATGAAGTCAGAATTCTGAGTTTAAAGTCAGAATTTTGAAGAAAAAAAAAGTCAGAATTCTGAGGTCAGAATTCTGAGTTAAAGTCAGAATTCTGAAGAAAAAAAAAGTCAAAATTCTGAGGAAACAAAGTCAGAATTCTGAGTTTAAAGTCAGAATTTTGAGTTAAAGTCAGAATTCTGAGTTTGAAGTCAGATTTCTGAAGAAAAAAAAGTCAGAATTCTGAAGAAATAAAGACAGAATTCTTAGTTAAAATCAGAATTCTGAGATTAAAGTCCAGTGGCCCTAATCCTGTTCCATAAGAAACTAATATGAAAAAAATGAAATAAAAACATTTTTTAATGCTGCAAATCTGATGTTTTCTCCCATTTTAACAGATTCTAATGCTAGTAATTACTCACTTCATGGAGATAACATGCAAAAAACCCTTTGTGTCTAACAGATAACAAGTGATTTACACTCAAACATGTTAGTGCAGATCAGGTTTATCAAGAACAGCAAAGGTACAGTAATGGTCTGAATGTCAGTGTATTATGGGATGGTGCATGAGCGTCCACTGTGTTAACTGATATGGAACTAAAACAATAAAACCCATAAATATACAAGAGAACAGCTGGAGAAGAACTGTCCACGGCAGTGACCACTATGCATGAAAGGGTTAAATACATGTTTCTTTGCTTCAAAACTTAAACACATGGCGTCCAGCTGAGTGGACATTTTTGTAACTCCATGAAAAATAGGGTCATAAAAAAACTTCAGTTGCATTATTTTTTTCATGCCTAACCAGGAATAAAAACACTCAAGAAAAAAATCTTGACTAAGGTTCTTATAATTCATGCATGAAAGGGTTAAATCGAGCTGTCAAGTCCATTTTTTTTTTTTAAATCAAATTTTCTTTTTTTTGTGTCTCTTTTAGAAGATTTTCATGGTAATAGGACTGAAATGAAATTAATATGTCAGTAATGAGACTTATATAACAAAATCTACCTTGAAATTGCAACATACTAGTCGTCACCATAGTGATTATTGTCGTCTATCTTTAATACTTATATTAAATATTCATTCAGGAAGGAAATACATTGACTGGAGTCCAATCTCTCTGTGTGTAATTACTTTTCTTCTTTTTCTTTTTTTTTTTCTTTTTTCTCCATAATATGATTCATCCAGAAAAAAAGCATTAAAGGCTTTTGCACTTAGGACTATGATGAAAGATTTGATTCATCAGTCACTTCTGTCAGTGTTAAAAGACAAGTTTAATGTTAATTACACCAAAGTGAAATAAATGATCTAGTAGAGACACTTACAAATGCAGCATTCATTTTTACAGTTTCACGTAGAATCTGATGCTTATTTAATAAAACTGAGATGATCAGAATATGTCAGAAAATATCTGAAGTTAAATTAACCCATAAAGACCCGGTGCTACTTTCATGGCACTTTCCAGATACATCTTTCTCTATATTTAACCTTTCTTAAATGATTTATCACCATTTATTATAATATTTTCCTCTGTATTTTGTGTGTATTCAGTGAAAATCTGGTATTTTCCTTTAGTACATTCACTGATCATGTAGATGATCATCAAAGCTCAGTTTAAAGTTCAGGGTTATTATATCAAAAACAGCGAAAACTGGAGAATTTGACTTTTTCAGTAAATATACCAATTACAGCATCTTAAAACAAGCCTTTCCATCCACTGTCATTGATCCAACTCCATGGGTTTTACTGGTGAATCAGTGTTGTAGAAGGTGACGGTGTTTCCATGGTAACTACGGAGCCCCTGAACGTCCAAATGGATCATATCTGATGACCATGAAAAGATGAAAAACTGTATTTTACACCAATTATTTTAACATGTTAATAGGTTTAGTGGATCAGAAGTTATTAACCCATAAAGAAAAACCCAGTGCTACTTTTATGGCCGTTCCAATATATATATATATATATATATATATATATATATATAGGGAAGAATCTGTCTATTGTTACCAGGTATGCAAGAATGGATAACATTAACAACTTAACCTTCATAAAGTTAATATTAACACACAAAAGGGGAACTTTTAAGGAAAAATAGTAAACCTTCAAATGTTAATATTGTTTCACAAATATACAAAACAAAACTCTGAATGAAAACACCCAATACAGCTCTCCAGAGACCGTCATAAATTTAAAGCATCTCAGAATTAATGCGCACGTCGTGCGTAATGTTAAATGAAAATGATATTACAACAGACGTAATTACTTGTTTTTAATCTTTATATTTTAAAAATAAATTAAAAGTCCTACTCTAACGAAAAACAAAAATTTGTTCACTTTCAAGTGTCTTTCAAGTCATTTTAAGTCCGTGAAGCCACAGCTGGCGCAAAAGCAAGTCAATCCCGTATCAGCACGAATCCAAAGGAAACCCCGATAAGTCCACCGACAAAAAAAAAAAAAAAAAGAAAGAGAAAATGTGCTTTTATTACTATCCTTTTATTGCCTTGTTTTTTTGTCTTTTGTTTTTTAATCATCATATTAACAATGAATCAACCTATAGATATGACAGCAAGCTCACACATATCAGACCCATTTACATACAGGGAAGAATTTCATTTGAACTCAAAGAAAACCTTTATCCAATTACCGTCCAGTTTTGACGCAATGAAAAAAAAGGTTCCTCTCAGTCCCATAGACTCCCATAGAAGCCAGGCTTCAACGGGGAAATGCACTGAGCATAGATCGTATGAGGAAACAGCGCAACGGGAATGTATGACAAGTGAACAACATGGAGTCTGATGATTTGTGATAAAGCTGATTCTGAACCAACTCGTCTGTGAGATGAACGTGTTTTAACACATGTGTAGTCAATGAAATGTCAACACAACCAAACATATTTAACCATTTAATTTTCGTAATGATAGGGGAAGCCGGGCTTCTCTTGCAGTCTATGAGAAATCGCCAATGGTGGACACCTGCGGCTTATAAACCGGCACGGCTTATACGTGTACAAAATTTATTTTCTTTCTAAAATTAGAGTCTGCGGCTTGTATTCAGGTGCAGTCTATAGTCCGGAATTTATGGTTATTTACTGATCATGTGGATGTTCATAAAAGTTCCGATTAAAATTAAGGGTTATTATATCAGAAACAGAGAAAACTGCAGAAAAAGTGACTTTTTCAGCAAAATATATCATTAACTGAAAATAATCTAAGTGTGTCCATCCACTGTCATTGATCCAACTCCATGGGTTTTACTGGTGAATCAATGTTGTAGAAGATGACGGTGTTTCCATGGTAACTATAGAGCCTCTGAACGTCCAAATGGATCATGTCTGATGACCATGAAAAGATGACAAACTGCATTTAGCACCAATTATTTACATGTATTAATAGGTTTAGTGGATCAGAGATTATTAACCCACAAAGACCCAGTCCTACTATGGCAGTTTCAAAATATTTTTTTCGCTATTTTTAACTTTTTAAAAATAATTTATCACCATTTATTATGACCTTATCCTCTCTATTTTGTGTTTTTCAGTGAACATCAGGTATTTTCCTAAGTTTAATTTACTGACCATGTAGATGTTCATAAAAGTTCCGATTAAAATTAAGGGTTATTAGATCAGAAACAGAGAAAACTGCAGAAAAAGTGACTTTTTCGGCAAAATATATCATTAACTGAACATAATCTAAGTGTGTCCATCCACTGTCATTGATCCAACTCCATGGGTTTTACTGGTGAATCAATGTTGTAGAAGATGACGGTGTTTCCACGGTAACTACGGAGCCTCTGAACATCCAAATGGGTCATATCTGATGACCATGAAAAGATGACAAACTGTATTTTACACCAATTATTTGAATGTATTAAGAGGTTTAGTGGTTCAGAGGTTATTAAACATTTTAGATGGTTTGGGTCTTTATGGGCTAAGTCAGAAAAAAAGTTTGCCCAGTGATGTTGGAGGAGAAACAGCTGTGTATGATCGACTTTTGGAACTTCTAGTATTTTTTTTTTTAATAGACATGTGCTGAAATGTGTAGTTATAGATATTATTTAACACATTTTTAGTTGTAATTTTCTGTTATTTTGAGCATGGTTCCTGTACTTTACAAAAGGAGGAAATTCTGCAAATAATTCTTCAGTCCGTTCTTATGAATAATAAAAACACACCTTTCTTTTAATATAATTGTACAGCAGTGTGCAAGAATATTCAGACCTAACTGGTGAATCTCGTCTCGTTACCTTGTTTAATAAAAAAAACAAGTACTTGCTTATTATCTGTGGGGAATTAATACATGTTGCTGAACTTCATCCGTGCATTTTGACCGCTGTTGTGTTGTTCAGATTTCAGTATCTAAGTTTTCAGGGGATCCACTTTTGAAACAGATGGAGCTTGATGTAGTCTGTAGCCAATGACCCACACAGAAATGTATTGACTTCAGCAGCACTATTGGAAAGATGTCAGCCTCAACAGAAGCAGTTTTGGAAAAGTGTCCCCTGGAGGCCGCCTCGGTGGCTTCATTAAAACTTATCATTTATATGTTGGATTTCGGTGCACTCGGTGTGGAAGCCATAACTAGGGTGAGTCCTAGAACAGTGTGTTTGTGTCCCAAGGGTTAACTCGGCGCTGAGCTTCGAGTCGGCTGCACACAGGCAGACATAACATATGGTGTAGTGCATTAATGCTGTATTTCCTCTCACCAGAGAAGCTCACATTAACAGCAATTTTCAGTACGGAACAGCTGAGAGGTCCACGTATGAGGCTTTATGGTGCTTTCTGATTTTTGTCTTTTGGTTAATGGGGTGTGAATAAACTGAACATGTAACTCTTAGCTTGTAGCGCATGTGCTTTACATACACACTGCAATACCAGCTATACTCTGGTATGTTCTGAGAGATCTAACTGGAATCCGTGTATCATTCGTTCATTCGTTTTTCAATTTAAAATGACAAAATCAAAAAACACTTGGTTTTTTTTTGTTTTTCATTTTCAAAACCACAATGAAAAACAGATAACGGTTCGTTTTTCTATTTCCCGATTTTGTGCTCAAATGAAAAAGGGAAAAAACGGATAACGCCTGTTTCATCCCATTTTGCTATTTTCAATATAGTTAAGTTGTCTGACCCGGAAGTAGTTATTACTAAGGAAAAAATAAACAAACGGAATTTTCCGACTTAATGAGATACTGTTTTCTGAAAAAAAAAAAAAAAAAAAATTAAATTTTTTGTGTGAATGCAATACGCTTCCGTACGTATCAAACAGCTGCTTAATTATAGTAAAATCTTCCCAACTGAACTATATTGAAAATAGCAAAATCGGATGAAACGGGCGTTTTCCGTTTTTTCCATTTTTCATTTGAGCACAAAACTGGGAAATGGAAAAACGAACTGTTATCAGTTTTTCATTCTGGTTTTGAAAATGAAAAACAAAAAAAAACAAGTTGTTTTTTGATTTTTGGTTTTAAATAGAAAAACGAATGAACGAATGATACACGGATTAACTAGGTTCCATTCAATGTAATGATCCACATTAATCCGTGTATCATTTGTTCTTTTCATAATCAATTGAGAATCCACAATCGGAAAACAAATAAATGACTCGTTATTTCATTATTCATACAAATCAGAAATAAAAAAAAGCAAGTTGTTTTTCAGTCCGTGCATCACTCGTTCATTCGTTTTTCAATTTAAAACCAAAAATCAAAAAACAAAAAAAATACAAATTTTTTGTGTTTTATTTTCAAAACCACAATAAAAACCTGATAATGGTTTGTTTTTCCATTTCCCGATTTTGTGCTCAAATGAAAAATGGAAAAAACAGATAATAATCCATGTATCATTTGTTCATTCGTTTTTCAATTTAAAACCAAAAATCAAAAAAACAAAAAAATGACTCGTTTTTTTTATTTTTCATTTTCAAAACCAGAATGAAAAATGGATAACGATTTGTTTTTACATTTCCCGATTTTGTGCTCAAATAAAAAAATGCAAAAAAAACAGATAACAACCGTTTCATCCATTTTTGCTATTTTCAATATAGTTCAGTTGTCTGACCCGGCAGTAGTCGTAACTAGGGAAAAAATAAACAAACAGAATCATGGCCGGACTGGAGGAATATTTTGCTGTAATTAAGCAGCTGTTTGATATGTACGGAAGCGTATTGCATTCACACAAAAAATTTATTCGGAATTCTGAATTTAAATTTTTTCACAAAACAGTATCTCATTAATTCAGAAAATTACGTTTGTTTATTTTTTTCCCTAGTAATGACTACTTCCCGGTCAGACAACTTAACTATATTGAAAATAGCAAAATCTCATGAAACAGTCGTTATCTGTTTTTTCCATTTTTCATTTGAGCACAAAATTGGGAAATGGAAAAACAAACCGTTATCTGCTTTTTATTGTGGTTTCGAAAATGAAAAACAAAAAAAAAACGAGTGTTTTTTTGTTTTTTGTTTTTGAATTGAAAAATGAATGAACGAATGATACATGGATTTTTTTCAATCCGTGCAAAAAAAAAAAAAAAAAACACTCAATTTTTTGTTTTTCATTTGCAAAACCAGAATGAAAAATGGATAACGGTTTGTTTATTCATTTCCCGATTTTGTGCTCAAATGAAAAATGGAAAAAACAGATAATGACCGTTTCATCTGATTTTGCTATTTTCAATATAGTTAAGTTGTCTGACCTGGAAGTGGTCATTCCTAGGGAAAAAATAAACAAACGGAATTTTCCGAATTAACAAGATACTGTTTTGTGAAAAAATTTAAATTTGGCTCTGTTTCTCTGAATTAATTAATTCAGAAAAACAGAGCCGAATTTATTTTTTTGTGTGAATACAATACCCTTCCGTACGTATCAAACAGCTGCATAATTATAGGAAAATATTCCTCCAGTCCGGCCATGATTCCGTTTGTTTATTTTTTTCCTAGTAACGACTACTTCCGGGTCAGACAACTTGACTATATTGAAAAAAGCAAAATCGGATGAAACGGTCGTTATCCGTTTTTTCCATTTTTCATTTGAGCACAAAATCGGGAAATGGAAAAATGAACCATTATCCATTTTTTATTCTGGTTTTGAAAATGAAAAACAAAAAACGAGTGTTTTTTTGTTTTTTTGTTTTTTGTTTTTAAATTGAAGAATGAATGATACACGGATTTTTTTCATTCTTTCGATTGTACACACAAATTAAAAATTGGAAATAAGCAAATGGACCAAATGTGGGGTTTCATGTTGACATTTTTGATATCCGATTTGGTATGACCTGGACGTTACTGACTTCTTTATGTTTTGAGCTGGACAGTCGTGGGTTTGTTAGTATTCTGCTTCATGCATTCTTCGATAATGGAGAATTTTGTGTTATTCAGAGGCAGCAAATGCGTTACTCTCAAGGAGGACGACATGACAACTGAAAAAAGGGTCAGAATCTTCCAGGTATTGCTGTTTTGTCTAATACAGCCAATCTAAGTAGAAGACACTTCACGTAACACATGAAGAAGTCAGTAACCTGCATGTCATACCAAATCACATATCAAAAATGTCAACATGAAACCCCACATTTGGTCCATTTGCTTATTTCCAAATGTGTGCATATGATGATAAGAATGAAAAACAACTATTTTTTTCTTTTTTTCTTTTGGTTAATGGAGTGTGAATAAACTGAACATGTAACTCTTAGCTTGTAGTGCATGTGCTTTACATACACACTGCATACATCTTCACCAAAAGCAATACCACCCATACTCTGGTATGTTCTGAGAGGTCTAACTAGTTCCGTACAAAATAATGATCCACATTAATCTGTTTATCATTTGTTCTTTTCATAATCAAATGAGAATCCACAATCGGAAAATGAAAAAATGATTCACATACCAAATCGGATATCAAAAATGTCAACGTGAAACCCGATGTGAAATTCTGTCCATTTGCTTATTTCCAATTTTTAATTTGTGCATACAATCATAAGAATGAAAAATAACTCATTTTTTTTTATTTTTGATTTGTACGAATAATAAGATAACATGTCATTTTTTTTCATTTTTCTATTTTGGATTCTCAATAAAATATGAAAACAACGAATGATACATGAATTCAAATTTCTTAGAATATTAAATTAAATATTTTTGCTGGAATTCAGCAAAACAAATCTTAAATTCAGCAAAAAAAAAAAAAAAAAATCTTCTAAATGGAACAAGTGAAAATTATCTTTGTAAGATTTCTTGAAATAAGATTTTCAAGATCTATTGTCTAAAATAAGTTCTTATATCTTGCTGAAAACTCTATAATCGCTCTTTCGGTGATTATGTCTTATTTTAAGTGTGATGAGACATTTTGACTAGAAATTAGAAAAATACACTTGGTAAGATTTAGTTTTTATGTTGGTCTAATGTTCTAAAATACATGTGCCTTTCACATTACATGTATTTTTCTTGTATTTTTTGCATATACTTTTTTTTTTTTTGCCACTTACAGATAAGGAACCAAATATGGTAACTTCACTGACCTTGATTTTCAACATAGCAATCCTTTTTTTCTTTTTTTCTTTTTTAATTTTCACAAAAGTAATAAAGTTGTGTAAGGTCCTCCAATAACAAACTATGTGTGCACTATAAAGGGTTAAGATAAAAAATAAAATAAAAAAAAGTCCCTATTTGAAGTCAATAACACAATATTTTTCCCACATCATTACGCTTTAACATCATTCATTTACATTTTCTTGTGCCTCTTTACTGTATGTTCACACGCCTGAACAAAAAACCTAAGATTTGATTTACATCGGGTAACTTGTTCTTTAAGCATCCTGCGTCTCCCACCTAGTGCATGCTGGGATGCGCTGTAACCATTTGCAGTGCTGATGAGGATATGTGGTTTAGAGAATGGATGGATGACTGGTCAGCCAACCCACGTTCTTTAAATTAGTGAAGAAAAATGCATTGGATTGTGGGAGGGATTTTGAAACCATCCAAACTCCTTCTTTTACAGTCAGGAAATAGAGCTAAAATCTTCTTCTTCTTATAGAATAGAATAGAATAGAATAGAATAGAATAGAATAGAATAGAATAGAATAGGTTGTTATTGTCACTGCTACAAGAACAATGAAAAGCAGTTTAGCAGCAGATTCTTAACCCATAAAGACCCAAATATCCACGTGACCGAAATCATCTACTGACATAAAATGTTTAATAACTGCTAATCCACTAATCCTATCAATAAGTGTAAATAATATGGTAACACTTTATAATAAGTACACACTACGAAGCATTAGTTAAGCATTAACAAATACTGTACTAATCATTTATAAAGCAGATTTCTGACATGAATACTCATTAATATATGGTTTATAAGCACAGTTATAAATGTTTTAGTCGTCATTAATAAGAACATTAGTTATGGATTAACAAATACTGAATTTATTATTTATAAAGCAGATTTCTGACATGTATACTCATTAATATATGGTTTATAAGCACAGTTATAAATGTTTTAGTCGTCATTAATAAGAACATTAGTTATGGATTAACAAATACTGTACTAATCATTTATAAAGCAGATTTCTGACATGTATACTCATTAATATATGGTTTATAAGCACAGTTATAAATGTTTTAGTCGTCATTAATAAGAACATTAGTTATGGATTAACAAATACTGTACTAATCATTTATAAAGCAGATTTCTGACATGAATACTCATTAATATATGGTTAATAAGCACAGTTATAAATGTTTTAGTCGTCATTAATAAGAACATTAGTTATGGATTAACAAATACTGAATTTATTATTTATAAAGCAGATTTCTGACATGTATACTCATTAATATATGGTTTATAAGCACAGTTATAAATGTTTTAGTTGTCATTAATAAGAACATTAGTTATGGATTAACAAATACTGAATTTATTATTTATAAAGCAGATTTCTGACATGAATACTCATTAATATATGGTTAATAAGCACAGTTATAAATGTTTTAGTCGTCATTAATAAGAACATTAGTTATGGATTAACAAATACTGAATTTATTATTTATAAAGCAGATTTCTGACATGTATACTCATTAATATATGGTTTATAAGCACAGTTATAAATGTTTTAGTCGTCATTAATAAGAACATTAGTTATGGATTAACAAATACTGAATTTATTATTTATAAAGCAGATTTCTGACATGTATACTCATTAATATATGGTTTATAAGCACAGTTATAAATGTTTTAGTCGTCATTAATAAGAACATTAGTTATGGATTAACAAATACTGTACTAATCATTTATAAAGCAGATTTCTGACATGAATACTCATTAATATATGGTTAATAAGCACAGTTATAAATGTTTTAGTCGTCATTAATAAGAACATTAGTTATGGATTAACAAATACTGTACTAATCATTTATAAAGCAGATTTCTGACATGTATACTCATTAATATATGGTTTATAAGCACAGTTATAAATGTTTTAGTCGTCATTAATAAGAACATTAGTTATGGATTAACAAATACTGAATTTATTATTTATAAAGCAGATTTCTGACATGTATACTCATTAATATATGGTTTATAAGCACAGTTATAAATGTTTTAGTCGTCATTAATAAGAACATTAGTTATGGATTAACAAATACTGAATTTATTATTTATAAAGCAGATTTCTGACATGTATACTCATTAATATATGGTTAATAAGCACAGTTATAAATGTTTTAGTCGTCATTAATAAGAACAGTAGTTATGGATTAACAAATACGGAATTTATCATTTATAAAGCAGATTTCTGACATGAATACTTATTAATATATGGTTAATAAGCACAGTTATAAATGTTTTACTCATCATTAATAAGCTCATCTACAATGTGCTTAATGATTGTATTTTCATACTTTATAAATTATGGATTTAGGATTTAAAAATACAGTATTGCATCACCTACAATGAAGTTATGGAATGGACCTTATGATGCATTTAAGTTATTCACTCCTTTGGTGAAGTTTTTTTTTTTTTTTTTTTTTTTTTTTTTTTAAGTGCCTTAAGCTTACAATTATTCAGAAATATTGAATTGGGATGGTAAATATGTTTTTTGTTGCTGCTGATTTTATTTTATTTTTTTTTTAATTATTATGGTGTGAATGTTCAATGTCGTATACATTTAAGTTGATGTAAGCAGTGTATTAGGTGAAAAGGATAGGCAAAAAAAAAAAAAAAAGCTTTTGCTTCTAGCCTATTCCTTTTTTGGTTTTTATGTTTATTATGATTAATATACTAAGTACAATGACTGATGTAAAATCAGAAATAAATTCATTCATTCATACAAACCAGTTATGATGTGCATTTATGCTCGCACATACACTATTCAGACATGAACTAATGGTTAGTGAATATTTTAGTGGGTATTTTATACTAACTCATACATTTCTTTTCCAATAGATGTCTTATAAACAGTTATTAATACAGGAATTCATTATTTCAGGTCGTTATAAAGCACTTACTACTCATTAATTCAGTCTATGGTATGAGCTCATCTAAAGTGTGCAGTATCTATGACATATAAAGTATTTACAAATGAGATTTAAAGGTTGGCAAAGTCTAAAGACTCACAAAAGTGTCAGTTTTTCTAACAAAGAAAAGACACATCGCGTGGGATTATCAAACAAACTGCATGATTGAATGATGAATGATTAGAAGAACATTTATAACTGTGCTTATAAACCATACATTAATGAGCATTCGTGTCAGTAATATGCTTTATAAATAATGAATTCAGTATTTGTTAATGCTTAACTAATGCTTCATAGTGTGTACTTATTATAAAGTGTTACCGTTATTGATATATTTGCTGAAAAAGTCACTGTTTCTTCATTTTTCTCTGTTTCTGATATAATAATCCTCAACTTTAATCTGAGTTTTAATGACCATCTATCTGATGAGTAAATTAAATCGAGGAAAATTCACTGAAAAAACCCCCCAGAAAATACAGAGGATAATATTATAATAAATGGTGATAAATTACTTAAAAACAGTGAAATCTAGAGAAAAATTAATATGGGAACTACAACAAAAGAAACACTGTGTCTTTATGGGTTAAAGTGCAAAAACAAAGACTGTAAAGGCACAAGAATTATGTTGAAAACTATTGACAATATACAAAACTACAAAGAAACACTAAAATATACAAAAAGCCAACTCTGTACCACAGATAGAAGAAATATATACAAAATAATAATAATAATAATAATAATAATAATAATAATAATAATAATAATAATAATAATAATAATAATAATAAATTTTATTTATAAGCACC
The DNA here is from genome assembly GCF_902148855.1 of Sphaeramia orbicularis. Lineage (NCBI taxonomy): Eukaryota > Metazoa > Chordata > Actinopteri > Kurtiformes > Apogonidae > Sphaeramia > Sphaeramia orbicularis. Next base: position 43,185,432 of record NC_043962.1, on the reverse strand, counting down.
TTTCAAGACACCCAAGGACACTGTACAACAAGATAAAACAGACAATCCATAAAATACAAAGAAATAAAAAGATAAAAGAATAATTACTATATATAGAAATGAAGATGTAAAATGGAGAGTAGAACTTATGGGGGGTAGGCTATAGTAAAAAGGTGAGTTTTGAGTCTGGAATGTATAAATTATAATAATGAATTAATATAATTATAATAATATATAAAATATATATACAAGGTAAAATAAAAAAAACAAACAAAAAAAAAAAACAAAGTGTCTTGTTCTTCTTCTAAATCTACTAGTAAGAAATCAGAACATTTCATTTCAGGAAAGATGACCTAACGCAGTATATTTTGAATATGAACTGAAACATATTGGTATGAATGTGTTCTTACTGTGTACATTTTCTGTTTAATTTCCCCGTAGTCTGTTATTCCTATCGGTTTATTGAGTCCCTTGTTTTGAAAAGGTAATGCATATTTCCCAGAATCCACTATCATAAAACGGCGTTCATCCTCTCCATTTCTCAGAAAAAATAGAGAAGAAATATAGACAACATATAATAATAATAATAATAATAATAATAATAATAATAATAATAATAATAATAATATAATTTTTATTTACAAGCACCCTTCAAGACACCCAAGGACACTGTACAACAAGATAAAATAGAAAATCCATAAAATACAAAGAAATAAACAGATAAAAGAATAATTACTATGAATGGAAATGAAGATGTAAAATGGAGAGTAGAACTTATGGGGGGTAGGCTATAGTAAAAAGGTGAGTTTTGAGTCTGGAATATATAAATTATTATAATGAATTAATATAATTATAATAATATATAAAATATATATACAAGGTAAAATAAAAAAATAAAATAAAAAACAAGGTGTCTTGTTCTTCTTCTTCTAAATCTACTGGTAAGAAATCAGAACATTTCATTTCAGGAAAGATGACCTAACGCAGTATATTTTGAATATGAACTGAAACATATCGGTATGAATGTGTTCTTACTGTGTACATTTTCTGTTTAATTTCCCCGTAGTCTGTTATTCCTATCGGTTTATTGAGTCCCTTGTTTTGAAAAGGTAATGCATATATCCCAGAATCCACTATCATAAAACGGCGTTCATGCTCTCCATTTCTCAGAAGAAATAGAGAAGAAATATAGACAACATATGATAATAATAATAATAATAATAATAATAATAATAATAATAATAATAATTTTTATTTACAAGCACCCTTCAAGACACCCAAGGACACTGTACAACAAGATAAAATAGAAAATCCATAAAATACAAAGAAATAAACAGATAAAAGAATAATTACTATGAATGGAAATGAAGATGTAAAATGGAGAGTAGAACTTATGGGGGGTAGGCTATAGTAAAAAGGTGAGTTTTGAGTCTGGAATATATAAATTATTATAATGAATTAATATAATTATAATAATATATAAAATATATATACAAGGTAAAATAAAAAAAAAAAATTAAAAAACAAGGTGTCTTCTTCTTCTTCTAAATCTACTAGTAAGAAATCAGAACATTTCATTTCAGGAAAGATGACCTAACGCAGTATATTTTGAATATGAACTGAAACATATCGGTATGAATGTGTTCTTACTGTGTGCATTTTCTGTTTAATTTCCCCGTAGTCTGTTATTCCTATCGGTTTATTGAGTCCCTTGTTTTGAAAAGGTAATGCATATTTCCCAGAATCCACTATCATAAAACGACGTTCATCCTCTCCATTTCTCAGCCTACAAAATGTTATGTGATCCATGAGCGATGGCAGTGTCTACAGGTCCTTCTGTAATGATTTTAATCAAGACCTCATTATGTCTCACACACAGAGGCCGCTCAATCGCATCAATTGATTAATTAAGTGCCAAGGGCGTTTGGGGACCCATGTGACAATATGATCCCTGGGGACAAACTGAAGGTCCGAAAGCAATAATCATTAAATAAAAGGTTCTGTGGGGTCAGCATAACTGCCCAGCGTACCTACTTCTACATATAATTAAAGATCAAATAGTCTTCCCAGTGAATCTGATAACTCGCTCCAAGGACAGATGTTCGTTTGCAGCTTTTCTGCTGTTGGTTTACTGCAAACACTCCCGTCTTAAATCAGCATGGGGAAAGGACACGAAGCAGGCAGAGGATTTGTGCAAGCCAGCATCATAGTAAAGCATGTAATACAAGTTAATCCTCTTCCACTTATGATACTGTGTGGCCAGGAATACTGAGGGAAAACCAGCCTGATCAGCGTCAACCTACAGTAACAGCTGGGTAAATATGGACCCCCCCACCCCCCCTGGGCCGGACATACGCTGGCTCACAGGACTGCATTAACACAGGTGGGAGGACTTCCACCTGCTCTGACTCTTATGTATCATGATCATGATACTGAGTCGTGGTTCTCGAGCTTCTTGCATAACAGAAGAAATAGTGTTTAGATGTAAGACGTGTGCTTTTATTGGAGCTGAATATTGAGTTTTTAAGCACAGAGAAGCATTTCATAACTTATGTGTCAGGCGCCTTCGTGTAAAATGCATTTCGGCTAAAATTTGCTTAGAGGTCTTATTTATGTCTTTGTGCGTAAGAAATCTATATAAGGAACTTTGCGTTGGTAAATGCAAGTTATGCAAATTTACAGGCTTTCAGTTCTGTTGCAACATGTTGATGGTCATATGAACTATGTTTTCAGGTCAAAAATGTCCAATTTCATCACAATTAATCCTATATTTTCATGTCACAAATGGCTAAGTTATATTTTAACTGAATTTACCTGGAAAAAAAAGATACGAGGGTTATTAACCCTCCGGTATCCGGGTGCGCCTTTTAGGCACACTTTGCACTTCGTTTTCAAAAACTTCATATTATTTTTCACAATTTAAATAAGGTTAGAATTCAAAAGTTGTTCATTTTTGCATGATCTTTAAAATTCTGGCCACCAACTAAAATGTGCACATAGTAAACAAAAGAAAATTACAAGACTAGTATCTGTCTCCCAAGTGTGCCTAAAACACACTGTTTCTTCCATTTGATATGTATGATAAGGGCTGACCTTGATTTACAAAAATAAAATCAAACTAGAGCAGAAAAATAAATCAATAAATAATATTTAATTGTTTGATTTATAGGTGTGCATTTTACGCACCCTTAGTGACAGATGCTAGTATTTTTGAACATTTGACCTAGCACCAAAAATAATAATACAAATTAACCAATGTTGGAGTTAATCATTGACATATGCCAGGATGAAAAAATCAAATATGTGATCCACTTTTTATGTAGTATATTGAAAAAAAAAACAATGCAAAAAAATTGTTTTTTGCATCAAAAAAAAAAAAAAAAAGTTTGTTTACATTACAAACACGGCATTTGAAGGGTTAAAAAAATGTGACAGTTATTGAGTATTTGGTATTTTTATTTACGGCTCAAGTTGATGAAATAGAAAAAAAGTGTAAAAGAATTAAAAACAAACTGTATGAAAATTTGTTTGACATTATTCCACAAGTGTGCCAAAAAGGCACACTTAGTGCTTCGTAAGGGCCTTGCTGGACGGGATACCGGAGGGTTAACACAGCACAGAAGATCATCGGTTGCCCCCTCCCTTCACTGGACGATCTTCACAGTGCCCGCTGTGTCAAAAAAGCACAGAGCATTGTGAAGGACACCTCTCACCCTGGACATTCCATATTCCAGTTGCTGCCATCAGGCAGACGATACAGGACAATCAGATCACAAACAAACAGACTCAAAAACAGTTTTTACCCAACAGCAATAACCACCCTCAATGCCATAAAAAGCAATCTGTAACATAACACATATATACAGTAATGGAGATTGTGCAATGATTGAATGAATGGCTGTGAGTGTTTGTTTGTTTTTATTTTTATAATTATTTATTTACTATTGTGATGTTTTGTTGTAGTTGTTTTTTATTATGCACTGACTGGTGGACACTTTTTAATTTCGTTGTACATGTTTCATGTTACAATGACAATAAAGACTATTCTAAATTCTAAATTCTAAATTCTAAAAACAAATATTCTATTCTTTTAGATTCCCCAGTTTTTCTTACAAGATTATATCCTACATATCACGTTTTATTTTTACAGGTTGCAATATGGAGTATGGTGCTGATCCATCCTGCTTATGTTACGTCAATACATACATTAAGAATGTCACGTCACTTTTTAAATCAACAGTTTTCTAATAATAAGCATTTTTATAAAGAAATAACAATCCTATATTGTTATTTGCTCTTTAGTATGATGATAAACTATACAATAAATAATTCTGATCCTAGTTTTTGCACAGGGATCATTAGTGTAAACGGTGACATGGCTGCCGAGCATCAGTATGATGGGATCTGGAACAACCATGTCACATCCGTCCACTGACACATTTTGTGTTTTTGTGTCAGCTGTTATTGTTTTAGATCCACAATACTAACATTTATGAATAAGAGGAGAATTAGCAATAGTAAGTATATAAGTTTATTAGTAATAAAGTACTGGTACTGACCAGAGCATCATGGGTAATGTCACGTCCATCCACCAGCAAAAGTTTTCACATACACGTGCTATTCAAAATCCAATATTTCTGAGAATATAGCTTCTACTGTCAAATAATATCAGTAGTCTGTGCACAAATGTATTAGTATTATTTCAACACAGTTCTATGCATTTCTTACAACTTTTTTTTTGACAAAAATGTCCACTCATTTGACCCCCTAAGTAAATTTTAGCCGATTTCCCATAGAATACCTTATGATTTTAAGTATGTGATATTGTGTATTCATTTTGCACCAGAATACACACTGGGGGGGATTTACAATGTTCTGCCTTTTCATTAAAATAAATGTCACATTTTATGTATAAATAAACTTGTTTTTAGCTCAGAGCTATTGTGAAGCTGTGTCCGTCATCGTCTTCATCATCGTTGTCATCACTGCTGTCATCATCGTTATCGCTGTCATTACTGACGCCATCATTGTCATAATAGTCGTCCTCGTTAGGAATTTCTTCAAACATCTTTTCTGCAACGTGATATCATGAATTGCGTACAGATAACACACCACTTTTAAATGGCGTGTTATCTGTATGCATTATAAGCTTTCAGCATTTAGACTTATGCCGTGTAAAATAACCCGCCATTAGCGTGATTAGTGGTTAGTGTTAGGGGTTAGGGCTGTGGTTCCCAACCTTTTTTGGCTCGTGACCCCATTTTAACATCACAAATTTCTGGCGACCCCAGACATTCAAAACAGATCCTTTTTTTTTGCTAAAATTCTTTTTTTTTTGATCATGTAATAGTTTGTTATACTATGTTACAAATAAACATTAATTTTAGGCAACATTTAGTCTATATAATGTATATTATTATGGACGGAGGCAGAAAAGCCAGGTGTAGATTACTGCACAAAGTGAGAATTTTATTTTCCTTGGTCAGGATATGTACAGTCAGTCCAGCTTGGATTTACAAGGCTGACAATTAATACTGAACAAACAAGAACTCAAACTATGAATTATGAAAGAGCTGCAGCATCTGAAACCGACTACAATGAACATTTGAAAAATAAACAGAACCACAGTGCTTCAGTTTCACACTCACAGTTTATCATGTCTTTTATGTATTGTGATTGTCTCTCTCAACTCACATATATTTTTCATTAGTAAGTTTGTTTGTTTGTTAACATTTTTTATCAATTACTAGAAATTCCAGGCGACCCCATTTGAATTCCAGGCAACCCCATGTGGGGTCCCAACCCCAAGGTTGAAAAACAGTGGGTTAGGGTTAGTGGTTAGCGATTAGCGGCTCGCACATTGACACGCCATCAAATGGCGTTAAATAACATGTGAAAGGGTGAAAATGCGTACGTATAGCATGCCAAATACAATAAACTGGCATCACATACAACACGATTTCATGAGATCAGTCTGTTATCTGACAAAACTAGGAGTCAGATTCATTTCAAATTTTAAATGTAACTTCCTTAGGACAATGTTTATAAATTCTGTTCACAGTTTTAAGAAGTCAAAATTTTTAAATTTTTTTCAATATTGAAAATTTGCCTTTACTTCTAATGGTCCATATTTTGACGATTTATTCCATGGAAATGGTTACAGATATCAGTATAGTTAATATTGAGCACTGATAGGAAGTCATATATGAGCTTTCACTCGGGTCCATGACCTTTGGCCTTGAGTGACCTTGAAGGTCAAACTGAAGGTCACCAACACTTTTAACTTTTCAACAATCTTCTTCTCCAAAACTACCGGTTGGATTCATTTAAGCTTTTTTAATGTAACTTCCTTTTGACAATTTCAACAGTGTTTGTTCAAAGTTTTTATAAATGTTATTATTATTATTATTATTATTATTATTATTATTATTATTATTATTATTATTATATTTTTTATTTATTTATTTATTATTATTATTATTATTATTATTATTTATTTATTTATTTATTTATTTATTTTTTACAGTTTTTGAATTATTAAAGATTTGCCTTTACTTATAATGGGCAATATTTTAATGGCTTATAACATAGACATGGTTACAGATATCAATACAGTTCCTATTGAGCACTGACAGAAGTCATACACTACCAGGCAAAAGTTTGGACTCACCTTCTTATTTAAATGACATGAGATGGACCACAGATGGCCAACAAGAGCTCAGCATCATTTGGAACTCCTTCCAGACTTTTGGAAAACATTTCAGGTGATAACCTCATGAAGCTCATCAAGAGAATGCCAAGAACGCACAAAGCAGTAAGAAAAGCAAAATGTGGCTATTTTGAAGAATCTAAAATATAAAACATGCTTTGAGTTTTGTCACACCTTTTTAAACTACATAATTCCATATGTGTTCATTCATCGTTTTGATGCCTTCAGTGAGAATCTACAATGAAAATAGTCATAAAAATAAAGAAAAACCAGGTGAGTCCAAACTTTTGCCTGGTAGTGTATATGGACTTTCATTTAATTAGCTGAGTTCTCCTCCAGCTCCACCCACTTCTATTGGGAGATTGATCTCCTGCTTTAAGACCACAGGACTCGAACACACAGACAGAACCTGACTTACACATTCAACTTGTTATCGATGCTTGATAGAACATACCAATGAGATACGGGGACATTGGTCCTATTTCTGTAGTTTCCTGATGTTTTCAATGGCATAAAAAAAAAAAAAAAAAAAAAAAAACTAGAACATTAGGCCATTAACTGTTACCAAGTTCATACACAAACAGTAAAAGATCAAGAACCAGCTCAGTGTGTTCACTTCATAATGGCAAAACAAACCCTGTATTCATTAATGATATCCTGACATGACCAGATCTGTCTCCTTACCCTCATTATTACTGTCATGAAGAAAAGCAAAAAAGACACAAAAAAGACTGCTTGGACAGCCACCTACGTGTGATGAAGGAGGTTTTAGGTGTAGAACTCAAAGCAAAAAAGCCTTTTTAATACAATAAGTAGCTTGTGCATTTTGATATTTTTTGATATTGTGTACTTTGTCTGTTTTTGTGGCTTTATATGTGGGTCACTGAGTCCATGTTCACCATACATACAGGTGCGTCTTGTCTGAAGCCCTTTTTCACTTTTTTATGTGCCAGTTATATCACACACCCCAAGGTTATTATTGTTAATGAAAACTAATGAAATGACAAAAACTAGAATTGAAAAAAAACATTTTCGTTAACTGAAATAAATAAAAACTATAATTAAAAGAAAAAAAATGATAACTAACTGAAACTGGAGTGTGCTTACAAAACTAACTAAAACTTATAAAAATTACAGATAAAATTCCCTTCGTTTTCGTCTTTGTCAGTGTCGGATTGATACGAAAGCGATTTATTTTGCCCTGGCAATTTTAGCTAGCGGCACCATACGATACTTCATGGTCCGCCACTTCTGGTCACTTGTCGTTTAAAGTCGGTTTCTCGTCCCCACTCTACGTGGAAACATGGAGACTAAAGTTGGGAGAAAGCAGCAGAGTCCTGTCTGGGATTTATTTGAATATGACGGTGAAGAAGAGAAGAGATACGACAAAACTAAAATTAACATTAAAACTAAACTAAAACTAAGCATTTAGGGGGAAAAAAAGAAAATTAATAAAAACTATCAAACTTGCTCTAAAAACTAATTAAAAATAACTGATTTAAAGAAGAAAAAAAAAGGCAAAACTAAATAAAATTAACCTATAATGAAAAATCCAAAACTATTAGAACCTTGACACATACACACACACACACACACACACACACACACACACACACACACACACACAAACAAAATAAAGACAATAACATCCCTCCTACACATAACAGGAATATTTTAATAATCTTCCTCATGTGTTTTTTCTCTGAGTTTATAATTCAAAAGCATAAGAATCAGAAACCCCACTGAGAATAGCACTGTGTGTATGTGTATGTGTAGGTGTGTGTGTGTGTGAGTTGAACAGGGGCGTGTGTGTATGTGTGTGTTACCCAGCTGTTTCCATCCTCCCTGGGGGTTTACTTGTGCCAAATCAGAAACATGGTCACCATGAAAGCGAACCTCACAGCACGAACCCCGCTGCCAACCTAAACGTCTCCTCCCCGGCAGTCTGCGGCTGATTATTGCTGAACTCGACAAACGGTGAGGTGACTAAAACACAGGGTCACCCGTTCAAATTCCACAACTGAACAATTTTCCGTGCTGTGAAAGTGCCCTTGAGCGCCTCTCTGAAGCCTGATTTGCTCAGGTATTTTCAATCAATGATTAAAAGTTGAACGGTGGCACGGCTGACTTTTTTATTTAAAATAATGTTTTGCTCAAGACGGTTTAGTTAGATGTTTCCAGAAGTTAAATGTCAAATTAAAATGGATTTTATTTAGCGTTGGTGTTGATGTGATTCACTTGTTCTCGAAGGCTGTAAAGCAGGGGTCTCAAACATGCGGCCCGGGGGCCAAATGTGGCCTGCTAAAGGTTCCAATCTGGCCTGTGGGATGAATTTGCAAAGTGCGAAAATTCCATAATCAAGGCTGCGGAACTGATTTTCATTCAGGTTCCACATCCAGACCAATATGATCTCAAGTAAAATAAGAGCATAATAACTAGGGATGGGAATCGATAAGAATTTAATGATTCCGATTCCATTATTGATTTTGCTTATTGATCTGATTCCTTATCGATTCTCATTGGGTGAGGGAATAAAAGAGTACAAACGGGTGTGTTTGCATTAACTGTCTTTTATATTTCCATCTCTGCACAGAAAATATAACATATATAGTACACTGTAACAAATTAACAGTAAAATACTGGCAGCTAGAGTTGCCAGCATGCTACTGTTATTCTACAGTATCTCTACTGTAATCTACAACTACAGTTTCTTACTGTAAAAAGTATTACGGTACTGGGCTGTACATAATGTACCTTTTACAGTAAAATACTGTTAACCACAGTTGCTGCATTTTACAGTAACTACCGTATTCCAAAAAACAATATATTACTGTCAAACATATTTAATGTAATATTTACAGTATAACACAGCGAAAAGCTAGGATTTTAACATTTCAAATTACATTTTAAAATACAAAATCAAGAACATTGTTAGAAAAAGCTCAAACAAGAGATGACCTTATAACATATAACTGCGTAAATTGACACGCTGTTTAGTTTAACTGTGTCCACTTCTCAGCTAGCAAGTATGCTTCAACTTAAATTAGCTGCATGTTTGCTACATAAGGCTAACACCCCGAAATATGAAGCATTATTATTACGCATGTTATACCGTGCAAGTTGCATCCAGTGTGAACGCAGTTTATGGAGGCAATTTAATATTTAATGAACCCAAAATGCCACAGTTACATTGATAAAATCACAATTCCCGTGATAAATGACCAACTGGAGCAGGATGGAGCGATGGCAGTGTTGGTAGAAGCATCAGGTGACCTCCGTTACCATACTGTATGGAGTTAAGTCCACGTGAAAATAGTCATCCTCAGTTATTTTCTCTTTTTATTTTATCCTTCTGCTTCATAAAAGAACCACTTACCTTTGATGCAGAAAGTCTATAGTTAACATTCGTTGGATTGAATGTTTTTCTAAACGAGCTGGTGGGATTTGATGCCAGATGACTTTGTTCAGAGCAGTTCTGGGCAGACAGCAGTGGAGGAATTGAAGAAAATACTGTAGAATACTGTCAAATTTTGCAGTAGCTTACTCTTTTAAATTTGCACCTTAAAGACCCTCATTATTTACATCATTATACTGTATTTACAAATAACAGCATGATACTGTACAAAATTTACTGTTTTTTTTTTACAGTAATTTGTTACAGTGTATGTACAAATGATAATAACAGATGACGCCAGGCCCGGTTTGGGGGGGGGGGGGGGTGCGCGTTTACAGTGAAAGTGAAACTTAAGACGCTTTACTAATTCCTCTATTGCCGCATTTCTACTACGTGGAACCGGTTCGACTCGGCCCATCTCCCGTTGTTGTGCACCTCATTTCCTTTCCTCTACCTTCAGAAACTTGTATTTGAGGGGGTACGACGTTTGTTGCCCGCACCGGAACCGGAACTGGGCCCGGATGACGCCCTGGTGTTCACTCTGCTGCTAGATTCACAAGTGCTGCTAAGTAGCGAATCATATGAATCACATGCTGTGGACAAATGTTTGAACATATTGGAGGGATTCCACCCTTTTGAAGAAATGGAAGCTTTGTTCCAGTGGACCTGGTGTCGTCTTTTTAGACCGTTTGTGCCTCAACACCATGTTGGCTACATTCTGACCAAAACAATGCAGCGTATGTGTGACGTCATCGCACATGCACAACAAAGGCAGAATTGATAAGCAGAAACGTTAAGCAGGCAGGCAAACGATTCCAAGGAACTGGTTCTCAAAAAAAAAAAACAGTTCTTAATTCCCATCCCTTTCCACAAGGATTATGTATTTCCGACAAGTGTGACAAAGGTCAATTATTTATGGAGCAGAGCACCATCCATTCACACTCCCCAACAGTAGGTGGTGTTAATGCGCTGTAATGCTAATTAACACCAGACATTTCTCAGCATGAAGAAGACCCAATAGTTACCTCCGCCAAGGAGGTTATGTTTTTGCCAGGGTTTGTTTGTTTGTTTGTTTGTTTGTCTGTCCGTTAGTGTGCAACATAACTCAAAAACTTATGGACAGATTTGGATGAAATTTTCAGGGTTTGTTGGAAATGGGATAAAGAAGAAATTATTAAATTTTGGTGGTGATCGGGGGTGGGGGGGCCCACGGGGGGGCCCATTTCCAACAAACCCTGAAAATTTCATCAAAATCTGTCCATAACTTTTTGAGTTATGTTGCACACTAACGGACAGACAGACAGACAGACAGACAGACAGACAAACAAACCCTGGCAAAAACATAACCTCCTTGGCGTGGGGGGGGCCCATGGGGGGGGCCACTGATCAGCCCTGCCGGAGGTCTGCGCTCTCCGAGTGCTTCTAGTTTTTATACAAATCATGTTGAAACTTGGTAATCATGTCAGTAATGACACCAAGTACATCTGATATGGTTTTACCTACAGAGGACAAAAATCTCAATGTGTTTAATTCTTGAATAAGTGGTTGAATGCACTTTTAATTTTTAACTGAGTGCACATTTTTTGTGTCGGTTAAAATGTTAAAGGGAATATTTTCATATTTAGTTTCATTTATCATTAAACTTGTCTTCTGTGTTTTCGTACTGTGATATTCTATATTAAGGGTCTCAAACATGAGGCCTGGGGGCCAGAACTGGCCTGCCAAAGGGTCCAATCTGGCCCGCGGGATGAATTAGTGAAATACAGTAATTAAACTGAAGATATTAACAATCAAGGATGTTAAAAATAATTTTAGATCAATATGATTTTGCATGGATCAGACCAGTAAAATACTATCAGAGTAAACTACACTGAACAAAAATATAAACGCACCACTTTTGTTTTTGCTCCCATTTTTCATGAGCTGAACTCAAAGATCTAAAACTTTTTCTATGTACACAAAAGGCCTATTTCTCTCAAATATTGTTCATAAATTTGTCTGAATCTGTGTTAGTGAGCACTTCTCATTTGTCCTTTGCTGAGATAATCCATCCACCTCACAGGTGTGGCATATCAAGATGCTGATTAGACAGCAGGATTATTGCACAGGTGTGACTTAGGCTGGCCACAATAAAAGGCCACTCTAAAATGTGCACTTTTACTGTATTGGGTGGTCCAGGGGGGTCAGAAAACCAGTCAGTATTTGGTGTGACCACCATTTTCCTCGCACAGTCTTCTTCATGAATTCTCTGAAACAGCTTTGGAGATGGCATATGGTAGAGAAATGAACATTCAGTTCACAGGCAAAAGCTCTGGTGGAGATTCCTGAAGTCAGCATGACCATTGCATATTCCCTCAAAACTTGTGACATCTGTGGTATTGTGCTGTGTGATAAAACTGCACATTTTGGAGTGGCCTTTTATTGTGGCCAGCCTAAGGCACACCTGTGCAAAAATCATGCTGTCTAATCAGCATCTTGATATGCCACACCTGTGAGGTGGATGGATTATCTCAGCAAAGAAGAAGTGTTCACTAACACAAATATAGACAGATTTGTGAACAATATTTGAGAGAAATAAACCTTGTGTGTACACAGAAAAAGTTTTAGATCTTTGAGTTCAGCTCATGACAAATGGGAGCAAAAACAAAAGTGGTGCGTTTATATTTTTGTTCAGTGTATAAATAATGAAACCCACAAATTTTTCTCTTTTAGTGTAAAAAAAGAAGAAGGAAAATTACACAAAAAATTTTACATTTACAGACGAGCCTTTTACAAAAAATGTGAACAACCTGAACAAATATGAACAACCTGACATGTCTTAATAGAATTAAGTGTAATTGTACCAATATTCTGCCTGTTATTAAATGTTTTGTGTATTTGTAGATCCACTGTGATCTGTAAGTTGTAATGAACATGTGGAAATGAGAAACTGAGGCCAAATAATGTCATATATTGTAAAAAAAAAAAAAAAAAAAAAAAATCACTTTTTTTCTTAATAAATGTCATTTTGTACGTGGTTGTTCATGTTTTTCACATTTTTTTAAAAGGATAGTTTGTAGATGTAAACATTTTGATATTATAATTATACTTTTTTCACTTTAAGACATAGAAGCTAGACATACAAATTTTGGAATTGATATTATTTATATATCATTATATTACTATTTTAATGAGCTGGCCCACTTCAGGTCATACTGGGCTGTATGTGACCCCTGAACTAACATGAGTTCCACACCCCTGTTCTATATTATCTCAGATTACAAATACACCACGTTTTCATTTAATAAATTTGAGAAGTTTAACAGTTGTCAGTTTGGGTCACGGCTTGTCATTGAGGGGTGATAGCGGGTTCCGGGGCCAGACCAGTTGAGAACCAGTGGCTTACACGACCTCAGAAGATTACGAGGTAGAAAACTCTTGAAAGACCTTTTAGAGGTTTTGACACTTACCTCGGTCCGTAGGGGTTGAGCTGGGTTTCAGCATGGATAGGTCCCATTTAAGAAGATTGCTGTGCCTCTTCGACTGTGTGCCCACTTTGAGCCTATCCTCAGCTGACAGGTCAAATGCATCTCCATTCCCCTGTAGCGAAAACCTTGGTGTGACCTTCTCTATCCAGCTGGCCTTTTAAGAGAACATTTAATCAATAACTCCATCGTGTAGAGTTTGGTTTCAACACGGGGCACAAATCTGCCAGTCTCGCTCCTTCTGGTCTCAACTTGAACACTCAGTTGTCACCTCAAACTCCACATTAACGACTATTAAAACATTCTTCAGGAGTATCTGTTAAATAACCCTCACTTTTAAAGCACTTGAAGAACTTTCCGAGCTTCACTTACATTTTAACACAGTAACAGAACTGATGGGCTGAAGTGATCTGATAAAGGACGTTTTGATATTCATATCAGTGAATTACATCTTGTTGAGCCGCATTATGTAATAAATTCCCAATATGTAATAAAAGTTCAAAATGTAATAAGAATGTCACGTCATCTAGTAATAAAGCCGCATTATGTAATAAACTGACACATTTGGTAATAAACTACGTCAATGCATTATATAGTACATTTTTTCACATTATGTAGTAAGTTATTACAATTTGAGAAATTTATTACAAAATGCACTTGACACATTTTTATTAAAAAAAAAACAAAAAACAAACTAATAACATTGTTCATTACGTAATAACAATCCAAATTAATATAATTTCAGAGCAATTTATAAGAAATTAGTCACAGGAGCTATAGTTAATGGAATCAGAACTTTAACCACACAGTTTGAAGATTAATTTAGCACATTGTTAGTATATTGCTGTGTCAGTTGTGTCTGATACAGTATCTTATGATTTTGGAAATGAACCATGTTATTACATTTTCCTGAAAATAAAAATGTGTCAAGTGCATTTTGTAATAAATTTCTCAAATTGTAATAACTTACTAATAATGTGAAAAAATTTACTATATAATGCATTGACGTAGTTTATTACCAAATTACATAATGCATTGTGGTAGTTTATTACAAAATGTGTCAGTTTATTACATAATGCGGCTTTATTACAAGATGATGTGACATTCTTATTACATTTTGAACTTTTATTACATAATGGGAATTTATTACATAATGCGGCTCAACACACCTCCAACAATATCTGTCTTTAGCCAGAAATTAACCCATAAAGACCCAGTGTTACTTCTGTGACAGTTCCAAAATGTTATTTTTTCTCTATATTTAACTTTTCTTAAGTGATTTATCACAATTTATTGTGACATTGGGTACGGTTATATGATATTTTTTAAATCCGATTTATTTTTCCAGAAGAAATTAATTTGGAACTAAAGTATTTTCTCTTCTGTTTACATGGAAATATTAAACCCGAATAAAGGTTTACATGAGGTATTAATGAGGTAGAGAAGTGAGCTAAAGGGTTTGCGTTGCAGTGCTCACATTGCCTTGTTCTCGTAGCCCTTCTGTTAGCTTAGCTTAGCATAGTCACTGCATTTCCATGGCCACACATAGCCAGTTTTTTAACAAAAACCTGCCTGTCTTGTACATTTGATACTAAGATGACAGACTCACACGTCCATAAACACAAATGTTACCTGAAAGAAAAGTTAACTGATGATAGCATTCAGCTAACAGTACTGTCGCTACATAGAAGACGTCCACTTGGACAGCCCTAAACAGAACAAACTGATGCCATACTGGGTACGGTTACATGACGTTTTTTAAATCCGATTTATTTTTCCAGAAGAAATTAATTCAGAACTAAAGTATTTTCTCTTCTGTTCGCATGGAAATGTTAAACCCGAATAAAGGTTTACATGAGAAACGTTTATTCGGTTCTCGCAGCCCTTCTGTTAGCTTAGCTTAGCATAGTCACTGCATTTCCATGGTCACACGTAGCCAGTTTTTTAAAGGTGATTTGTTGTCTTTTGTAAGTGATTTTTGTGAAATCCGATTCTCCCTAATTATTTCTTTAGATCTGCAACTTACTGCACTCATACAATCTTGGGACTGTTGTGTTGACGGAAGTTGGAAAATCTTTTTGTTCGAAGGGATGCATGTGCTAAACTAGCTTTGCTTTACCGTTTTAGCTTCGCATTAGTTTTTATTTCCCAAGATTTTATGAGTGCAGCAAGTCACATCGCCATGATTTGAGCCTCAATTTGTGATCATATTGACCCCGCTGGACTAAAGTAACAATTAGGGAGAACTGAATTCCACAAAATCACTCATAAAATACTACAAATCACCCATGAAAGCCTGGCTACGTCTGACCATAGGAATGAAGCGCTTATGCTAAGCTAGGCTAAACTAAGCTAACGGAAGAGCTGCGAGAACAAGGCAATCGGTGCACTACTGTCATGCATGGTGAACTCTTCCTTCAGGGTTTTCCAGGCTGGTAGATCCCATCAGAATAGCCCACTGGAACGGTTTGGGTCGACTAGACTGCATTGCATATTCTTCCGCCAGTGCAGAATGTAGTGCGTCATCGCAACAGGACAAGACAACGAGCATGTGCAGAATGGCAGGAATAAAGTCCAAACGGAATAAAGGGTTTACATGTCCGAGGAATAATTTAGATCGGAATTAAAAGGGGATTAATCCAGTGATTTTAATCGGGTTTAAATTTAATCCAAACTATTCTTTTTCAACTGGAATAAGGTGTTTACATGGGAATCTGAAATAGGATCTAACCTTTAATCAGATTAAACCAGGAATAAAAGTTGTCATGTAAACGCATGGACTATCCTCTGGATTTTGCATTTTTTTCAGTGAACATCAGGTATTTTCTTTCTTTCTTTTTTTTTTTTCTTTTTTTTTCAGTGGTCTGATGTGTTTTATTTAGTTTAACCCTTTCATGCATAGTGGTCACTACAGTGGACATCTGTTCTACAGCTGTTCTCTTATATATTCACAGATTTTGTTGTTTTAGTTCCATATCAGTCAACACATGGATGCTTATGCACCATCCCATACACTGCAATTATCATTGTTCTTGATAAACCTGATCTGCAGTAACTTGTTTGAGTGTAAATCAATTGCTTGTTATTGTTATTAGACTGTAATTAACTTTTTTTTTTTTTTAACAATAAGTTGTTTTTTTTGTGGTTTTTTTTTTTTGTTGTTGTTGCCTATTATCTCCATGAAGGGAGTAGTGACTAGAATTAGAGTATGTTAAAATGTGAGAAAATGTCAGATTAGCTGCATTAAAAAAAAAAAATTCGTAGTTTTCACACAGTATGTCAGTAAATATTTTTCTTTGCTTCAAAAATTTAATGCATGGTGTTCAGTTGATTGGATATTTTTGCAACTCAAATAGGTTCATAAAAAAAAAAAAATCAATCGCATTGTTTTGTTTAATGCCTAGAGGAATTAAAACACTCAAGAAAAAAAAAAAAAATCTTGATTAAGGCTCTCATAATTCATGCATGAAAGGGTTACAGTTCTGTTTTACTGCTCAGTAAAATGATGATCCACTAATACTATTAATATTTGTAAATAACTGGTGTAAAATGCAGTTTGTCTTTTTTTATTATTATTATTATTATTTTTATTTAGTGCTCCACAAAATATTGTGACGGGGGTAACAAAGACAAATAAACCTACAAACAAAAGAGAATTCATCAAGTATCAGGATGTACATCAGGTATTTTCCTATATTTAGTTTACTGACCATGTGGATGTTCATAACAGTTTAGATTAAAGTTGTAGATTATTGTATAAAAAACAGAAAAAACTGAAGGAAAACATGTCTTTTTCAGCAAAATATATCATTAACTGAACATAATCTAAGTGTTTCCATCCACTGTCATTGATCCAACTCCATGGGTTTTACTGGTGAATCAATGTTGTAGAAGATGACGGTGTTTCCACGGTAACTACAGAGCCTCTGAACGTCCAAATGGATCATATCTGATGACCATGAAAAGATGAAAAACTGTATTTTACACCAATTACTTTAACATGTTAATAGGTTTAGTGGATCAGAGGTTATTAACCCATAAAGAAAAACCCAGTGCTACTTTTATGGCTGTTCCAAATTTTTTTTTTTTTTCTGTATATTTAACATTTCCTGAGTGATTTATCACCTTTTATTATGACATTATCCTCTGTATTTTGCATTTTTTCAGTGAACATCAGGTATTTTCTTATATTTAATTTACTGATCATGTGGATGTTCACAAAAGTAAAAGTTGTAGAAGATGACGCTGTTTCCACATTCATTACGGAGCCTCTGAACGTCCAAATGGGTCATATGTGATGACCATGAAAAGACAACAAACTGTATTTTATATCAATTATTTACATGTATTGATAGGATTAATGGATCAACAGGTATTAAACAGTTTAGATCAGTAGATGGTTTTGGTTGTCGGCGGCTGTTTGGGTCTTTATGGATTAATGTTTCTCTATATTTAACCTTCCTTGGTAAGTAATTTAACACCTTTTATTGTAATATTATCTTCTGTATTTTGTGTTTTTCCAGTGAACATCTGGTATTTTCCTAATTTTAATTTACTGATCATATAGATGTTGATAAAAGCTCAGATTAAAGTTTACTAACTGTATATTTACAACACAGGTGTGAAACATGCGGCCTGGGGGCAAAAACCGGCCCACCAAAGGGTCCAATCTGGCCCCTGGGATGAATTTGTGAAATGCAGAAATTACACTGACGATATTAACAATCAAGGATGTTAGAATCACTTTAGGTCAATCCAATCTCAAGTGGGTCAGACCAGTAAAATACTATCATAATAACCTAGAAATAATGAAAACTACAAATTTTTCTCTTTGTTGTAGTGTAAAAAAGTAAAATTACACAAAAATGTTTACATTTACAGACTAGCCTTTTACAAAAAATGTGAACAACCTGAAAATTCTTAAGAGAAATCAGTGCAATTTGAACAATATTACGCCTTAGTTTATCATTTATACATATGCATCACAACTGAAAGATCACAGTGGATCTACAAATACACAAAACATTTAATAAGAGGCAGAATATTGGCACAGTTCCACATACTTCATACTTGTTTACGTATGTTCAAGTACAGTTCATAGATATAAACATTTCCTTTGCGGAATTTGACTTTTTTTCACTCAAAAACAGAAAAAAACTTTTGGAGTTGGCATTATTTATCAGTTCTTGTCCTATTATTTATATTATTTGACTGGCGCGGCCCACTTTATTTCATATTAGGCTGAATGTGGCCCCTGAACTGACATGAATTTGACACTCCTGATTTACAATAGTATAATCACTTTCATTAACCCCTTTAATGCTATCGGCCTGCCCGCGGGCCGAAAAAGTTATATTAATATTCATCTACTATAAAAATATAATAACTCAGGACAATGAATGTTTTTTTCAACTTTTGCTCAAAGTTTAGACCCTAATGTTAATAAAAGTACATCAAAAGTGTATTTTAGTGCAAACTTTAATGTTCAAACATGATTTTTAATCTTTGTGGGGTGAAATATACGCTATTAAAAATCTCCGACACGAACAATTAATTTCAATTCAATTCAATTCAACTTTATTTGTATAGCCCAATATCACAACAAGGTTATCTCAAAGGGCTTTACAGAGTCAGTTAGAGTAAACAACAGTCAAATGAACAGCAAGAAAATGAGTAGTGTCCAGGGCATCCCCCATCCTTAGACCCTCCTTCTCGGCAAGGAAAAACTCAAAACCCAGTGGGAAAAGGGAGAAACCTCGGGGAGAACCACAGTGAAGGAGAGATCCACTCCCATGGACGGACAGGCTATAGATGCAGCAGGACTGATGGACGTCCATTTGCAGATGTAGTTCTAGTCTACAAGGATGCAGTAGGGTGGACACATGGGGGGTCCATCCCGCTGGATGAGACAGGCAGGGGCGAGGAGGCCCATCCACAGTGGTGAGGCCGAGGACGTCTATCCAGACAGGTGGGGGAGGGGGTCAGGACACAGGACGGGGCAGGACACAGATGGGTCAGCGCAGATCCTGTCGTCATTGGCTCCCAAGTGGTTACAACTGAAAAAGTAGCCACTCCCCCGGAGGGGAGTGGGGAATTTACGCATATCATCGTCAATCCAGCCGAAAAAAAACAGGATAAAAAAATTCCAATTTCTCTTTTAGTTTGTTACAGTTTACTCAGGCATAGTAATAGATACAATATTTTAGACAATGGGAATTGATTCTGTGAGGTCTCTAAATGTCCACAGACACCAAGAACATCCATATGAACCTTATTATTGTGAAGTAATTCTTCTTTTCTTTGGGTATATATTTTTAGGTGTTTTTCCCCTGAAAATAGGGTCAGGGTTTAACAGGTTAAAAATAAAAATCAATACTTGATGTTATGATATATTTTGTTATTTTCTACATTGTCGGCTGAAATTCAGTTGCATGTCAACGCCTCATGTTTGATGTCATGAGGATTTTTTTTTTTTTTTAAACAGATGTTCAGAATAGAATGTAGAGTGCAGAGTGATTTTCTTCCCTGCGTGATACACTGCTGCACAACATTTACATGGAAAATTAGGTTGAAAAGAAAAGCGAGCACTGGTAGATCAAACTGTGTCAGTATAAGTAGCGTTATACAATAGAGAATGGAAAATACAGTAAGTGAATACCTCTGTAGAAATTCAGTATAACACATCAACTGTGATAATTGTGCTTTAAAATTAGTAATAGAATAATAATACATTTTATTTTTATGGTGCTTTTCAACACACCCTATGATGCTTTACATAGGTTACTATGTCACTGACACCATCTATAGAGCTAAAGACTTAGACTAAAGACTTAATAATTCAGGTAAAATGCAGTAGCTCTTTTCAGCACCATCAGATGTTCAGAGGCTCAATACTGAACCTATAAACACTGTCATGTTCTGCAACACTAACCAAATAAATCCATGTAGTTTCTCTTTATGTTCAATTAATGAAGTATTTTGTTGAAAAAGTCACTTTTTCTTCAATTTTCTCTGTTCTGGTAAAAATGACCTTTGAATTCACTCTGAGCTTTTATGAACATCCACATGAAATGTAAGAAAAGAGCTCATTTTCACAGAAAAATACCAAATGCAGAGGGTAATATGATACTAAATGGTGATAAATCACTTAGAAAAGAAAACTGTCGAGGTGTTCAAGGGCAAAAAAGAAAAATGTCAACATTCATAAGACTATAAAACAGATTATAGAAAACAGAAAAAAAAAAAAAAAACGGTGTCATTTATCATACATCAGTCACACAAAAGGATCACAGGTAATAAAAGAACAAGGAACAAGAAGTGCACACAACATCAGGACAAGTTAAAAGCAAATCTAAAAAGGTAAGAGTTGTAGATAGATAGATAGATAGATAGATAGATAGATTTCCTTAGCTTTTTTTGCTTTAATTCATCTGTTTTTATGAGCTTTTATGAACATCTACATGAAATATAGAAACATAGCTCATTTTCCACTGAAAACCACCAAATGCAGAGGGTAATATGACACTAAATGGTAATAGATTACTTAGGAAAGAAAATTGATGAGATGTTTAAGGGCAAAAAATAAGAATGTCAACATTCATAGTTAAATGCCATTCTATAAAAAGATAAGGTTCGTAGATAGATAGATAGATAGATAGATAGATAGATAGATAGATAGATAGATAGATAGATAGATAGATAGATAGATAGATAGATAGATAGATAGATAGATAGATAGATAGATAGATAGATAGATAGTACTTACATACCACTTTTGCATTTCCTGTGCTTTTTTTTTTTTTTTTTGCTTTAATTCATCTGTTCTTCTGT
Source organism: Sphaeramia orbicularis (assembly GCF_902148855.1). Lineage (NCBI taxonomy): Eukaryota > Metazoa > Chordata > Actinopteri > Kurtiformes > Apogonidae > Sphaeramia > Sphaeramia orbicularis. The sequence goes on along the minus strand of NC_043962.1, from coordinate 43,164,056 downwards.
TCCATAATTTAACCTCCTCTGCCATTCAGACACACATTCTTTCTACAGTTTTTCTGACACAATACATTTTTAAATTCAGTTTTCCTCTCACACTGTAGCCCTATTCTCTCTGTGAGAACAGTTCCTGTATTGTATTTGGAAGTAATTTATGTCTTGCTTTAAATATTAGTTTTAAACTGAATAAAATCTGGAAATTGTAGGGTTTGAAATCTAAAAAAAAAAAAAATAATAATAATAATTTCTATGGTGTCTATATCCTGCATTGTTTATCAGTGTAATGGCTTTTTTTCTGCATTGTATATATTGTTTGTATATTGGTGTTATATGTGTTTCCTCACACCTCAACACAATAACTCAAATATGGTTAAAAAAAAACATAAAAAAAAAAAAAATAATAATAATAATAATGTACAGAAGGGGTGTCAATCAGGGCCAGAATGGAACCTTTGGCGGGCCACATTTGGCCCCTGGGCCGCATGTTTGACACCCCTGATGTACAGTAAAAGTACTTTCTGATTGAGGACATGCAAACTTACCATTTAAACTTGTGTTTTTCCATAATGTATGGTATCTGTTTTGCAAATACAACATTTGATTAAACCTATAAACAAATGTTTGAATTATTTAAGCCCTTCTGCCTTTCCATCAGTCCTTCCCCTCTGTGCCTCTCTCCTCACATCCACAACCTCGGGGTCATCTTTGATAACTACCTCTCCTTCCAAACACATACAAACCACACCAACACAACAGCCTGGTTCTACTTTCAAACACAGCCCACCTCCACCCATCACTCCTCTACTGCTGCAGAAAGACTGAGCCAGGATTTCAGTATATTCACATTCAGCTACTGTAGCATGTCCTAAAACAGCTATCTATCTATCTATCTATCTATCTATCTATCTATCTATCTATCTATCTATCTATCTATCTATCTATCTATCTATCTATCTATCTATCTATCTATCTATCTATCTATCTATCTATCTATCTATCTGTCTGTCTTCTTTTTTGCCCTTAAACACCCTCAACAATTTTCTTTCCTAAGTAATCTATTACCATTTAGTATCATATTACCCTCTGCATTTGGTGTTATTCAGTGAAAATGAGCTATTTTTCTATATTTCATGTAGATCACAGGTGTCAAACATGCGGCCCGGGGGCCAAATCCGGTCCGCCACAGGTTCCAGTCCAGCCCGCGGGATGAATGTGCAAAAATTATACTTCAGATATTAACAATCAAGGATGTCGAACTCATTTTAGTTCAGGTTCCACATACAGGACAGTGTGATCTCAACTAAAATAATAATAGCATAATAACCTATAAATAATGACTTCAAATTTACTTAGTTTAATGTTATAAACATAATAATATTGTACACCTATAAATAATGACTACTCCATATTTTTCTCTTTGTTTTTGTGTAAAAACTCACATTAAATGATGAAAATATTAACATTTACAAACTATCCTTTAACAATAAAATGTGAAAAACTTGAAATTTTGTAAGAAAAATTTTAACATTATACTTCCCGTTATTATATATTTCTTGCCATTTGTAGATCCAATTCTTATTATGCATGTTTAAATGGTAAGTTGAGGTGTAATACTGTTAAAATTGCACTTATTTTTCCCAAGAAATCTCAGGGTTTTTTTCAGGTTATTCACATGATTTTTGTTTGGCTCATTTGTAAATGTACATATTTTCATAATTTAATTTTGATTGCACTAAAACAAAGAGAAAAATCTATCTATCTATCTATCTATCTATCTATCTATCTATCTATCTATCTATCTATCTATCTATCTATCTATCTATCTATCTATCTATCTATCTATCTATCTATCTTCTTTTTTGCCCTTAAACACCCTCAACAATTTTCTTTCCTAAGTAATCTATTACCATTTAGTATCATATTACCCTCTGCATTTGGTGTTATTCAGTGAAAATGAGCTATTTTTCTATATTTCATGTAGATCACAGGTGTCAAACATGCGGCCCGGGGGCCAAATCCGGTCCGCCTGTCTATCTATCTATCTATCTATCTATCTATCTATCTATCTATCTATCTATCTATCTATCTATCTATCTATCTATCTATCTATCTATCTATCTATCTATCTATCTATCTATCTATCTATCTATCTATCTATCTATCTATCTATCTATCTATCTTATTGGCCATTAACCAAGAAGTTTTTTTTTGTTTTTTTGTTTTTTGTTTTTTTTTGCTTAACCCTTTCATGCATAGTGGTCACTCCAGTGGACAGTTCTTCTCCAGCTGTTCTCTTGTATATTCATGGGTTTTGTTGTTTTAGTTCCATATCAGCCAACACAGTGGACACTTATGCACCACCCCATAATAATACACTGACATTCATACCATTACTGTAAATTTACATTATGTTCTTGATAAACCTGATCTGCAGTGACATATTTGAGTGTAAATTAATTAGACTGTAATGAACAGTTTATTTTAAAACATTAAAAAGTAGTTGTTTTGGGTTTTTTTTGCATATTATCTGAGTAATAGCTAGTATTATAGAATGTTAAAATGTGAGGAAACATCAGATTAGCAGCATTAAAAAAAATATTTCACAGTTTTCACACAGTATGACAGTAAATACATGTTTGTTTGCTTCAAAAATTAAAAGAATGGTGTCCAGCTGAGTGAATATTTTTGTAACTCAATGAAAAATAGGTTTATAAAAACATTTCAATCACACTATTTTTTTTTTTTTCATGCCTAAAGAGGAATAAAAACACTCAGGAAAAAAAAAATCTTGACTAAGGCTCTCATAATTCATGCATGAAAGGGTTAATTCAAGCAAAAAAAAAAAAAAAAAAAAAAAAAATCTGCCAATGGAACAAGTGATTCCTTAAAATAAGATTTTCCAGATCTATTGTCTAAAAATAAGTTCTTATATCTCACAAGTTACTCTTTGAGTGATTATGTCTTATTTTAATTGTGATGAAACTAGACTATTACTATTAGACTAGACTATTTATACTAGAAATGAGAAAAATAGCTAGTATTATAGTTTTTTAAAATGTGAAAAAAAAAAAAAACATCAGATTAGCAGCATTAAAAAAAAAAACATTTCATAGTTTTCACACAGTATGAAAGTAAATACATGTTTGTTTGCTTCAAAAATTAAAAGAATGGTGTCCAGCTGAGTGAATATTTTTGTAACTCAGTGAAAAATAAACATTTCAATCATATTGTTTTGTTTTTTTTTTTCATGCCTAAAGAGGAATAAAAACACTCAGGAAAAAAAAATCTTGACTAAGGCTCTCATAATTCATGCATGAAAGGGTTAATTCAAGCAAAAAAAAAAAAAAAAAAAAAAAAAAAAAAAATCTGCCAATGGAACAAGTGATTCCTTAAAATAAGATTTTCCAGATCTATTGTCTAAAAATAAGTTCTTATATCTCACAAGTTACTCTTTAAGTGATTATGTCTTATTTTAATTGTAATGAAACTAGACTATTACTATTAGACTAGACTATTTATACTAGAAATGAGAAAAATAGCTAGTATTATAGAATGTTAAAATGTGAGAAAACATCAGATTAGCAGCATTAAAAAATTATTTCACAGTTTTCACACAGTAGGACAGTAAATACATGTTTGTTTGCTTCAAAAATTAAAAGAATGGTGTTCAGCTGAGTGAATATTTTTGTAACTCAATGAAAAATAGGTTTATAAAAACATTTCAATCACATTGTTTTTTTTTGGGTTTTTTTCATGCCTAAAGAGGAATAAAAACTCTCAGGAAAAAAAAAATCTTGACTCAGGCTCTCATTAATCTCGTTAATTCACGCAAAAAAAAAAAAAAAAAAAAAATCTGCCAATGGAACAAGTGATTCCTTGACATAAGATTTTCCAGATCTATTGTCTAAAAATAAGTTCTTATATCTCACAAGTTACTCTTTAAATGATTGTCTTTTTTTTAATTGTAATGAAACTAGACTATTACTATTAGACCAGACTATTAGACTAGACTATTTATACTAGAAATGAGAAAAATACACTTGGTAAGGTTTGGATTTTTGCCGTGCTGTCTGTCTGGGTTGGAATCAGGCCAACAGCTGTTTATTCCAACCTGCTGAAGAAAATGCAGTTTGCAGAATGCACCAAGATCCACACAGCAGACACATTAAACACATTTCACATCTTTGTCACATTGGTCCAATAATTATTTACAAAGCTGTGTATCCTTGAAAAATTCAATACTGTCTAACCACACAAGAGGTTTTTGTCTATACCTCATTTTCCCAGAAAGTAAAAGGAGAGCGAAACGGAAGAGATTTTAATACAGGCAAAATATAGTACAGAGCTGCTCCTGAAGTATTTTAATATAACTTTGATAATCTTACATTAGCTCTGGTATTGTAGTTACAATCAACCTACAAGCTCTGCTCAGTAAGTACCGGTTAGACACGCAATGGTAATTTTAAAGGGACTTCTTCTATTCTGTTTACGGTTAAATACACATTTAAGTGATTTAAGGTAAGTGACTTCAATAATCTTTAAGGAACACATGTATTAACAATTGTAAAATTAATATGATAACATTTAATTGTGTGAAAATGAAATAAAATAATAATAAATGAGATTGTTGGGCTTATTTTCACTTGAAAACTCAATTTTAAAGTGACTTCTTCTATTATGTTTATGGTTAAATAAGCGATTTAAGGTAAATGACTACAAGAGTTTTTAAGGAACACTTGTATGAACAATTCTAAAATGAATATGATGACATTTAATAGTGTGAAAATGCTAAATAAAATAATAATAAATAAGACAGTTGGGCCTATTTTCACTTAAAAACTCAATTTTAAAGTGAATTCTTCTATTATGTTTATGGGTAAATACACATTTAAGTGATTTAAGGTAAATGACCACAACAGTTTTTAAGAAATACTTGTATTAACAATTCTAAAATGAACATAACATTTAATAGTGTGAAAATGCTAAATAAATTAATAATAAATAAGATAGTTGGGCTTATTTTCACTTAAAAATTCAATTTTAAAGTTACTTCTATTATGTTTATGGTTAAATGCACATTTAAGTGATTTAAGGTAAATGACAGTTTTTAAGGTAAATGACAGTTTTTAAGGAACACTTGTATTAACAAAATATAGCTAAAATTAACATGATAACCTTTAATAGTGTGAAAATGCCAAACAAAATAATAATAAATAAGATTGTTGAGCTTATTTTCTCTTAGAAGCTCAATTTTAAAGTGACTTCTTCTATTATGTTTATGGTTAAATACATATTTAAGTGATTTAAGTTAAATGACTACAACAGTTTTTAAGGAATACATGTATTAGCAATTTTAAAATTAACATTATAACATATAATCGTGTGAAAATGCCAAACAAAATAATAATAAATAAGATAGTTGGGCTTATTTTCACTTAGAAGCTCAATTTTAAAGTGACTTCTATTATGTTTATGGTTAAATACACATTTCAGTGATTTAAGTTAAATGACTACAACAGTTTTTAAGGAACACTTGTAATAACAATTCTAAAATGAACATGATAACATTTAATTGTGTGAAAATGGTACATAAAATAATAATCAATACGATAGTTGGGCTTATTTTCACTTAGAAACTCAATTTTAAAGTGACTTCTTCAATTATGTTTATGGTTAAATAAGTGATTTAAGGTAAATGACTACAACAGTTTTTAAGGAACACTTGTAATAACATTCCTAAAATGAATATGATAACATTTAACAGTGTGAAAATTGAATAAAATAATATGAAATTAGATCGTTGGGCTTATTTTCACTTAAAAACTCAGTTTTAAAGGGACTTCTTCTATTACGTTTATGGTTAAATACACATTTAAGTGATTTGAATTAAATGACTACAACAGTTTTTAAGGAAGACTTGTAGTAACAATTCTTAAATTAACATGATAACATTTAATAGTGTGAAAATGTTGAATAGAATAATAAAAAATAAGACTGTTAGGCTTATTTTCACTTAAAAGTTCAATTTTAAAGTGACTTTTTCTTTTATGTTTATGGTTAAATACACATTTAAGTGATTTAAATTAATTGACTACAACAGTTTTTAATGAACGCTTGTAATAACAGTTCTAAAATTAACATGATGACATATAATTGTGTGAAAATGCCAAATAAAATAATAATAAATCAGATTGTTTGGTTTGTTTTCACTTAAACCCAATCATTTTACTGCATCAATATCTTCACACAGTGGGCTCTGTGCACATCCTACTCACAGTAAACCACTTATGTTATCGTAAGTAATATATATGTCCGTGCAAATGGTGCAAATGATACCCGATCCATGTTTAGAACATGTATTCTACACAGAGAGCATTGATCGTTTACAATCGATGAGTGAAACTATGACTGTGTTACTATTTTTGCCTGGATGTTAACACAGATATGGGACCACTTTAGCAATGAATCAATGCGATCATTAAAAGGAAACATGTCACTGTGACCTCCAAGTAGTCGTACATGGTGGGAGTACATGTTAACAATTTGCATTTTTGCTCTGATTACTTTCTGTTTATTACCTCCGCCAAGGAGGTTCTGTTTTTGCCTGGGTTTATTTGTTTATTTGTTTGTTGGTTAGTTAGAAAGATAACTCAAAAAGTTATGGACAGATTTTCATGAAATTTTCAGGAAATGTTGATACTGGCACAAGGAACAAATGATTTAATTTTGGTGGTGATCAGGGGGGGCAGAAGGCACTGGGGGGGAGACAAGGGCGGGGGGGGGGCGTTTGGTTTGCCTGTCTGTTAGCAAGATAACTCAAAAAGTTATGGATGGATTTGGATGAAGTTTTTAGGAAATGTTGATTCTGGCACAAGGAACAAATGATTAAATTATGGTGGTGATGGGGGGGGGGAGTGCTTTTCTAGTTTACTTATATATATCGACATACAATTTCGTTGTACATGTGTACAGTATAATGACAATAAAGGCATTCTATTCTATTCTATTCTATTCTATTCTATTCTATTCTATTCTATTCTATTCTATTCTATTCTATTCTATTCTAAAATTTGCTCAGAGGTCTTATTTATGTCTTTGTGCATAAGAAATCAATATAAGTGAATCCCCAAAGGAATTTTGTGTTGGTAAATGCAAGTTACGCAAATTTACAGGATTTCAGTTCTGTTGCAACATGTTGATGGTCATATGAACTGTTTTCAGGTCCAAAATGTCCAATTTCATCACAATTAATATTATATTTTCATGTCACAAATGGCCAAGTTATATTTGAACTGAATTTACCTGAAAAACAAATATTCTATTCTTTTAGATTCCCCATTTTTTTCTTACCAGATTCTATCCTACATATCACGTTTTATTTTTACAGGTTGCAATATGGAGTATGGTGCTGATCCATCCTGCTTATGTTACGCCAATACATACATTAAGAATGTCACACGTCACTTTTTAAATCAACAGTTTTCTATTAATAAGCATTTTTATAAAGAAATAACAGTAACACATTACTTGAAAGTCTAGTTTATAATGCATTAAGCGCACATTCATAAGACATTATAACATACTTATAATGCATTATAAAAGTCATTACAACAGTTTATGATCATGTAAAACAACTTTTACCAAGGTTAATAAAGTATTATAAGTGTAGGCAGAATGTATTATAAATTCAGCTTTCAGAATGTTTTATACATCCATACCAAAGCAGTGTGAAGGAATTTATTTTTTTAGGTGGGGAACTTTTGTTAGGTTTTTTCACTGGTCCCTATACCCATCTATTTTAGGGATTTCATATTTATTAAAAAAAAAAAAAAAAAAAGTATGTGTTTGAATTAACAAAGATTTAGAGCTGCCACATTATTTTTTATTTATGTATAAAGCAACATGTAACACTTCTATTTACTGTCTGTGTTCTTTTAATGTTTTGTTTTTGCAAAATAAAGAGTTATTAAGAACACTTGGATGTATAATTTTTGACTTACACTTTACTTAGAACCAGCAGATACTGCTCATACGTCATCATACTTGTGTTATAATATCATCAGTCATCCTGTAACTTATTATTGATGTTTATAAGGCATTATTCAGTTTCAGAAACTACATGTCAGAGCAGTTCTGTGTCTTTATAACTAGCTAGCGTTATGATGGTTATAATGTTACGTAACCCAGGACTTGAGATTCTTCCTACAAACACTGTTGTCATTTTGGTATGGATGTATAAAACATTATGAAAGCTGAATTTATAATACATTATGCCTACACTTATAATGCTTTATTAACCTTGGTATAAGCTGTTGTACATGATCATAAACTGTTGTAATGACTTCTATAATGCATTATAAATGTATTATAATGTCTTATGAATGTGCGCTTAATGCATTATAAACTAGACCTTCAAATAAAGTGTTACTAAAAAGACAATTCTATATTGTTATTTCCTCTTTAGTATGATGATAAACTATACAATAAATAATTCTGATCCTAGTTTTTGCACAGGAATCATTTGTGTAAACGGTGACATGGCTGCCGAGCATCAGTATGATGGGATCTGTAACAACCATGTCACATCCGTCCACTGACACATTTTGTGTTTATGTGTCAGCTGTTATTGTTTTAGATCCACAATACTAACATTTATGAATAAGAGGAGAATTAGCAATAGTAAGTATATAAGTTTATTACTAATAAAGTACTGGTACTGAGCAGAGCATCATGGGTAATGTCACGTCAGTCCACCAGCAAAAGTTTTCACATACACGTGCTATTCAAAATCCAATATTTCTGAAAATATAGCTTCCACTGTCAAATAATATCAGTAGTCTGTGCACAAATGTATTAGTATTATTTCAACACAGTTCTATGCATTTCTTACAACTTTTTTTTTTTTGACAAAAATGGCCACTCATTTGACCCCCTAAGTAAATTTTAGCCGATTTATTTAATTTATTGGTAAGTAACTGCAGCTTAATGAATCTATTAATATGCTATAGTGAGTTGTGTTCAAACTTAGGAATTTTACTACGTTTAACACAAGGACAAGAATGATAAACCTTCCTGAAGTTGAATTTTAGATGACAAACTTGAATACTGACCTTCATTAACGTACCATCCGTTAGACTGAGCAAACTCCCAGATGTGATTTTTGTATAATACAGCGAACATACACTCATTTTTAAAGTACACCGAGTGCGCCGAGACTCTTTTATGAGGGAACGCTTCAGTTAAAAACATCAAAACTGTGATACAAAATTTCCCAGCTGAGATGACAGTGTGCCTGAGGTAAGATACTGGTGCACTTTTCTCTCTTTCCTTATTCTCTTGACATGAACAGGCAGTGCTCTCGCTGCACATCCAGATGCATTGTCTCCTGATGTATTTGATCATATCAGTCTGTGCCTCCTCCCACAGAAATCAGTTGACACATCAAAGCCCCTGAGGGAGGTGTGATAGTGAAGTGTGCCATGAAATTGTGGGGTCCAAACTCACACTCACACTCACAGTCACAGACAGACCACAGCCGAGTCGGAAAAAAGGAAAAGGAAGATGGTGTTTACTACGAAGAAAACAGGGTCATGGCAGATATATGTAGGTACAGTACAGTTACTGCAGCTGCTTTTATATCCAACAGAATGGAATCCATACAGCACAAACCCACATTCTTCATTCAGTATATGCAAAGAGATAAAAATTCTGCATTCATCTGTTAACCCATAAAGACCCAAACATCCAAAATCGACCAAAACTATCTACTGATCTAAAAGGTTTAACCCTTCAGTATCCAGGTGTGCTTTTGAGGCATGCTTTGCACTTTGTGTTAAAAAAGTTGATATTATTTTTCACAATTTAAATAAGGTTAGAATTCAAAAGTTGTTCATTTTTGCATGATCTTTAAAATTCTGGCCACCAACTAAAATTTAGAAAATTACAAGACTAGCATCTGTCTATTTGACATGAGTTTTGAAGCCCTCTACATGACCGGGGTGATATTTTTTGTTTGCTTGAAAAACCTGATGTATACAATTAGATACATGCAATACACTGATAATCCACTGGGGGGAGGAGTTTATTCACCAGAGGCCTTTCCAGTGACTCTACAAGACTGTCATTACTGGGGAAGGAGGCAGAACTTTGACAATTTTGAAAAGGAATTACCAATTTGTTAGACATGTTTGTGTTATATTATGTTTTTGTTTGTTCAAAAATAATAATATTTGAGCTCTGAGACCTGATGTATCAAATATGATACAAAATTGAAACTCATACATGGAAATTGATATTTGAAGAAAAAAATAAAAACAAAAAAAATGTTGTTCAGAAGGACCAATAAAGGCTCCAGTTTCAAAGAACTGGAATTTTCTGTCAGTGGTTTAATGGTTCAGGCTTTACAGGGTTAAGAAAGGTAAAATACAGGAACAATTAATTTGGAAACACAAAAGTAGTTGTGTGTCTTTATGGGTTAAAACTCCAGCTAAAGTTAGAAGAAGCCCGCATTCTTCATTCAGTATATGCAAAGAGATAAAAATTCTGCATTCATCTGTTAACCCATAAAGACCCAAACATCCAAAATCGACCAAAACTATCTACTGATCTAAAAGGTTTAACCCTCCGGTATCCAGGTGTGCTTTTTAGGCATGCTTTGCACTTTGTGTTAAAAAAGTTGATATTATTTTTCACAATTTAAATAAGGTTAGAATTCAAAAGTTGTTCATTTTTGCATGATCTTTAAAATTCTGGCCACCAACTAAAATTTAGAAAATTACAAGACCAGCATCTGTCTCCCAAGTGTGCCTAAAATGCACTATTTCTTCCATTATAACCACTGTTTTGATCCGTAAGCCATTAAGGCATAAATCCTGCTTTTACTGATATCTGGGCTTCATTTGAGAGGTGAGGGTCTAAATTAACCCTTTCATGCCTAGTGGTCACTACAGTGGACAGCTGTTCAAAGGTATTCTCTTGTATATTTATAGATTCTGTTGTTTTAGTTCCATATCAGCCAACACAGAGGACACTTATGCATCATCCCATACACTGTAATTCATACAATTACTGTAAGTTTGCTGTTCTAGATAAACCTGATCTGCAGTTACACATTTGACATAAAAAAGAAAATGCTAACTGTTATTAGACTGTAATTAACGATTTTGTTTTGTTTTTTTTTTAAACAAAAAGGCTGTTAAAATGTGAGAAAACATCAGAATAGCAACATTAAACATGTTTTATTTCATAATTTTCACACAGTATATCAGTAAATACATGTTTCTTTGCTTCTAAAATTGAACAAATAGTGTCCAGCTGAGTGAACATTTTTGTCACTCCATGAAAAATAGGTTCATAATTTTATTTATTTATTTATTTTTTTCATGTGTTAAAAGGAATGAAAAGACTCAGGAAAAAAAAAACAAAAAAACTTCTATAATGTTCTCATAATTCATGCATGAAAGGGTTAATTAATTATCGTTGTTAATGTTGCTGTTAATCATTGACATTTGCCAGGCTGCAAAAATCAAATAATATGTAATCCAATTTTTATGTAGTATTTTGAAAAAAACAAAAATCCCCCCAAAAAAAAAAAAAATTTTGTGTTTTTTGCATCAAAAAAATGTAGTGACATCAAGATGAAAAGAGATCATTTAAAGAGTAAAAAAATCTAAAATGAATGATTATTTGACAACAGCAAAAATGTCAACTGTTACCCTGTAAAAGAACCTCAAAAAGTCCCTTAATTCAATATTGACCCATATATTTGCAGAAAAATTCACTTTCTCTCCAGTTTTCTCTATTTCTGATATAATAACCCAAAATTTTAATTGGAGCTTTAACAACTACATAATTAGTAAATCAAATATAGGAAAACCTGATTTTCACTCGCTGAAAATAATTGATGGTGATAAATCACTTAACCCTACATATCATATTTGATACATGAGTTTTGAAGCCCTCTACATGATCAGGGTGATATTTTTTTTTTGCTTGAAAAACCTGATGTATACAATTAGATACATGCAATACACAGATAATCCACTGGGGGGAGGAATTCATTCACCAGAGGCCTTTCCAGTGACACTACAAAACTGTCATTAATGAGGAAGGAGGCAGAACTTTGACAATTTTGAAAAGGAATTACCAATTTGTTAGACAGGTTTGTGTTATATTATGTTTTTGTTTGTTCAAAAATAATAATATTTGAGCACTGAGACCTGATGTATCAAATATGATACAAAATTGAAACTCATACATGGAAATTGATATTTGAAGAAAAAAATAAAAACAAAAAAAAAAATGTTGTTCAGAAGGACCAATAAAGGCTCCAGTTTCAAAGAACTGGAATTTTCTGTCAGTGGTTTAATGGTTCAGGCTTTACAGGGTTAAGAAAGGTAAAATACAGGAACAATTAATTTGGAAACACAAAAGTAGTTGTGTGCCTTTATGGGTTAAAACTCCAGCTAAAGTTAGAGGAAAACAATTGTTTATTGAGCTTCTAAGATCCATGTGTAAATCCACCCCCCCCCACCCCCCAGTAATCCATACCAGATTCACACCTCCAGTGTCATGCAAGGCCGTCTTTGGCTTAAACCCAGATTTGCGTGACCTGAGAGCTTGGGTCCAGGTTTCTGCAGATGCTTAATCTGCCTAAGATGAGTGTGAGAAGACACATTCTTATTCTACTTCAGTACTAAAGCTGCCCAGCCAGCCAGAAAACCTGTTGGTCAATTCTGATGTAATTAAGTCTGACTTGACTTCGACGACCGCAGGTAGACTCGGTTGTATAAACAGCAGCTCAGGTTTTAATGAGAAAATGAGAAAATCAAATCCATCATAAAGCTGTGGTCCATTTATTTCACTCATATCAATAGTCAACAGAACCAAGACTCACCTTTTTTTTTTTTTTTCTTTTTTTTAAACGATGGTGTGATTATTGCAGTCGCATGTTTTTTTTAGAACACAAAACAAATGGTAAATTACACCACAACGACTGAGTTTTTCCTGCCTTATGCTTACATGTAACTAATGATGCAGGTCTATGTGTGTGGAGCTATCAACCAGGAGAATAAATGTAACACTGACGAACAGAGATGAAACCAAACAGAAAGATCACCAAATCTACTAACTGCTATAATAAGCCTATGAACCACTGTTTTAGTACACTGTAAAAAATGACTGTAGAATTAACACCAAAAAGTTGTAAAATTGCAGCATAAAAAAACTGTAAGTGACAATACAATGTTAAGTTGTTTATTTGAAAAGATTTTTGTGTTAACGATTAAATCAAATATAGCTGTAGTTTTTACAGGAACAGTAAACAAAAACAGATTTGTATGTAGAAATGATGTATTTCAACTGTTTTGAGAAAATAAAACTGTAAACTGAAAAACAATGTGGCGCCGTTTAAATTACAAGACCATAATGTTGAAATAACGGCATATTTGCTTTTTTTTTTTTTTTTTTTTTTAATAAAACAGTCATTTAAAAAAAGTAAACATTTACAATGTAACATTTTAAACTTGTACATTAATGGGTTGGTAGAGTTGGTAGAGCGGCTCATCCAATAACCAAAGGGTTGGTGGTTCAAATCCTGGCTCCAACTGTCCATATGTCCACCCTAAATTGCTACCAGTTGGACCTGGTGGTTTTGGAAAGTGCTTTGGACACCATGAGGGTGTAGAAAATGTGCTAAATAAGTGCAGTCCATTTGCCATTTAAATCCAATGTTAACAAGAAAAGGAATCGGAGAGTGCAGACCTCCACCATGAGAGATCTGCCCCGCCCCCTTCATTTTGTTCATTATTTTCTTCATTTTTCTTCATTTCATTTTATATTCTTTTTTGTTGGTTTTGTTCAATATTTTCTTCATTTTTGGTCATTTTGTTTTTATATTTTCTTCATTTTTCTTCATTATTTTCTTAATTTTTCTTCATTGTGATTTTATGTTCATTTTTTAAAAATTTTGTTCAATATTTCTATTTTCTTCATTTTTGTGCATTTTGTTCATTATTTCCTTCATTTGTGTTCATTTAATTTTATATTTTCTTCATTTTTGTGCATTTTGTTCATTATTTTCTTTTTGTTTTTTTTCTTTTTTTTGTGTTCATTTAATTTTACATTTTGTTCATTTTTGTGCATTTTGTTCATTATTTACTTCAGTTGTGTTTATTTAATTTTTATATTTTCTTCATTTTTGTGCATTTTGTTCATTATTTCCTTCATTTGCGTTCATTTAATTTCTGTATTTTCTTCCTTTTTGTGCATTTTGTTCATTATTTCCTTCATTTGCGTTCATTTAATTTTATATTTTCTGCATTTTTGTGCATTTTTTTCATTATTTCCTTCATTTGTGTTCATTTAATTTTACATTTTCTTCATTTTTGTGCATTTTGTTCATTATTTCCTTCAGTTGCGTTCATTTAATTTTATATTTTCTGCATTTTTGTGCATTTTTTTCATTATTTCCTTCATTTGTGTTCATTTAATTTTACATTTTCTTCATTTTTGTGCATTTTGTTCATTATTTTCTTTTTTTTTTTTTTCTTTTTTTTGTGTTCATTTAATTTTACATTTTGTTCATTTTTGTGCATTTTGTTCATTATTTACTTCATTTGTGTTTATTTAATTTTTATATTTTCTTCATTTTTGTGCATTTTGTTCATTATTTCCTTCATTTGCGTTCATTTAATTTCTGTATTTTCTTCCTTTTTGTGCATTTTGTTCATTATTTCCTTCATTTGCGTTCATTTAATTTTATATTTTCTGCATTTTTGTGCATTTTTTTCATTATTTCCTTCATTTGTGTTCATTTAATTTTACATTTTCTTCATTTTTGTGCATTTTGTTCATTATTTCCTTCAGTTGCGTTCATTTAATTTTATATTTTCTGCATTTTTGTGCATTTTTTTCATTATTTCCTTCATTTGTGTTCATTTAATTTTACATTTTCTTCATTTTTGTGCATTTTGTTCATTATTTCCTTCATTTGCATTCATTTAATTTCTGTATTTTCTTCATTTTTGTGCATTTTGTTCATTATTTCCTTCATTTGTGTTCATTTAATTTTTGTATTTTCTTCATTTTTGTGCATTTTGTTCATTATTTTCTTCATTTGTGTTCATTTAATTTTTGTATTTTCTTCATTTTTGTGCATTTTGTTCATTATTTACTTCATTTGTGTTTATTTAATTTTTATATTTTCTTCATTTTTGTGCATTTTGTTCATTATTTCCTTCATTTGCGTTCATTTAATTTCTGTATTTTCTTCCTTTTTGTGCATTTTGTTCATTATTTCCTTCATTTGCGTTCATTTAATTTTATATTTTCTGCATTTTTGTGCATTTTTTTCATTATTTCCTTCATTTGTGTTCATTTAATTTTACATTTTCTTCATTTTTGTGCATTTTGTTCATTATTTCCTTCATTTGCGTTCATTTAATTTTATATTTTCTGCATTTTTGTGCATTTTTTTCATTATTTCCTTCATTTGTGTTCATTTAATTTTACATTTTCTTCATTTTTGTGCATTTTGTTCATTATTTCCTTCATTTGCATTCATTTAATGTCTGTATTTTCTTCATTTTTGTGCATTTTGTTCATTATTTCCTTCATTTGTGTTCATTTCATTTCTGTATTTTCTTCATTTTTGTGCATTTTGTTCATTATTTTCTTCATTTGTGTTCATTTAATTTTTGTATTTTCTTCATTTTTGTGCATTTTCTTCATTATTTTCTTCATTTGTGTTTATTTAATTTTTATATTTTCTTCATTTTTGTGCATTTTGTTCATTATTTCCTTCATTTGCGTTCATTTAATTTCTGTATTTTCTTCCTTTTTGTGCATTTTGTTCATTATTTCCTTCATTTGCGTTCATTTAATTTTATATTTTCTGCATTTTTGTGCATTTTTTTCATTATTTCCTTCATTTGTGTTCATTTAATTTTACATTTTCTTCATTTTTGTGCATTTTGTTCATTATTTACTTCATTTGCATTCATTTAATTTCTGTATTTTCTTCATTTTTGTGCATTTTGTTCATTATTTCCGTCATTTGTGTTCATTTCATTTCTGTATTTTCTTCATTTTTGTGCATTTTGTTCATTATTTTCTTCATTTGTGTTTATTTAATTTTTGTATTTTCTTCATTTTTGTGCATTTTGTTCATTATTTTCTTCATTTGTGTTCATTTAATTTTTATATTTTCTTCATTTTTGTGCATTTTGTTCATTATTTCCTTCATTTGCGTTCATTTAATTTCTGTATTTTCTTCATTTTTGTGCATTTTGTTCATTATTTCCTTCATTTGCGTTCATTTAATTTCGGTATTTTCGTCATTTTTGTGCATTTTGTTCATTATTTTCTTCATTTGCGTTCATTTAGTTTCTGTATTTTCTTCATTTTTGTGCATTTTGTTCATTATTTCCTTCATTTGTGTTCATTTCATTTCTGTATTTTCTTCATTTTTGTGCATTTTGTTCATTATTTCCTTCATTTGTGTTCATTTAATTTGATCTTTTCTTCATTTTTGTGCATTTTGTTCATTATTTTCTTCATTTTTCTTCATTTTGTTTATATATTTTCATCATTTTTGTGCATTTTGTTCATTTCTTTCCCTTCATTTGAGTTCATTCTGATGCTGTGAGTCCACTCCTCCTTCTGATTGGACTAGCCCCCCCCCCTCCGATCACCACCAAAATGTAATCATTTCTTCCTTGTGCCAGTATCAACATTTCCTGAAAATTTAATGAAAATCTGCCCATAACGTTTTGAGTTATCTTGCTAACAAACAAACAAACAAACACACAAACACACAAAGCAAAGTGATCACAATACCTCCTGGTGTAAGTAAATCTACATGTTTAAAATGTTAAATCTACATGTTACTCCATCAGTATGTTTACAGTTGGATTTTTTTTTTTTTTTTACAGTACTGTTCTGGGAACCACAGCTGCCAGTCTTTTTCCGTAAAAACAACAGGATTTTTTTTTTTTTTTTTACAGTGTATTAACGCAGGTATTTGAAGTGTTCAGATTGTTATTCTTAGATGTGAGGTAAAATACAACCTCAAATCAATAAAGAGTAAGAAGGTTTCTCTGAGCTTGACACAGTGAGTTTACTTGTGTGACGTCTTCTTTAATAGCTTTGGTGTCACATATAATATGGATTTAAACTACAGGCTTCATTATTTCCCAGCGTCCTGTTGTAAATTCCGGTGCATCCGCAGGCCTGGATTAATTTACGCACTCGTACACTCCAGGATGCATCTTTGAATAGCGTTGACCTGCAGGGCCTGTGGCCATCTGTGGCCCGTCTCCACCCCCCTCGCAGAGTGAGAAAAACCCCAGCTGCTCTTTTGGCTGCAGCAGAACTCACCAGGAGGAGTATTTAAAAATCCCTAATCTATCATTCTGCCCAGCCAGCCCTGTCTCCGCTGGCTGGCTTAGAACCTACAACGATTTGCACTGTCCATTCCACAAGAGAGACATCGTTACTGCTTAGTTAATCTATCACACGGGGAGTGAAAAAGGAAAAGTCACTGGGATCATCCATAATGATTTGAGCTTTACTGGGATCATATGTAAACGACCCCTACGGTATCAAATAGCAAAGAAATATTTCGGTAAGACTTTATAATAAGGACGCACTATGAAGCATTAGTTAAGCATTAACAAATACTGAATTCATCATTTATAAAGCAGATTTCTGACATGAATACTCATTAATATATGGTTTATAAGCACAGTTCTAAATGTTTTATGCATCATTAGTTATGGATTAACAAATACTGTATTCATCATTTATAAAACAGATTTCTGACATGAATACTCATTAATATATGGTTTATAAGCACAGTTATGACAGTTTTACTCATCATTAACCCTCCAGTATCCCATCCAGCAAGGCCCTTACAAAGCACCAAGTGTGCCTTTTTCGCACACTTGTCGAATAATGTAAAAAAAAAAAAAAATTCTCATACAGTTTGTTTTTAATTCTTTTACACTTCTTTCTATTTAGTCAACTTGAGCCGTAAATAAAAATACCAAATACTCAATAATTGTCACTTTTTTTTTTAACCCTTTAAATGCTGTGTTTGTATTGTGAACAAAACACTTTTTTGGATGCAAAAAAATATTTTTTTCTTCAATATACTACATAAAAAGTGGATCACATATTATTTGATTTTTGCAGCCTGGCATATGTCAATGATTAACTACAACATTGGTTAATTTGCATTATTATTTTTGGCGCTAGGTCAAATGTTCAAAAATACTAACATCTGTCACGAAGTGTGCGTAAAATGCACACCTATAAATCAAACTATTAAATATTATATATTGATTTATTTTTCTGCTCTAATTTGATTTTATTTTTGTAAATCCAGGTCAGCCGTAATCATACAGATCAAATGGAAGAAATAGTGCGTTTTAGGCACACTTGGGAGACAGATGCTAGTCTTGTAATTTTCTTTTGTTTACAATGTGCACATTTTAGTTGGTGTCCAGAATTTTAAAGATCATGCAAAAATGAACAACTTTTGAATTCTGATCTTATTTAAATTGTGAAAAATAATATGAAGTTCTTTAAAACAAAGTGCAAAGTGTGCCTAAAAGGCGCACCCAGATACCGGAGGGTTAATAAGAACATTAGTTATGGATTAACAAATACTGAATTCATCTTCTTATAATATTCTATTCTATTCTATTCTATTCTATTCTATTCTATTCTATTCTATTCTATTCTAGTTTAGTCTAGTCTAGTCTAGTCTAACATTAGTTATGGATTAACAAATACTGTATTCATCATTTATAAAGCATATTTCTGACATGAATACTCATTAATATATGGTTTATAAGCACAGTCATAAATGTTTTACTCATCATTCATAAGCTCATCTGCAATGGACTTAATGATTGTATTTTCATAATGTATAAATTATGGATTCAGCATTTAAACATTTTGTATTGCATCACTTACAAACCAGTTATGATGTGCATTTATGCTCGCACATACACTGATCAGACATGTACTAATGGTTAGTGAATATGCTAGTGGGCATTTTATACTAACTCACAAATTTATTTTCCAATAGATGTCTTATAAACAGTAATTAATACAAGAATCCATTATTTGAGGTAGTTATAAAGCACTTACTACTCCTTAATTCAGTCTATGGTGTGAGCTCATCTAAAGTGTGGATGATCTATGCCAGGGGTGTCAAACTCATTTTAGTTCAGGGGCCACATTCAGCCCAGTATGATCTCAAGCGGGCCGAACCAGTAAAATAATAACAGTGGAAAAAAGCAAAATGAAATTATGATAATGTTAGCATCTACAAAAATCTGAATAACATGAACTGGAAACATCTTAAGATAAACAAGTCCAATTTTAACAATATATAATTATTATTAGATTTTTTTTTTTTGGCTTAATTCAAGATTTTTTTGCTTAATTGAAGATTTTTTTTTTTTTTGCTTAGTTCAAGATTTTTATTTATTTATTTTTTTTGCTTAATTGAAGAATTTTTTTTTGCTTAATTGAAGACTTTTTTTGCTTAATTGAAGATTTTTTTTGCTTAATTCAAGATTTTTTTTTTGCTTAATTCAACATTTTTTTTTTTTTATCAGCTACAAAAATCTGAACAACACGAACAACTGGAAGTCCAGTTTTAACAATGTTATGCCTCAGTTTATCAGTTTATCATTTACACATGTGCATTCCAATTACAAATGCACGAAACATTTAATAACAGGCAGAATATTGGTAAAACTGCATTTACTTATCTTAAGACATTTCAGTTTTTTCACATTTTTTGTAAAATAACAGTTTTTAATGGAAACATTTTCATGTGTTTTACTTTTTTTGTTTACACTAAAACAAAGATAAAATTGGCTGTTTTCACTATTTATAGGTTTAATATGATAGTAATTTACTGGTTCTGACTCACTTGGGATCTAATTGGTCTGTATGTGGAATCTGAATTAAAATGACTTCGACATCCTTGATTGTTAATATCTAGAGTGTAATTTTTGCATTTCACAAATTCATCCCACGGGTTGCATGTTTGACACCTGTGATCTATGCCATGAAAAGCATTTACAAACTAGAAGCACTCGGAGAGCGCAGACCTCCGCCAAGGCTGATCAGTGCCCCCCCCCGTGGGCCCCCCCACGCCAAGGAGGTTATGTTTTTGCCAGGGTTTGTTTGTCTGTCTGTCTGTTTGTCCGTCTGTTAGTGTGCAACATAACTCAAAAAGTTATGGACATATTTTGATGAAATTTTCAGGGTTTGTTGGAAATGCCGCCTCGCCCCCCCACCCCCCCACCCCCGTGGGCCCCCCCACCCCCAATCACCACCAAAATTTAATCATTTCTTCCTTATCCCATTTCCAACAAACCCTGAAAATTTCATCCAAATCTGTCCATAACTTTTTGAGTTATGTTGCACACTAACGGACAGACAGACAGACAGACAAACAAACAAACAAACAAACCCTGGCAAAAACATAACCTCCTTGGCGGAGGTAATGAGATTTAAAGGTTTGCAATGTCTAAAGACTCACAAAAGTGTCAATTATTCTAACAAAGGAAAGACACAGCACATGGGATTATAAAACTGCATGATTGAATGATGAACTAGAAGAACTCGGAGAGCGCAGACCTACGCCAAGTCTGATCAGTGCCCCCCCCCGTGGGCCCCCCCACGCCAAGGAGGTTATGTTTTTGCCAGGGTTTGTTTGTCTGTCTGTTTGTCTGTCCTTTAGTGTGCAACATAACTCAAAAAGTTATGGACAGATTTTGACAAAATTTTCTGGTCTGCGCCCCCCCCCCCCCCCGATCACCACCAAAATTTAATCATTTCTTCCTTATCCCATTTCCAACAAACCCTGAAAATTTCATCCAAATCTGTCCATAACTTTTTGAGTTATGTTGCACACTAACGGACAGACAAACAGACAAACAAACAAACAAACCCTGGCAAAAACATAACCTCCTTGGCGGAGGTAATGATTATGATTATGAATGATTAGTAGAATATTTATAACTGTGCTTATAAACCATATACTAATGAGTATTCGTATCAGAAATATGCTTTATAAATAATGAATTCAGTATTTGTTAATGCTTAACTAATGCTTCATAGTGTGTACTTATTATAAAGTGTTACCAATATTTCCCCTTCTGCTCATCACAGCCTTTTTTTTTTTTTTTTTAATCATTCTTTCATAATTTCATTACATCAGATTACCCTGGTGATTACCTCTGGATCCCTTGCATCCTGTGCTGTAAACTGTATACTCACTTGGCGCGGCACAATAAGCCTGTGAGGTAATCGGACATCCCGCAGAGATAACAGAATTAGCAATAACTCTTTAATGGCGGATGCCGTTTTATGAACACCGGCTGTGTGCCAGAGCAGCTTATACAAAAAAGGGTAATTTTAATCAAGTTATTGAACATGGATGATTAAATACATATTTACATTGCAGGGATATTAGTCAAATGAAAAGCTATATTTTCATTAGTGCGACCATGCTGCGCTGCTTGATGTCCGGTAGAATGCACATCATCAAAGGGTCATCGCTGCTTCATCCTCAGTCGGGTTTAAAAGCACTGTGGCGTTGACCTAAAGGTAATTTAGTTATCAATTTAACCCTTTCATGCATCAATTATAAGAACCGTAAATGAGATTTTTTTCTTGAGTGTTTTTATTCCTGTTTAGGCATAAAAAAAAATTTTAAAAAATCAATGCAATTGTTTTTTTTTTTTTTGTTTTTTTTTAATGAACTGGTTTTTCATGCAGTTACAAAAGCATCCACTCAGCTGGACACCATGCATTTAACCCTTTCATGCACAGCGGTCACTCCAGTGGACAGTTATTCTCCAGCTGTTCTCTTGTATATTCATGGATTTTGTTGTTTTAGTTCCATATCAGCCACACTCAAAAAAATAATTAGGCCAAAAATGTTGACTTTATGTATTTTAATTACATGTAAATTTTCCATGTAATTTTATTACATAAGTTTAATGTAAAGAGTTGCATTTAATACAATGTTTTTTCTATCAAATTGAGTCCATATGAATAAATTAAATACCTTCAGTCACATTTGCTTTAGTTAATGCAAACTTTTACATAAACTGTGTTTGACTATGATGCTCAGCCTTTTTATGTGATCTACTGTAGTAAATAAAGTTTACTTTATTTGTTTAGATTCACTTCATACTAAGCTAATAACTAATACTACATATTCACATTATGTTTGACTTTTTCGGATAAATAAACTTTAAATTTCATATACTTCAGTTATATTTTACTTTAAAATATTACTTCATGTTTATTAGAGCCAAGAATCATTTTTTTGAGTGCAACACAGTGGACACTTATGCATCATCTCATACACTGACATTCATACCATTACTGTAACTTGACTGTTCTAGATAATCCTGACCTGCAGTAACATGTTTGAGTGCAAAAAAAAAATGCAAATTATTATTAGATTGCAATTAACAGGATTTTATTTATTCATTTATTTATTTATTTATTGCTTTTTCAAACAAACAGTTTTGGGGTTTTTTTGCATATTATTTCAATAAAGTAAGTAATAACTAGTATTAGAGTATAATAAAATATGAGAAAACATCAAATTAGCAGCATTAAAATGCACAGTATATCAGTAAATGCATGTTTCTTTGCCTTTAAAATTTAACACACGGTGTCCAGCTGACTGGGCATTTTTATAACGCCATGAAAAATAGGTTGATGAAAAAAATTAAATTGCATTGTTTTTTTTGTTTTTTTTTTCATGCCTAAAGAGGAATAAAAACACTCAGGAAAAAAAAAAAAAAAAAAAATCTTGATTAAGGTTCTCATAAATCATGCATGAAAGGGTTAATTTTTGAAGCAAAGAAACATGTATTTAAAACCCATAATCAGAAAGTCATATACTGTGTGAAAACTATTCATTCATTCATTTTTTGTTTATTTCGAGCATTTACAGAATACATGCAAATTCAAAATTCCAAAATCATTCATCTACACTCGAAAAGGAGTTGGAAGAAGAAAAACTATGAAACAAAAACATTTTTCATGCAGATAATCTGATGTTTTCTCACATTTTAACATACTCTAATACACTGTAAGCCCAGACTTTGTATTTACTAAAATGCTTTAATTACAATTTACTTAAATGATTTAAGTTTTATTACATTACTATAAAATGTTAAGTATATTCTACTAATTTGTAGACATAGTCGAAAGTACAAAAAAGTTCAAGTTGAATGAATTTAAATCACTAAGTTTTAGTCATGACCACACCTTTTTATCTCCACATTGCATTGTGGGTATTGGGCATGTTGTTGAAAATGTGTTATTTTTCTGTGCAGGGGTTCAGTGGGGTTGTGGTGTTAGTGTTAATTTGGACTGAATGTGTGTCTGGCAGTGTTTATTGGCCTTTTTGTGTTTGTTTTTGTATTTTTGTAGAGCTGCACCATGAGTTAGAGCCATAGGAAGAACAATGGATTTACTGTTCAACCAATATTGTGCTTGTTCAATGTAAATCTTTATACCATGCCAAAATAAAAGCACACTCTGTACTGGCAAATTACATTGAGTTAATTTCCTGCCTAATTTCCACCCACATTACTGTATATTAGGTTTAATAAATATACAAAGCAATTTATATTGCAAAAGATTTTAATTTAAACCAGCTCGGAATTGTGTACAATGAACTGATGATATTAAGTCTAATGATTATACAAAGCAATTGACATTACAACAAATTTTAAGTTAAATTAACTTGGCATTTAGTGTGTTGTACTTCAAATAGCAATTCCATTCAAATCAAGCATTTAACCCTTTCATACACGAATTATGAGAACCTTAATCAAAATTTTTTCCTGAGTGATTTTATTCCTCTTTAGGCATGAAAAAAAGTGATTTAAAATTTTCTTCTGAAAAAAAAAAAAAAAAAAAACATTAAAAAAATAATAATGAAAAAAAAAAAAAAATTCTTATGAACCTGTTTTTCATGAAGTTGCAAAAATATCCACTCAGCTGGACACCACACGTTTAATTTTTGACGCACAGAAACATGTATTTACTGATGAACTGTGTGAAAACTATGGGGAGGGTTTGTGATTCTGGGGGTTTATGCTCAGGAGAGATCTACATAATGTTACCAATTCAGTCAGAAAAGATATGTAGTGTCTTAAAACTTTAATAACGATATGTGTAAAAAAAAAAACAAAACAAAAAAAAACAATGAAAAGAACAACAAAATTCATGAATGTACAAGAGGACAGCTGAAGAATAGCTGTCCACTGTAGTGACCAGTATGCATGAAAGGGTTAAGTTTAATACACTCAAGTTGTCATTACTCATTACTTACATTTTTTAAGGTAACCGGTTTACTCAAATTTTTAAAGTAAACTCAACTTATTCAGTCTTACAGTGTACTAGTTATTACTAACTTCATGGGGATAATATACCAAAAAAAAAAAAAAAAAAAAAAAACCTGTTTTGATTAACAAAACTGTTAATTACAGTCTAATAACAATTAGCAATTGATTTAAAACATACTAGTGCAGATCAGGTTTATCAAGAATAGCAAAATTACAGTAACAGTATGAATTGCAGTGGATGACATGATGCGTAAGTGTCCACTGTGTCAGCTGATATAATAATAATAATAATAATAATAATAATAATAATAATAATAATAATGATAATAATGATAATAATAATACGTTGCATTTATAAAACACTTTTCATTCAGCAGAATCTCAAAGTGCTACAGAGAGAAGATATGGAACCAAAATAATAAAACCTATGAATATACAAGAGAACAGAATAACTGTCCACTGTAGTGACCACGATGCATGAAAGGGTTAAAACAGCCACCGCTGGTTGTCCAAGGTAACAAAACATTTTCATGTCTTTGCACTAGGGTGCTCTGCATTTCCTCTTTGGGTTTGGTTTTTAATAGAGGCAGCCTTCGGCATATAGTTTAGGTTCCCCGGTGAGCTACGCTCAGCAGTGGCAGGCAGACTTTGTTTTCACCCATCTGACATGTTCTGGGCTATTTCTTTCTCAAAAATGATTGTGATTCCCAACCACATTTCAGAAAATCAATGAGATCTGCTTGAAGGGGAGAGAGAGGGTAAAAGAACAGGGTGTGAAGAGATCAATCATCCTCCTTCGACCATTTTCATGCAACACATCATACAAGAAAACATGGTCAAGAACATACATGTGAATCCGCAAGCTCTAGTTTGACAGCGTGAAGAGGAATAAGCTCAAATCCATAACATTAACCTGTTTTTGAGCTATTTATTAAATATGCTTACTTTTATTGATCACATCCTCTTTATGTCTCCGACAAATACATATTATTCCAGTGTCAGTATCACGTAAATTTAGTTTAACAGTGGGGGATTATTATAGTAGGAAAACCAATGCATTATAGAAAAGAAATATGTAGATGTCATTAAAAATAAAACATATTTTGTACATCTATATACAGAGGTGTAGTCCAGGATATACAGCCTATACCAGGGGTGTCAAACTCATTTTAGTTCCATTCCACATTCAGCTAAATTTGATCTGCAATGGGCCGAACCAGTAAAATAATAACATAATAATATATAAATAATGTCAACTCCAAACATTTCTCTATGGTTTAGAGCAAAAAAAGAAAATTTACATGATGTAAAGGTTTATATCTACAAACTATCCTTTCAAAAGATGTGAATAACATGAACAAACTGAAAAAAAAACAAGTGTAATTTTAACACTATTATGCCTCAGTTTATCATTTACACGTGTACATTATAACTTACAGATCACAGTGGATCTACAAACACACAAAACATTGAGTGACAGGTGGAATATTGTTAAAATTGTACTTACTTCTCTTAAGACATTTCAGGTTATTCATATTTCTTCAGGTTATTCACATTTTTTGCAAAATTATACTTTGTTGTAGTGTAAATACATGAAAATATTTACATTTACAAAGAAACATTTGGAGTTGTCATTATTTATATGTTATTATAATAGTATTTTACTGGTCCTGCCCACTTTAGATTGAATTGCTCTGAATGTGGAACCTGAACTAAAAGGATTGTTAATAGTGTCAGTTTTGCATTTCACAAATTCATCCCCAGGGCCAGACTGAACCCATTGGTGGCCCAGATTTGGCCCCTGGGCCGCATGTTTTACACCTGTGGCGTATACCTACTTATTTTTCGGTCATTGCATATACCCACTTCTAAATCCCCCTGATGCACACCGTTCAGTAGTATCTGAGCCAAATTACCCATGTTTTCCCCTAGGATGGTTAAGCCATGACCCGCCCTACTCTGCCTCTAATTGGCTAGTACTCACTGCCTTCACTGATTAGATTGGTTAACTTTAGGCATGAGGACTGATGAGCCAATCAGAGGCAGAGTAGGGCGGGTCATGCCCAGGAAAATATTGCTGACTAGTGCTGGCCACCTCTGGTGCCAGTTCCACCCCAGTTGATTGACAGGTCACTGCATGTCTCGTTGAAAAATACGCGATTATTGGAAATGTGAACGTGAAAGGCAGAATAAATGTCTTTAAAATGACTGACACGTATTGAGAGAACCTACTTTCATGGAATACAAAATTCTGAGGTAAGTTTTAAGGTGGTTTCAGAATGAGTCACTGTTTTAAACTACTGACCATATGACTACACATTTAGAGAAGAAAAAATGTTGTCAATAGTTAAACTGTATAAGTAGGTTAACGTTATGAAAGGCTAGCATTATGAAAGGCTAACGTTATCCTATGTTTGCCTCATGTTGAATACATTTACATTCATGCAGGTGCTTGTGTGACCAGTAAAACCTACAAACTGCTCCTGATTAAGTCATGATAATTTTATAATAGTCAGCAAATACTACTGATGGACTTTGGGTAAACTAAATAGAGTAGTCTGACATGTCACTGTTTTTAAAATAAGACATTTTTCTGGGCTACTTAAAAAAACAAACAAAAAAAAAACACAAAAATTGGGAGTATACCCACTTCTCCAGGGTATACTTACTTATTTTTCAGTCATTATACCCACTTCTAAATCCCCCTGATGTGCACCATTCACTAGTATCTGAGCCAAATTACCCATGTTTTCCCCTAGGATGATGAAGTCATGACCCGCCTTGCTCTGCCTCTAATTGGCTAGTACTCACTGCCTTCACTGATTAGATTGGTTAACTTTAGGCATGAGGACTGATGAGCCAATCAGAGGCAGAGTAGGGCGGGTCATGCCCAGGAAAATATTGCTGACTAGTGCTGGCCTCCTCTGGAACCTGACTGGACACCTCAGGTGCCAGTTACACCCCAATTGATTGACAAGTCACTGGACGTCTCATTGAAAAATGCGCGATTATTGGAAATGTGAATGTGAAAGGCAGAATAAACATCTTTAACATGACTGACACGTATTGAGAAAACCTACTTTCATGCAATACATAATTCTGAGGTAAGTTTTAAGGTGGTTTCAGAATGAGTCACTGTTTTAAACTACTGACCATATGACTGCACATTTAGAAGAGAAAAGATGTTGTCAATAGTTAAACTGTATAAGTAGGCTAACGTTATGAAAGGCTAGCATTATCCTATGTTTGCCTCATGTTGAATACATTTCCATTCATGCAGCTGCTTGTGTGACCAGTAAAACCTACAAACTGCTCCTGATCAAGTCATGATCATTTTATCATAGTCAGCAAATACTACTGATGGATTTTTGGGTAAACTAAATAGAGTAGTCTGACATGTCACTGTTTCTAAAATAAGATGTTTTTCTGGACTACTTAAAAAAAAAAAAAAAAAAAAGGCAAAACTTGAGAGTATACCGACTTCTCAAGGGACCACTACATCACTGTCTATGTGTGATGTATGCAATCTTTAGTGTTTCTATATTTTTATCTACCTGTAAGAAAAAGTCAGTTACGTGCACATAATGATAATAAACATTCTTGAATCTTGAATATTTTATCTTTAGTTGTCACTTAGCATCGTCAACAACAACTAAAGACATATTAGTTTTTATTCTCAGCATGTTTTCAAAGCATTCTGGGCCTACAGCTGTCGTCATTTTTTCTGTTTACAGTTACATTTCTCTATAATACAACTGAGTGACTCCCCCCTGGTAAATCTGTTCATCTCCCTGGGACTCTGGTCGTCTGAACACAGCTGCTCTTTACTGTCAATCTTGGTCACTTATCTATCTTGTGGGTAACTCTGCTCCCCAGTCGTTCACTATTCCTTGTCTGTGTTCGGCTCAGCGTGAGCTTGTTTCTTACACTATGTGAACATTCAGTGGAAGATTTAGACCTGCACTCCTTGCAGACAAAGGACCGTCACATCCACATCCCTTCAGAATGTCACACTGCCTTGACTTTTTTAATAAATGTCAGAGTGCTGCAGGCATGATTGTTTTTAGTTGATTGGTTGTTATATTTCACTAAACCCACTTTTATTATTCTTTGGTACATTTTTTTTGTGTATTTGGTCTCTAATAGTTCCAAAAGTTGGAATTTGAACCCTCCAGGTGCTGCGAAGCAATCTTTATATTCATTTTGGCAAAAATCGAGTGGATTTCTTCAACCTGTTTTAATTCCTGCTTAACCCTTTCATGCACGAATTCTGAGAACCTTAATCAAAATTTTTTCCCTGAGTGTTTTTATTCCTCTTTAGCCATGAAAAAAACAATACGACTGAAAAATTTCCTCGGAAAAATAAATTTAAAAAAATGAATAAAATAAAATCAAAATAATTTTAAAAATTCAAAAATACATTAAAAAAATAATAATGAAAAAAAAAAAAAAAAACTTATGAACCTATTTTTCATTAAGTTGCAAAAATGTCCACTCAGCTGGACACCACACGTTTAATTTTTGATGCACAGAAACATGTATTTACTGATAAATTGTGTGAAAACTATGGGGAGGGCTTGTGACTCTGGGGGTTTATGCTCAGGAGAGATCTACATAATGTTACCAATTCATGTCAGAAAAGATATGTAGTGTCTTAAAACTTTAATAAAGATATGTGTAAAAAAAAAAAAAAAAAAAAAAAAGAACAACAAAATCCATGAATATACAAGAGAACAGCTGTAGAATAGCTGTCCACTGTAGTGACCACTATGCATGAAAGGGTTAATTTGTTACGTCTACGGGCTGCATGATATTGTAAAAAACTGACACTGTGATTTTTTGAACCCTGTAATATATATTGCGATATGCAAAATTACACAGGAGGATTTAATAGTTGTGTGTCGTCGAATAGTTGTGTTTCCTCTCGTTGTGGTGACAGGTGCTAGGCACTGTCGACTCAGAACACGTTTCAGTATCATCCTTCTTGTAGCTGAAATAATTCCAGATAACTGACGTTGCTTTTCTTTTTGGCACTAAGTCTTCCTATTCGGTGATTTTCTCTTGTTCGTTGCTCATTTTTCAATGTTGTTACCAGCGACTCAATCCATGTGCAGGGGCGTGGTCCGCTTCAGCAAATTGATTAAGAATGATTGTAATTGGTGGATTGCTGTGCGAGGTATCTATAGGTACCAAGGTTGAAATTAGATGAAAACACGTCGAGTTCATTTGCCTCTTCTATTGCAGGACCTGCGATGTGACTATTGCGCACATGTACATTGCGATGATGATGCTTAAATGATAAATTGTGTAGCTCTAGTTATGTCTATAACTAGTTGCGTCACGACATTAGCTCATATAAGGTCAAGAATTCTGACAAACATTTCTCTGAGTACGACATAATTGTTTGTCAGCAGCAGCGGTTGTAGTAAAAACTGAAAATATGTCCAAACTTTGAGCCGATTACCTAAAATGTTCAGCTGTTGGTTGAACAGGACAGAGCAGCACAGTCAACAACCTGGAGGGGGTGGGGCTTAAAGTGGCTTATCTCCATTTAAAGGGCCAGTGCTCAAAATGACCTTTCTGGTGTTATTACTCAGAAATAGTGTCGAAGATGGACCTGTGATATTTTGCTTTTGTAAATGTAATTATGCATTTTAAAACATTTCCCTGTGGTCTACATAAACTGTAAATGCTCTGCTTGGGTCTGAATTCTTCATTAATTCAACTCCACAGGTTCATCTTCAACCCTATTTCTGAGTAATGACACCAGAAAGGTCGTTTCTGTCCATCGATACTTTACTGCAGTGTGTTTCCAAAAGACCATTAGTGTGAAGCTCAAACAGGTTAGTGTGGACACAAGGAGTAATAAAAATAGCCAAAGTTCTGCATTTTGTAGCAAAAACGTGCTCAATAAAATATAATTTGGCCCATTTGTTACACTATCATATTATTCTGAGTTTGAGCAACAACTGACTTGTTGTAATAAAACAAAAACTCAAGTAAAAAATGTCTCAACTACAAAAAAACAAGTGGTGCCAGGCACAACAAACCCCGCCCCTCGCACGTATTGTATCTTATTTTGGCATCGATCCAGCTGATGTCATCATGTCTATGCATGTGGTGATGTCAGCATATTAATTGCCTCTATATATGTGCCAACTTTGAAGTAAATTGAATCAAAATTGATGGTTTTACAGAAGTGAGATTTCGCCCGTTATAAGTAAATGGAAAAAAAAAAAAAGATTTATAAAATTCATAAAAAATTGAAACTTTGACCTACTGTTCCTAAAATGTAATGACATCTATTCTGTGTCACTTGCAATCTATAAACCCAATCTGGTATGAATTCAACCAATAGTTTTACTGCTGTAGACATTTGAAATTTTGCCCATTATAACTAAATGGGGAAAAAAAAAAAAAAATTCATAAAAATTTTTTAACTTTGACCTACTGTTCCCAGAATGTAATCAGATCTATTCTGGGTCACTGGTAATCTATGAACCCAATATGGTATGAATTCAACCAATAGTTTTGCTGCTAGAGTGTTAACAAACAAAGAAACAAACGGAACCAAAAACAATACCCCTCGCCTCCTGTTCGGGGTAAAAATTGAAAATCCTTGTCTACCTAAGTTAGTAAATTCTGTCCACTTATCTTCAGCGAGATCAAATTAGAGATGTAAATTCACCAAACTAGTTGTGTTTACTGGTTTTCACACCAATGAATATTTTAATTCAGCTACAATAGTTTTTAAGTTCAAACAACTGCCCTAAGAGTTCAACAAAATCTGTGTCCGAAAAGCAAAGATAGAAAAACATGCAAGGGATATTTCATTGAGACAACATGATGTATGTTTAACAGAACAAGTAGTGATCTTTCATTTGATGTAATAAATTTTAAGGCAGCCCTTTCACTCATTTTCTTAAATGGAATTATGCATTTTAAGCATTTAAGCATTTCCCTGTGGTCTACATAAACTGTAAATGCTCTGCTTGGGTCTGAATTCATCATTAATTCAACTCCACAGGTCCATCTTCAGCACTATTTCTGAGTAATGACACCAGAAAGGTCGTTTTGAGCGTTGGCCCTTTAAATGCAAATGAGCCACTTTACGCCCCACCCCCTCCAGGTCTGTGCACTCTGTCTCATTCAACCAACAACTGAACATTTTAGGTAATCGGCTCGAAGTTTGGACATATTTTCAGTTTTTACTACAACTGCTGCTGCTGACAAACAATTATGTTGTACTGGGAGAAATGTTTGTCGGAAGTCTAGACCTTATATGAGCTAATGTCGTGACGCAACTAGTTACAGACGTAACAAATTAAGAAGGAATTAAAACAGGTTGAAATTGAAAAATGAGCAACGAACAAGAGAAAATCACCAAATAGGAAGACTTAGTGCCAAAAAGAAAAGCAACGTCAGTTATCTGGAATTATTTCAGCTACAAGAAGGATGATACTGAAACGTGTTCTGAGTCGACAGTGCCTTGCACCTGTCACCACAATGAGAGGAAACACAACTATTCGGTGGTACACAACTATTCAGTTCTCCAGAGTAGTTTTTCATATCGCAATATATATTACAGGGTTAAAAAAAAATCGCAATGTCAGTTTTTTACAGTATCATGCAGCCCGTAGACGTAACAAATTAAGAAGGAATTAAAACAGGTTGTAGAAATCCACTCGATTTTTGCCAAAATGAATATAAAGATAGCTTTGCAGTACCTGGAGGGTTCAAATTCAAACTTTATGAACTATTCGAGAACAAATACACAAATAAATGAACCAAACGCGAATAAAAGTGGGTTTAGCAAAATATGACCCCTTTAATCAATGAAGAATTCAGACCCAAGCATAGCATTTACAGTTTATGTAGACCACAGGGAAATGTTTTAACATGCACAATTCCATTTAAAAAAAAAAAAAAGAAAAAAAAAAAAAAAGAAGCCAAATATCACTCCTTTAATTGTCTTTTTTTTTCCTTTTTCTACTCAAGAACAGTTTGATTACTCACAGACAAAAAAAAAAAAAAAAGTTTCCTTTGCTAGAATTAACACTGGTTGAGGGTTTACATGCTTATATTCAGATATGATAGAAACACCAAAAATGTAAAAATGTACCTGACACCTGAGGGTCTGTTTTGGACCATATCCTCATATTTTTTCCTCTTTCTTTCATCTTATAGAGTATCTCTGTTCATGGTCAAGAGGTAAGTCTAATTAGTGGTCAAGTAAGGGATCTTTTTCTTTCAGGTAGACACTTCAAAGCCTACCGCTAAAAAAAAAGAAAAAAAGCATATTTGACGTTTGCCGCATGGTGTTCTATTCAAAAACACGGTGAAAATGTTCATTAATCTCATCATTGTCAGAGACGTGGGACTTCTCATTAAACACCTGTTTGAACAATGTCAGATGGATTTCATTTTAGAGTGGCAGTATCTCTCACATGGCACAATGAATCACCTCATCACAAATGCATTATGAAGACAAAGAGGGCTTGGCCAGGGTTTAAGACTGATGTCTTTGTAATTAGGCCACATCTAAGCTTAGGTGGTGTGTGCTCAATGGGGCATATTTATCTTCATAATCCTCCCCTCTCAGTATTTAATATGTTTGATAATAATGTCATATCCTCAATAATAATGACATAGATGAATATATAGATAAAAGTCACTACGTCAGTTGGAATAAGCTGTGTTTTGCAGAGGGGTTGGAGACAAGTCAGTGTCCATTTTACGTTGAATGTCTGGGGATGCATTTGGTTTTTTCCTCATTGTTGGCTGGTGTAAATGTCCTTTGGAGGTGGCCCAGTGAGCTGCCTTCACCACCCACTGTGGTCCAGTCCCACAGGAAAAAATTACTGCTCAAAGCTCGCTCTTCAGTGGCTCAGTAAGAAAAACTGTGACTCCTATTTCTGTCTCGCTTTAGCTTCTTTTTTTAAAAATAATTACCTTTCAGTGTACTGTAATTGAAGTAGTCCGAGACGAAAAATTCTTGGTAGTGGTTTCAGGCTGTAGGAGAACTACCCAGTGACGGAAGGTTTCGGCGGCTTATGTTTTCAGACACATTTGAGGGTTAAATATGTGAGTGACAGCTGTAATAACCGACTGAAGAGTTTATCGGACGTGACTTTTAGAAGCTTGGATAGAGATGTCGGGGCTTTAAGGCGTTTGATTTGGACAGAAAGGGGAGTTCTGAGCAACTCCAGTCTCTCAAATTCTGGTCTAGCCTGGCTAAACTCGACTACTGTTGTGGTCCAAGTTCAGCTCAGAGGTGATGGACTGTATCTGCTGCTGGGCCGCTCTCCTCATACGGCAGGAGACGTTTACAGAGCGTATTAGATCTGCCCGTCATACTAATGTGGATATTTTTTCTTCATTTCAACCTCTTGTCTGTTCAAAGACAGCATTTTACGTGAAGAAAACTGTGTTAGAACTCCTTGACTTACGAAAAGGTGAACTCAAATGCACGACTCACAAAAAACTGAAGGTTTTAACAAAAGTATTTTAACCCTTTCATGTATACTGGTCACTCCAGTGGACAGCTATTCTACAGCTGTTCTCTTATATATTCATGGATTTTGTTGTTCTTTTTGTTGTTGTTGTTTTTTTTTTTACACATATCTTTATTAAAGTTTTAAGACATTACATATCTTTTCTGACATGAATTGGTAACATTATGTAGATCTCTCCTGAGGATAAACCCCCAGAATCACAAGCCCTCCCCATAGTTTTCACACAATTTATCGGTAAATACATGTTTCTGTGCGTCAAAAATTAAACGTGTGGTGTCCAGCTGAGTGGATATTTTTGCAACTTCATGAAAAATAGGTTCATAAGAATTTTTTTTCATTATTATTATTTTTTTATGTGTTTTTTTAAATTATTTATTATTTTTATTTATTTTTCAGAGGAAAATTTTCAATCGCGTTGTTTTTTTCATGCCTAAAGAGGAATAAAAACACTCAGGAAAAAATTTTTGATTAAGGTTCTCATAATTCGTGCATGAAAGGGTTAATAATGAAAAATAGGACCAATGGCCCTGTAGTTTACCGGCCAAATTAAAAGCTTTGGGAAATGTATCCAGATGCCATTTATTATCACTCAGTTCTGTGTATTTATTCTATGACAGAAATAGCCCATGTTTTGGTCATATTCCAATCAGGTCTGTAAAAAATTCAAATTCCAACTTGATATCGTTGATACTTACTGATTTATTGGATCAATCCACTTCCTATCTCTTATAATGGGGACATTGTTCAAAGTCGCACCAAATCCAGAATCAGATCCGGATCGACATAATTTCAATTCCTTGTGTTGACATCATCATACACAAGCTGTATACCAAGTTTGAAGTCAATCGGAATTGTAGTTTCGGAGAAGAAGACGATTGAAATTTTTGTAACGGACGACAGACGACAAACGATGATGACGGACGCCGCATGACAACAATAGTTTACAGCCTCTCGGCCGGTAAGATTAAAAGTGATTAACAAAAAGTGCTCTCAAGGAGGATATATCAAACTAAAAAAATAATCAGATTAATCACAATGATGAATTAATCTGCGTTAATGCTTTAATTTTGATAGCCCTAATCTGTATAGATGGGGATAATATAGAGTTTGGAAAATGTTGGCGTCACATTGCATTTTGCACATATCCAATACTGTTCTGTGTAATGAAGCTCCATCTGAAACATCAAATCCAGGTGTATAAATGAATGTATGAACTGCAGCAGATCAAGGCCAGCACAGATACCTTTGAGTGGACAAATCCACATCACGGAAAGAATATACTTCCACAACCCCGACCAACACTTAATGGAACTGATGTTTATACTGTACATCCATAATTATTCAAAGTGTTCACATTTGTAAATCAAAAACAATGGTTCATCCCAGCTATTGTATCGGTTTTCTTAGGTATAAAAATAAAGGAAATTATCCGTATTAGTGTGGACAGAGCAACTCCTCCTGTAGGTTTACCTTGATCATCTGAGCTATGTTATCGTCTGCTTTGTGGTGTTGAGGTCCAGGTCATTATGGGAAGACCACCACCATGAAGCGACTCCATGTAGGATTTTTCGTTGCTGTTTGTCAGTAGCTCTTCTATGCTTATCTGCAAATTTGACAGTTGTGTTGTAGGGGTGAATGGATAAACAGTCGAGAAAGAAAAGAGGAGGTGGTTAAAGACGCACCCCTGTGGTACTCCTTTTACATAGTATCAGAGTCATGGAGGTAAATAGTTATCTGTAAATGGTTGTTCTTGTGTTTTATTGTTAATTGTGTATCATGTATGTGTTTTATGTTGTTTGGACTTTGTATGGATGCTACCTTGGCCAGGTCTCCTTTGCAAAATAAATTCCTAATCTCAATGGGACTTCCTGGTTAAATAAAGGTAAAATAAAATAAATTAAAAAATTGTAAATGTATTTCTAAACCAGGGGTCGGCAAGCTTTACAATCTAAAGAACCATTTTGGACGTGAAAATGAAGAAAGAAATCTTTACGGAGCCATGAAAAAAAATATCTAAACTCATCTATGTTTTACCATGAGGAGGCTGTTCAGCAGTAGCCCAATTATGATTAGTTTGTTATTTAAATTAGCTTTTCCATTAAAATAATGGAAAGTTTGATGCATTTATGAGATGATATGACTATAATAAAGAAAACATTCAAGATTTTTTACTGTTTTTAATGTAACATTGTTGGATTAAAAACCTCCATTTTCATGTTAATAGCCTTACTTTGAAACAAACTATGAATAAAAGAAAACCAAGCATGTCTTATTGAATTTGAACTGTAGCACTGATATACACCTTAGTTGATATGATTAAAAAAAATGTCATTATTTCAACCAAAGTGTATGCACATTTTTGAAGATGGACAATGTTAGAATAGATTTAGGCCTACGACAACGTTAAAAAATTGATTCATTCAGTTAATTTCAACATGTTCCTTATGTTTTTTTGACAAAGCCACAGGGAGCCGTAAAGAGAGGCTTAAGAGCCACCTTTGGTCCAGGAGCCATAGGTTGCAGACCCCTGTTCTAAACCTTCCCTCACTTACAGATAGGGATGGGAATCGTAAAGAATTTGATGATTCCGATTCCATTATCGATATTGCTTATCGATCTGATTCCTTATCGATTCTCTTATCGATTCTCACTGGGTGAGAGAATAAAAGAGTACAAACAGGTGTGTTTGCATTAACTGTCTTTTATATTTCCATCTCTGCTCTGAAAATATAACATATACAGTAGGGCTGTGCAATTAATCGAAATTCAATTACGATTTCGATTATTACACGCAACGATAACAAAAATTATGTAATCGAGAAAAAACGATTATTAATTTTGAGTTGTTTTAATTCACGCAAGCTACCATGAGCTGCTCTGCCCCGCCCCCCTCTAAGCTACTGCTGCCAGCTAGCCGGCAGGTCCACCCCAAGAGGAAAGTTGTACCTAGCGGTCTGGAAAAATGGCAGGAGAATCACAGCAGAAGTGCTTGGTAAACAAAAAAGGCAAGTCAGATTCAATTGTATGGAATCACTTTGGGTTTGATGAAGAAGCCGAAGAGCAAAAACACATCACGTGCAAAAAGTGTTTCGTAGTTGTGTCCGCACCGACCGGTAACACAACAAACCTTTTTAACCATTTAAAGTTTAACCACCACGACCTTTATCAGAATCTTATGAAAAACTAAAACGCATAAAAACTTCGTCCACAATGCAATCTTCAGTCTCCGAATCTCTTTACGCTGCAACTCCGGTATTAACCTAACCCTAACCTGTATAACCCTAATGTACGTATTCTAGATGGCTGATGTATACAGAAGGCCTGAACTGAAACCTCACGGCACGCCACTGAATTTACTATGTTTCATACTACATTGAACATACTTGAATTTATAATTTGCACTTTACGTGAGGTTTTTTTTTTTTTTTTTTCTAAATTGCTGCAGTTCTATGGCAAGTCTATAGCAGTTTAATTCCAGTGCACTATTTATTTGCAAAAGGAAACATACTTGAATTTACAGTACACTTATTTGCATTCAAAGATTTTTTTGTTTCGTACAAAAGTGAACATATTTTGTTTTAGTGGTTAAAAGCTTTATTTATGTTTAAAGAGTATATTTTACATTGTTTTGCAAGAAAAAAATAAACAACTTTAAGGTTAACAAATAATCGTTTTTAATAATCGTGATTTCAATTATTGCTAAAATAATCATGATTATTTTTTTTTTCTATAATCGAGCAGCCCTAATATACAGTATGTACAAATAATAACAACAGATGACGCCGGGCCGGTTCAGGGAAGGGGGGGTGTACAGTGAAAGTGAAACTAAAGACTCTTTACTAATTCCTCTCTTGCTGCATTTCTACTATGTGGAACCAGTTCAACTCGGCTCGTCTCCCGTTGTCGTGCACCTCATTTCCTTTCCCTTCTTCCCTTCTGAAACTTGTATTTGAGGAGTTACAACGTTTGTTGCCCACACCGGAACCGGAACCAGCCTAGCGTTCACTCTGCCGCTACATTCACAAGCGGCGCTAATTAGAGTATCAAATACGTGACATTCCTCTAAATGATTCACATGCTGTGGACAAATGTTTGAGGATATTGGAGGCATTCCACCCTTTTGAAGACATGGAAGCTTTGCAAATGTTCCAAGTAAGTGAACCTGGTGTCATCTGTTTTAGACCGTTTCTGCCTCAACACCATGTTGGCTACGTCCTGACCAAAACAATGCAGCATACGTGTGACGTCATCGCGCATGCACAACAAAGGCGGAATCGATAACCAGAATCATTAAGCAGGCAGGCAAACGATTCCAAGGAATCGAGCTACTAGGAACTGGTTCTCAAAAAGAACCGGTTCTCGATTCCCATCCCTACTTACACATGCCCGCAGAATTAGTTATACAATACTTTCTGAAAAGTACATCTTATTAGGACTGTTTTAAACAATTCATTTGATAGTCTTACAAACATTTACATGGTGCTCAATAGGGAAACTTAGATTTCTATTAGTTCATAACCAGTGTATGAAAACTTACAATCACCTTTTCCATGTGCTGCTTACCAGCCCCTGACTGTGTACAGTATAAAGTCATTATGAAAGCAATGAAAGTGTCGTGTAAACAGGCGAGAGCTGATAATTGCTAGTGATTCCCAAAAGTTCCTCTGTGCTTTATTTTCAGCATCAGTGCATTATTTCCTAATTATCTGGCAGTGCACTTAGTAGAGTATTTGGACAGGCATTTGTCTCCAGGCAGCGGCATTGCAGTCAGTGTTTTCACTCTGTGTGTGTACCTGCAGGCAAAGCCTCGCTGGAGATCCGACAGTGAGCGAGGCCATATGTGGTGAGTCATCCTCACACTGTGGCTCTGATGAAACGCCGCTACACGTGCATGAGCACATGGTGGGTTACACTTGACCACAGGCGATTTGAGGCATTCAGTGATCTTTAAGCATAGTCAGCGCTGTGTCTGCTGTGTAAAGGCTTCTCTTCTTTAAGCTATCAAATCTATTATGCAATTTAAAGTAACTGAAAAACATCCCTGGAAATACTTGACTTTTGTAAATGTGTGATTTATTCAGGTAATAATATTAGATTAGACATTAGACTCAGTACCCTGTTGCATTTCACAGATTTCTTTTGTTCTTTGTATTCTATTATTTTCATGCAGATTAGCTGGCAGCATAATATTTTAAGATGAATATATGTTTGATGAGCTTGCTGTTTGCATTTTCACCTCAACCCAAACACCAGAATAAAAGGTTACTATTGTACATTTTAAAATTTGCTCAGAGGTCTTATTTATGTCTTTGTGCATAACAAATCAATAGAAGTGAATCCCCAAAGGAACTTTGTGTTGGTAAATGCAAGTTATGCAAATTTACAGGATTTCAGTTCTCTTCAACATGTTGATGGTCATATGAACTATGTTTTCAGCTCAAAAATGTCCAATTTCATCACAATTAATGCTATATTTTCATGTCACAAATGGCCAAGTTATATCTGCACTGAATTTACCTGAAAAACAAATATTCTATTCTTTTAGATTCCCCAGTTTTTCTTACCAGATTCTATCCTACATATCACATGTTTTATTTTTACAGGTTCAATATGGAGTATGGTGCTGATCCATCCTGCTTATGTTACACCAATACATACATTAGGAATGTCACACGTCACTTTTGAAATCAACAGTTTTCTAATAATAAGCATTTTTATAAAGAAATAACAGTTCTATATTGTTATTTACTCTTTAGTATGATGATAAACTATACAATAAATAATTCTGATCCTAGTTTTTGCACAGGGATCATTTGTGTAAACGGTGACATGGCTGCCGAGCATCAGTATGATGGGATCTGTAACAACCATGTCACATCCGTCCACTGCCACATTTTGTGTTTTTGTGTCAGCTGTTATTGTTTTAGATCCACAATACTAACATTTATGAATAAGAGGAGAATTAGCAATAGTAAGTATATAAGTTTATTCCTAATAAAGTACTGGTACTGACCAGAGCATCATGGGTACTGTCACGTCTGTCCACCAGCAAAAGTTTTCACATACACGTGCTATTCAAAATCCAATATTTCTGAAAATAGAGATTCCACTGTCAAATAATATCAGTAGTCTGTGCACAAATGTTTTAGCATTATTTCAGCACATTCTGTGCATTTCTTACAACTTTTTTTTTTTTTTGACAAAAGCGGCCACTCATTTGACCCCCTAAGTAAATTTTAGCCACTTTGTGTAAATCATTCATACTATATGTTTATGTCACAAAAATGATTTGCATCTGCAATTTCTATCAAAATTGTTATGAACAACAAGGGCTTGTGCTACTTTTCACAGGGTTCTCTTAGGATCTTAAAAAGTCTTGAATTTACAAATCTGCGTTTAATACCTTAAAAAAGTATTTAAAAGGTATTCAATTTGATAGGTCGTAAGTTACGTTGCCATAAAGTTATCAGCTGTATTGTGTTTAAATCTGTCTGGGAAATGTCCAAATTGCAAAGACGGTAAAGTTAGTCTGCTCGGTTCCATCTGTTCCAACCCAACAATTTATAATTGAAATTAGGAACCAATTATCGCTAACTTTGCAGCCCCCAGTGAGAAATGATCACAGAACATTCAGTCCAACACACATGCAGCCATTAGTCACACACATCACTTGAGAAAGCTGGCGCTGGGAACGTTAACCCTATAACGCCAAACGTATCATATTTGATACATGAGTTTTGAAGCCCTCTACA
The DNA here is from genome assembly GCF_902148855.1 of Sphaeramia orbicularis. Taxonomy (NCBI): domain Eukaryota; kingdom Metazoa; phylum Chordata; class Actinopteri; order Kurtiformes; family Apogonidae; genus Sphaeramia; species Sphaeramia orbicularis. Next base: position 43,123,394 of record NC_043962.1, on the reverse strand, counting down.
TGATCAGTGTGATTTTTTTTTTCCTTGAAAAACCTGATGTATAGGATTGGATGCATGCAATTGATGGATAACCCACTGGGAGGAGGAATTCGTTCACCAGAGGCCTTTCCAGTGACACGACAAGATTGTCAAGAGGCAGAACTTTGCCAATTTTGAAAAGGAATTACCAATTTGTTAGACATGTTTGTGTTATATTATGTTTTTTGTTTTTTCAAAAATAATGTAATAATAATATTTGAGTACTGAGACCCAATTTTGAATCAAATATGATAAAAAATTGAAACTCATACATGGAAATCGATATTAAAAAAAAAAAAAAAAAAAAGTTTGGTTGTTCAGAAGGACCAATAAAGGCTCCGGTTTCAAAGAACTGGAATTTTCTGTCAATTTAATGGTTCAGGCTTTACAGGGTTAAGGGCTGGATCACAAGTGAAAAGGAAATGTGGGGATGTGTAAATTTCAAATGTCTGTAGCAGCAAAACTATTGGTTGAATTCATACCAAATTGGGTTTATAGATTGCTGGTGACACAGAATAGATGTCATTACATTTTAGGAACAGTAGGTCAAAGTTTCAATTTTCTATGAATTTTACAACTCTTTTTTTTCCCCATTTACTCATAATGGGCGAAATTTCACATGTCTGTAAAAACATCAATTTTGATTCAATTTACTTCAAAGTCAGCACATATATAGAGGTAGTTAATATGCTGACATCACCACATGCATAGACATGATGACATCAGCTGGATGGATGCCAAAATAAGCTGTAATATGTGCAATGGGCAGGGTTTATTGTGCCTGGCACCACTTGTTTTTTTGTAGTTGAGACATTTTTTACTTGAGTTTTTCTTATATCACAACAAGTCAGTTGTTGCTCAAACTCAGAATAATATGATGGTGTAACAAATGGGCCAAATTTAATTTTACAGAGCACATTTTTGCTATAAAATGCAGAACTTGAAGCTATTAGTCTTAAATTTAACTTGTAGAAACCTGTAGGAACCTTGTTTTCAACCCTGACTGCCTGAAATTCTATTCATATATAGATATTTAATGTTTTTTATGGTTTGATTTAGGCTCTTACAGCATTTGGTTGAGTTACAGGATAAGATTTTAACCATTTCATGCATAGTGGTCACTACAGTGGATAGTTATTCTCCAGCTGTTCTCTTATATATTCATGGATTTTGTTGTTTTAGTTCCATATCAGCCAACACAGTGGACACTTATGCACCATCCCATAATAATACACTGACATTCATACCATTACTGTAACTTTGCTGTTCTTGATAAACCTGATCTGCACTAACATGTTTTAGTGTAAATTAATTGCTAATTGTTATTAGACTGTAATTAACAGTTTTCTGAAACAAAAAGTTTTTGTCGTTTTTTTTTTTTTTTTTGCATATCCTCCTGAGACCCTGTAATGCATTTTGTCCTCTGTAGGGGACAAAAGTTTGACAGTTTAACTTATAAAATACTGTCCATTACAAAGGACATTCCGCTAAAAAAAATCAGTCAATAAATAAAAATAATTTTTAAAATGTATCTGAAAAAACTGTTGCATTATGCAGTTTCCAATCAAGACAAATTTTTAACGTAAAAAAGCTAAAATTGGCAATTTCCTGGATCTCAGGAGGATATTATCTCCATGAAATGACTAATAACTCGTATTTGAATATGATAAAATGTGAGAAAACATCAGATTAGCGGCATTAAAAATGTTTTTGTTTCATAGTTTTCACAAAGTATATCACTTTCTGATGATGAGTTTTAAATAAATGTTTCTTTGCTTCAAAAATTAAACGCATGGTGTCCAGCTGGGTGGACATTTTTGGAGCTCCATGAAAAATAGGTTCATTAAAAAAAAAAAAAAAAAAAAAAAAAATCAATTGCATTGTTTTTTTTCATGCCTAAAGAGGAATAAAAACACTCAAGAAAAAAATACTGACTAAGTTTATTATAATTCATGCATGAAAGGCTTAAAAATGGAGTAAATATTAGCAACATTTCAACAAGCCAAATGTTTTCCTAAGCCCAAGTAAAGTCATTCTTTTATGCTACAAACTATGGGAGTTAGTATATGAACACTTTTATATAAGTTCACCATCCTCCTGCCCACTACAGAAAGGCAAAAAAAAAAAAAAAAAAAAAGTCTGTTGACTCGTACATCGATGTATACGTAGTGAATAAGTCCTTTCACTTCGGAAATGTATGCAATATGTGTGGTTTCTAGAACTGTGTAATGTCAACATGTCTGTCTGGCTACTGTGTTGTCACCTTCCATCAGGAAGATCCTATCTCTGCAGAGTTTACAGTTTCCCCTCATGTCTGTGTTTCGTTTGAGCGCTCGGCTTTCCTCCCACATGAGGGTTAGGTAATTCTATATGTCCTGTAGGTGTGAATGTGGGCATCAATCCGTTGATCTGTTCATAAGCGTTATCCTGTGACAGCCTGTCCAGAGTCCTCCCTCTCACTCCAGGCCTCTATAACCCTGATGGAAGGATAGATCGATGCGAGGATGGATGTAAAACTTACGGTAGGCTCATAAAAGATAATGTTCAGTTTAATTATCCTGCAACATATGGAATAGTATAAGCAGCTGAAACATTAAAACAGCTGTAACAGGTTCTGTAATTATTCTCTGGTCGACCAGGGTGTGATATATGTCAGAAGTATCTACAAAGGTGTCATGTCTGAGGTGGTACTGTACATAGTAACAGGTCAAAAACATCTATAGTTCTGCAGTAACTGTAGGTAGGGTAATAAACACTTAGTAGCTACTGCTGCCTCGCTGATGTTTGAGACGTTTAACGTATTATAGTGGCAGAAATGTCCTGGCACTGTGAAAATATGTGCAGTGACAGTGTGAGCGCCTCATTAATTTGTTGTTGATTTTGATTCAAAGAGACGGAATTTCTCGGCCCACCCTTAAGCAAGCCGTGAGCAAAAAGCATCAATACAAAGGTCTGATAAGTTGGAACTGCTGTAAGAATAATTTAGTTTTTCTTCAGTTAGACCGGTCTAATCAATAGGTCACCACGTGTTGATGTTTAGATGTTTGGCAGATATTGCTGTAAAGTCAAAATGATTAACCTTGGGAGAATATTCAATATTTGAGAAAACAAAGCAATCACAAATAATAGGAGGTTGATTGGGTATTGTGTTGCGTATTCACGGAGCTACTGTAGCTGGAAAACAGCTGCACCTGGTCAAAAGACATGAACTTCACACACAGAACAGTCGGAATCCTTAGCCATGTGTCCGCTCTAATACACTGATTCAATATAAAAGGGTCATATTGTGCTAACAATCACAATCAAGGGTACCAGAAAGGGTGCACAGATAGATAAAAAATAATACTGCTCTATCAAAAAATCAGACAGGCCATTTTATTTGTCTGATATTTCTCTTTTAACCCTTTCCTGCATGAATTATGAGAACCTCAATCAAGATTTTTTTCTGAGTGTTTTTATCCCTCTTTAGGCATAAAAATAACAATTCTATAGATTTTTTTAGCCTATTTTTTATGGAGTTACAAAAATGTCCACTCAGCTGGAAACCATACGTTTAGTTTTAGAACCAAAGAAACTTGTATTTACTGATATACTATGTGAAAACTATGAAATATAAACATTTTAATGCTGCTAATCTGATGTTTTCTTACATTTTAACATACCTGCATGGCGATAATATGAAAAAAAAAAAAAAAAAAAGTTAATTACAGTCTAATAACAATAAGCAGTTTTTTTTACTCTCAAACATCTTACTGCAGATCAGGTTTATCTAGAACAGCAAAGTTACAGTAATGGTATGAATTGCAGTGTATGGGATGATGCATTAGCATCCACTGTGTTGGCTGATATGGAACTAAAACCACAAAATCCATGAATATACAAGAGAACACTTTTGAACAGCTGTCCACTGTAGTGACCAGTGTGCATGAAAGGGTTAAAGTCCAAAATATTTTTGTATTATGTAGGGCTGGGCAAGTTAACATGTTATTACTGCGTTAACGCATTCATTAAATAACGCCGACATTTTTTTTTTTTTTTTTTATTTCCCGTTAATGCCGTTCTGCCTTTCAAGCGAGTCTTATTTCATTTATACTTACGGACTCTTATTTTGAAACTCATGCTTTTATTTTGGCGCTCCACAAGCACTTCAGAACCAAACGCTGGTGCCGGTCTAGCTGAGAGGAGAAAAGCTAGCGACCTTTTCAAGTAAAGCTGAATCAAACTGTGTGTAACTCCTGCAGTTCAACGCCTGTATGTATCAATCATTCTGTTGTTTGCTAAATAATTTCACATGCAAACGTGCCGTTAGAAACATGTTTATGACGTTATTTTGGATATGTTTATTACAATGTGTTATTAACATGTTTAAGCTAATTCGTTTATGCTAGCAGTTGGAGATGGGATGCTAATTCTTTATGCAGGCTCATGTTAAGTTTATGTAAATTCATTGGTTGTGTTTAGGTATAATATGCAAGCCTTTGAACTAACCTTTACTTATTTACGATGTGATTAGCTCGATGCTAACTTGAATGGGAAAATCCCTAGACACGCTAACGATTAGCATTTACACATTAATTTAAGATTTACAACGTCTTTTTATCCAGCAATGAAGGTTCACATCAGAGATATTTTATACTATTCATTCTTACAACCACTGAACATAAAATACTCACAGGCAAACGTTTTTGGGGACATACAGAGTGAAAGAAACGTGTCTTCGTATGTCCAAACTGACTACGGTAACACCAAAAGGACAAAACATACGTTAGTGACACTTATTCCGACCACTTCAGGGCCCCCTTTGCTTGCTTTTAACAACTGAACATCACATATTATTGGGCTTATTAGTATTAGTACTTATTAGTGGGCTTAAGACTCCTGTCAATCACTCACAAGCGGAAATAAACTGGTGTGGACATAAACATGGAGAAAAGAAGCGTTCTTTTACAGGGACATTTTCATTTTAAATGTCTTCAGATGGTGGGGTTGAGAAGGACACAGTTGTTTGGAAGCACTGACGTGTGGAATTATTTTTATCACCGGAGTACTTCAAGTCTGAAATATCACTTAAAGGCAATACACGCTGTTGATGCTGGCAACACCCCCCCATAACTATGCGATTAATTGTGATTAATTGCAGAAATCCACACGATTAATTGCAATTAAAAATTTTAATCGCTGCCCAGCACTAGTATTATGATGTCTACCAAAATTTTCGCAGGCTTGTACCCCTGTCAAATCAGAAATTATTGGGTGTACGGACACTCCAGCCTAACAGCCTCCATATTTAATGCCTACAAAGATATACAAATGTTTCAGCACTCAGGATAATCATGCACTGTTTATTGCATAGATGTTGTGTTCAAAGCATGCGTGCTGAAAAATTCCATATACTGACAGAAAAATAAAATTAGACCCACATATTTTGAATATGGTGTACGGACACTACTTGGTGTACGGACTCTACAAGATTGGAATGGAAATCTGGCTCACCACATTGTCACATCTGTGTTAGATCTGTAACTAAGTCTTGCTGGTACAGGAGGAAATAAACATTTGTGAACAAGTTATAACAGTATATCTATAAGGCATATACGCCATATTATTGATGGAAGTATATTGGTGCACGGACACTACATGAATTTTGGTGAACAACGCACCATTGAAAACATGCGGTTGGACGTAAACATCCGTTTGTCACATTGTTACCAAATTTTCTGCAGCCAGGGAGCATACCAAAATCTGTCTAGTTGTGCATATTTAGTCATAATAATACTGAAATAAGAGGTTCCCATTCTATTATTACAATTAAAGGGCTGTAAAAGAAGGGTTTTCAGAATAAAATGGTTGATTGTCTTAATACTGAAAATAAGAATTGATAATCAAACAGCTGTTCAACAAAAATGATCAATAAATGAAAAGCAATGTGATGTGTGTATTTTGTAATAAAAAAGACACAGGAGTTGAGTAGTAATTATTTATTGTGTTACAAAACATTACAATAATTACAATAATTTTGCTCTCTTATAACTATAAAATTGTGCACGTTTTCACGCTCATTGGGTCGCCATTTTATCCATTTTTATCCAATTTTCTTCAAATTTGGAGGATTGCAAGATCTAGTAATAAGATGGTCAAAGAAACATTTTAGGAATGGTTTTAGGGATATCTTTTTGCAATACTGATTAATAAGTGATGCAAATATACTTGTACACCTTGATTGTGATCAGGCCATAAACCCACTTTTATTCGTCTTTGGTTCATTTATTTGTGTATTTGGACCCTAATAGTTCAGAAAGTTTGAATTTGAACCCTCCAGGTGCTGCAAAGTTATCTTTATATTCATTCCGGCTAAAACCGAGTGGATTTCTACAACCTGTTTTAATTCCTTCTTAACTTGTAGTTATGTCATTACGACATTTGCACATATAAGGTCGAGACTTCCAACAAATATTTCTAGTACGACATAATTGTTTGTCAGCAGCAGCGGTTGTAGCAAAAACTGAAAATATGTCCAAATTTCAAGCCGATTACCTAAAATGTTCAGTTGTTGGTTGTATTAACGAACACAAGTGCCTGAACGGGACAGAGCAGCGCAGTTAACAACCTGGAGGGGGTGGGGCATGAAGTGACTCGTGCATTTAAAGGGCCAGCGCTCAAAACGACCTTTCTGGTGTCACTGCTCAGAAATAGGGTTGAAGATGGACCTGTGGAGTTGAATTAATGGAGAATTCAGACCCAAGCATAGCATTTACAGTTTATGTAGACCACCGAGAAAAGTTTGAAAATGCATAATTCCATTTTAAAAAGTAAAATATCACTCCTTTAAAAATATGAGTGAAAGGGCTGCCTTATTTATTTATTTATTTATTTATATTTTTTTTTACGTCAAATGAAAAAACATTACTCGTTCTATTAAACATATTTTGTCTCAATGAAATATCCCTTGCATGTTTTTCTATCTTTGCTTTTTGGACAAAGATTTTGTTTTACTCTTAAAAATTATACTGTACTTAAAAACACTTGTAGCTGAATTAAAATATTCATTGGTGTAAACACTAGTAAACACATATAGTTTGGTTAATTTACATCTCTTATTTGATCTCACTGAAGATAAGTGGACAGAATTTACTAACTTAGGTAGACAAGGATTTTCAATTTTTACCCAAAGAGGAGGCTAGGGGTATTGTTTTTGGTTCCGTTTGTTTCTTTGCTTGTTAACACTCTAGCAGCAAAACTATTGGTTGAATTCATACCAAATTGGGTTTATAGATTACCAGTGACCCAGAATAGATCTGATTACATTTTGGGAACAGTAGGTCAAAGTTAAAATTTTTTTATGAATTTAATTTTTTTCCCCCATTTACTTTTAATGGGTAAAATTTCAAATGTCTGTAGCAGCAAAACTATTGGTTGAATTCATACCAAACTGGGTTTATAGATTGCAAGTGACACATAATAGATGTTATTATATTTTAGGAACAGTAGGTCAAAGTTTCAATTTTCTATGAATTTTATTTAAAAAATTTCCCATTTACTTATAATGGGCGAAATCTCACGTCTATAAAAACATCAATTTTGATTCATACTTCAAAGTCGGCACATATATAGAGGCAATTAATATGCTGACATCACCACATGCATAGACATGATGACATCAGCTGGATCGATGCCAAAATAAGATACAATACGTGCGAGGGGCGGGGTTTGTTGTGCCTGACACCACTTGTTTTTTTTTTTTTGTAGTTGAGACATTTTTTACTTGAGTTTTTGTTTTATCACAACAAGTCAGTTGTTGCTCAAACTCAGAATAATATGATAGTGTAACAAATGGGCCGAATTATATTTTATTGAGCACGTTTTTGCTATAAAATGCAGAACTTTGGCTATTTTTATTACTCCTTGTGTCCACACTAACCTGTTTGAGCTTCACACTAATGGTCTTTTGGAAACACACTGCATTAAAGTATTGATGGATAGAAGTGTAAATTGATAAATTTGTCGAGAAGATAGGAATTTACTGGCATGTGACAGGAAGGAGAGTGTTTGAAGTGTGGACCTGCTCCTAAAATTTAGATAAAATCTCCAAACGTTGAGAAACAACAACAACAGACACCCGCATCTTCTGTCTCACTGGGTTTTATTACTGATTTTGTATCATTCACCAATTCATCACACCTCCAAGTCAAGAAAACACAACATTGGCTACTATCCAACATGGATACTAAATTACAGGCAATCCAGTTCTTATTGTGTTTGTGAGCAGCTGTTGTGCAGTTACATTCTGCTCCTCAACATGATACTACTGAGTGTATTCACTACAGGGAAGCTGTTATTTGAGCAATTTGCATTAATGCCTATGTCCAACAGCGTTAACAGCCGCCTTCGTCGTGTGATATGTATTTCATCTGTGTTACAATGGACAGAAATTACATTATATAAAAAAAAAAAAAAAAAAAAAGGGGTCAAATTTTGCTAAACCCAATTTTATTAGTCTTTGGTACATTTATTTGTGTATTTGGACCCGAATAGTTCCAAAAGTTTGAATTTGAACCCTCCAGGTGCTGCAAAATTACCTTTATATTCATTTTAACCCTTTCATGCTTGAATTATGACAACCTTAGTCAAGATTTTTTATTTCTTTCTTCTTGTTTTTATTCCTCCTTAGGCATGAAAAAAAATTGTGATTGAGGTTTGTTTTTCATGGAGTTACAAAAATGTTCTTTTGAAGTACAGAAACATGTGTTTAAAACCCAATATCAGAAAATAAGATGAAACCAATGAAATAAAAACATTTTAATACGGTTAATCTGATGTTTTCTCACATTTTAACATATTCTAATGCTAGTTATTACCCACTTCATGGAGATAATATGCAAAAAAAAAATAAATAAAAATTGTCTAACAAATAATTGATTTACACTAGACATGTTAGTGCAGATCAGGTTTTTCAAGAACAGCAAAGTTACAGTAATGGTATGAATTGCAGTGTGGTGCATAAGCGTCCACTGTGTTGCCTCATATGGAACTAAAACAACAAAAACCATGAATATACAAGAGAAAAGCTGTAGAATAACTGTCCAGTATAGTGACCACTATGCATGAAAGGGTTAAAGTTCTTCAGTTTAAAGAATTAGCTGAATTAAGGACATTGTTGATTGTGTTGAAAACGAGAAATGGACGTTTGCCTACAAATTTGCAGAGATTATTTGTTTTAGTATCACAGGATGAAAAACATAGAAGGAAGTTAATTTTAAACAGCAAAGGATTCGGATCAAGGTTATAATACTTTTGGATTTTTCATTATAATGTAGTTTTATTTAGTTTTTTTTCTCTAATTCAGTTAGTTTTAATTTGTTTTTAGAGCAGGTTTGCTATTTTTTTATTAGTTTTCATTCTTTTTAAATACTTAGTTTTAGTTTAGTCTTAGTTTTTTCATATCTTTTATCTTCCTCGCCGTCATATTCAAATAAATCCCAGACAGGACTCTGCTGCTTTCATCCAACTTTAGTCTCCATGTTTCCAGGTAGAGTGGGGACCAGAAGACGACTCTAAACCACAAGTGACGAGAAGTGACAGACCGTGAAGTACCGTATGGCTAAAATTGCTAGAGCGAAATAAATCAATTTCATATCAATCCGACATTGACAAAGGTGAAAACTAAGGGAATTTTAGCCATAATCTGTATACGTTTTAGTTAGTTTTGTAAGCACACAATACAGTTTCAGTTAGTTATTGTTTTTTTCTTTTAATTATAGTTTTTACTTATTTCAGTTAACGAAAATGTTTTTTCAATTCTAGTTTTCGTCATTTCGTTAGTTTTCGTTAACGATAATATCCTTGGTTCGGACTAATGTAAAGCAAATGTGTATTTCTGTTATGGGTGTCAGAATGTGGAATTCTTTGGCAATAGAAGAGAAGAACTTTGCAAATATTTTTCAGTTTAAGAGGTTGTATAAGGAGAGAATAGAGAAGCTTTATAAAAGCATGTAATGAAATAATTTTACCAATGGATTTTGGATTTCTTTTATTTTCATTGACTGTCATGTAAACTGTTTTTTACTGTAATAGCTGTAACGGCAACTTATCTGATGTAAGCAGATGTTTCAAGGAAGGGGCAGGTATTAAAAGTTTTCTTCATCCTGCTCCTTTCCAATCATTTAAAATGGAATGAATGAATAAATGCAATGAAATTTTTGCAAAAATAGAGAGATTTCTACAACCCGTTTCAATTCCTGCATAATTTATTACATCTATAACTAGTTACATCACGACATTTGCACATATAAGGTCAAGACTTCTGATGAACATTTCTCCGAGTACGACATAATTGTTTGTCAGCGGCAGTGGTTGTAGTAAAAACTGAAAATATGTCCAAACTTTGAGCCGATTACCTAAAATGTTCAGTTGTTGGTTGAATGGGACAGGGCAGCACAGCCAACAACCTGGAGGGGGTGGGCCATGAAGTGGCTCATTTGCATTTAAAGGGCCAGTGTTTAAAATGACCTTTCTGGTGTCATTAGTCAGAAATAATATTGAAGATGGACCTGTGGAGTTGAATTAAAGAAGAATTCAGACCCAAGCATAGCATTTACAGTTTATGTAGACCACAGGGAAAGGTTTTAAAATGCATAATTCCATTCAACAACAAAAAAAAAAAATCACTCCTTTTAGTTTGGATGGTTTTTTTTCCTGAGTGAAAGTTCAAGGGTCAACATCTCCATCAGCATTTGTCAAATAGAACAACTTTATTTCATTGACCCTGAAGGAAATTAAATAAAGTTCTGTATGACAAGTGCTGCTGGAGTTCTTCACCTGTTGTAAGTTTTTGCAAGTATGAACCTTGGACTTAGATTTACTTCTGAGTGAAAGTTGAAGAAACCAGATGGTTATTTGTTTTATTTTACACATTTCAGAAATCTAGTGGTAAAACATATAAAATATTAATAAAGATTAAATTAAATAAGTGAAGTTGACAATGTACGTGAAATTCTCCCTGAAGATGACACAAGTAGAGTCATTGCAATGACATTTATTGCAATATCTAATTACATTCCGACATTTGTCATTATGGTTTCATAGTGCAACATCCTGTTAGCAATTACACACCATAAAGGTTACCTGTAGTCAATTTTCATCGTTAGTTATTTCAAAAGGTCACGTATAATACTAGCAGTTCCATCAGGTAAGTTTCATCATATGCACCAGTACTAAGTCACTGCTCTGTCAGTCAGACATGGTCAGTGACTTGTTTTCTCCTTCACAAGCTTTTCCAGCTCCAATAGTGACGCAGATGTGTTCATTTTTATGATTACCTGGGCTACGATGGACTGGTCACTGTCCCCATGCAGTAGACACCAGTCCATGACACATTATTGGATCAAATAGGCTGGGATGCTGTAAAAGTGGGGTAAACATGACAAATTCATGGGGCCCAGCATTTGCAGGGGGCCCAGTGGATATAGGTTAGAAACTGTGAAGATTACGTGTAAGCTCCGCACTAAAAGAGAGGCATAGAAGCCAGGAGTTGGACATTCAAAGTTAAGTTTCACTTAAATTTTTCACGTCTGTTGTGGTTGTAACGACACTTATGAAACGCACCCCTATACTTCCAGTTGTTACATTACATTTATACACCCCGCTCCCTGTGCTCCGATGACAGATTTATAGAAAATTTGTTTTCTGAGGTGCCCACATTTACTGTAATTTCAGGTCTATAAGCCGCTACTTTTTTCACATGCTGTGAAACCAATGTGTACCAATGAAGCAGCTAATTTATGTTTCACAAGCTAACAATTGAAGAAGGAAATAGAGCTGCTGCACGTAAGCTTGGCATCAATGACTCAATGGTGAGACATTGGAGACGGCAGCTTGAAGTGTGGGTGCGGCTAAGGCCACATTTCCACTGCGTGGTACAGGCTCGACTCAGCTCGGCTTTTTTGCATTTCCATTCCGAAAAAGGACCTGGAATCTGGTACCCAGTACTAGTTTTTTGGTATCGCCTCCGCTGAGGTTCCAAACGATACTAAACCGTGATGTATAAACACTGCAGACCACTGATTGGTCTGACAGTTTTCTCTGTGACCCATTGTTTTGCAATAACAGATGCGGAAGTGGACAGTAAATACAGTGGTACATTAATCCACATGATAACAGCCCAAAACTACACCATGGTCGGTCAAGGAGATTCAATTTTTGGTAGCCGACGTAAAAATTCAGACGAGACAACACGCAACGAGCGAGTTTATTAGCAACTCTCTGAGCAGATGACATGGAAATAACGCGCCACATTGCTGTGACGTCCAGGTACTGTAAAGTCTGTAATATCCTGTAATGGAAACGAACTCCAGGAATACAGAGTCAAGCCAAGCCGAGTTGAGCTGGTTCCACATAGTGGAAACGCGGCATTACAGTCAGGTGTGACCAATAGCCCGGAGAGTATGGTACCTTCCATGGGGTCCATAATTGATACCTGCTCCCCAGTAAATATGCAACTATTTACACCCATTTCCTAAAATTACTAGCCATAGTTTGCTTCTTGGACACGTGCTTTTGACTCAATCTAACTCACTGACTGCTGCTTGTTTACTTGCACTCAATCACCTGGAATAAATGATATTACGTCACTTCTGGCCAGCAATGGCTGCTCCCCATAGGTTCTGCCCCCCCACATACTAATTAGGTCCAGTGTGGTGCCTCTCGAATACACAAAGCACAATTAATGTCAGAATCATGACCAGTATTGGTACCCTTTAATTCAATATAGTGCATTTCTGAAATTTGCCAAAACACTAGTGTGGACAAAGTGGCTTTCATCTCAAGATGCCATTGTGAAAAGAAAATGCATTAGAGTAAATGAAGCATTATGTGTGCTCGACAAAAATAGGACCATAGAGAAAAACTATAATGAGCTGTTTCATGCTTTAAAAGATATAAAAGACACCAGAAAACAAACACCTGGAAGGTCTGTGTTCTTTGTTTTCTTTAATTTTCTGCTGTCAAATCATCATAACATCATCAAAACATAGAACATTTATCATGATATGCACATGTTTTTGTATTGGCGGCAGTATCACAATAAATACACTCCCATCCTGTTTGCTGTACTTACATCAATCCGTAACCACCTGAACTGCTCTACTTATGTCATCTTTCACAATACTACAGCAGCCTGCGTCAGTACAAATATGCCTCTCTGGCACATACAAGTAAATATGTCACATGCAAACAGGATAGACAGAGCATGTCACAGTACATCTCATTATCTGTGTACATCTCATTATGTTTTCAGTCGGAGGCATTAGTGTTTCATTACATTTAAAGCTGTGCAAGGGTTGGCTGTGATGAGGAAATGAGGACGTCACTTACAAGAATTAGGAAAACATTACACAGTCATGTTGGTTTACATAATCACTTAGCAGGATGATGATGCAGAGAGGTTTTGTTTCCCCAAACTTTTAGAATGCATGATGTTTATACACATGTGATTAACATAAAGGGATCCTAGTATCTTCATTTATGCAAAACAAACATGCTTGAACATAACACACTGATACATGAACTGAAATAAATGATGGAACTTTGGGTGTATCTGGGATCCAGTACTGGGAGTAAAGCATTGAGTAAACTAATGTGTTACAGTAACAGATTACTTTTCACTGTAATGGAGTAGTGTAAGCCAGTGTTTCCCTTCACCTGACTGGTACTTTAAGTGAGCAATGCGATACAGATACATATGACTGCACACATCAATGAGCCACTGTACAACTACAGTCTTCTGTTTCCTCTTGCAAAATAAAAGTGAAAGTGAACTGGCCCCAATGCAGTGCATTCTGTTTAAAGCCCCCTTCACTAGTGATAAACGGATTAGCGAGTTATCTGTGAACCATGGGTATCGGGTTGGGATGTGTGGGATATACCTCTCATCCTATTAACCAACAGACCTCAATCCAGCGGTCCATCCGAGGATAGTTCAGTATTCAGTAGTACAGTCTACTCTTGTTATACCACCAACTTCCGTTCACGGCCAAATTGGCGGTGTAGCGAAAATGGCGTTACAACGAGTTGCGTCCATAATGTGCATGTCTTTACTATATGATGTCTATGCTGCCTCCATTAACCCGTTCTAATTGTGTTTCTAAATAAATCTTGATTCTGTTATGTTGTAAGGGATCAAGTAAAGTGGGGAAACATTTTAAGCATTATTATACCGTGTCGGGAAATGACACCCCATCATCTTGAGGCTTTGGCTTAATCCCACGTCCTCTTCCCGACATCCTGACCTACTGAGTGTTCTGCGATAAATGAACGGTGGCCGTTCCGTAGACCTACTCGTAGCTTGTCGCGATCAGCGTCTGGCGCGTTTGTTTCAGTGCATTGTTAAAATTTATGTGTACTCGATGGCAATCACGCTGGCGGTATAACGGTCGGGAAATCAATGGTATAAGTGTTGTTTGTGCATGGAACTGGGCTGGCGGATGGCGATAGGCGGAAATGGCGGCAGCTAATGCAATAATGCATTGGGGATTTTTGTGCAATGGTTTTGGTCGGCGGTGAGCGAAAATGGCGGTATAACAGCGGGCGGTTTAACGAGAGTAGACTGTATATCTGAGACAAAATATCGATGTTTTCCCCTAGGATGGTGAAGCCATGACCCGCCCTACTCTGCCTCTAATTGGCTAGTACTCGCTGCCTTCACTGATTAGATTGGTTAACTTTACACATGAGGACTGATGAGCCAATCAGAGGCCGAGGAGGGTGGGTCATGCTGAAGAAAATATTGCTAAATATTTAATTGCCACCTCTGGAACCTGATTGGACATCTCAGGTGTCAGTGCCACCCCAGTTGATTGACAGGTCACTGTACGTCTCGTTGAAAGATGTGCAATTATTGGAAAAGCGAACAAGAAAGGCAGAATAAACGTCTTTCAAATGAGTGACACATATTGAGAGAACCTACTTTCATGGAATACATAATTCTGAGGTAAGTTTTAAGGTGGTTTCAGAATGAGTCACTGTTTTAAACTACTGGTCATATGACTGTACATTTAGAGAAGAGATTTTGTCCCAGTAGTTAAACTGTGTGAGTAGGCTAATGTTATGAAAGGCTAACATTATGAAAGGCTAATGTTATGAAAGGCTAACGTTATCCTTTGTTTGCCTCATGTTGAATACATTTCCATTCATGCAGCTGCTTGTGTGACCAGTAAAACCTACAAACTGCTCCTGATCAAGTCATGATCATTTTATAATTGAGAGCAAATACTACTGATGGATTTTTGGGTAAACTAAATAGAGTAGTCTGACATGTCACTGTTTTTAAACTAAGATGTTTTTCTGGACTATTTAAAAAAAAAAAAAAAGGCAAAAATTGAGAGTAGTTTTAACTTGGATTGCGCAATTTGCCCCTGCTCACTCATGCATGAAAACCTGGGTCTGTAAATTTGGACGAATACCCACTAATCCCCTACTTACCGATGTCCTTAAAAGAAAATTCCAAAAATTATCAAATGCAAAACTGGGGGTAATTTTTCAAAATGTATAAGTTTTTTTTGATACACCCTGTATATTGCGATTTGAAAAAATACTCCGGAGGATATAATAGCTATGTGGTGCCAACGTAAATGGTCATACAAATTAGTTGCGTTTCCACTCATTGTGGAAGGGACTGTTGACATAGAACACGTGTTTCAGTATCATCCTTCTTATAGCTGAAATAAATTGACGTTGCTTTTCTTTTTGGCACCAAGTCTTTGTTTTCGGTGATTTTCTCTTGTTTGTTGCTCATTTTTCATGGTCGTTACCAGCGACTCACTCCATGTACAGGGGCATGGTCTACTTCCACAAACTGATTAAGAATGATTGTGATTGGTGGATCGCTGTGCGTAGTATGTGTCAGGTACCCAGGTTGAAATTAGATGAGAACACATTGAGTTCATTTGCCTCCTACATCGCAGGACCTGAGATGCGACTATTGCGCACATGTACATTGCAATGACGATGCTCAAACGATATATTGTGCAGCTCTAACAGGGGGTGAGAATGGAGTGGACAGCTGTGGTGGGGGTGATACGTGAAGGGATTGGCTGGAGTGAGGAGGAGGAAGGCAACAATAAAGAAATACGAAAAAGAGAACTTGGGGCTCTTGAGGACAGGGGATCAGAGAGATGGGTCTTTTGATTTGAGACCTCATGTCTGTTGGTGAGGGAGTCTGATTCTCTGTAACCCTGGGAGACCACAGATCTGTGTACGTTTGATTAATGCTCATTAAATGATTGATTCATTGTTATTCTTGAATCCTGTTTCAGGTCTGCTTTATGGTCAAGGTAATGACCAGTGTGACGAACATGGGGGATAGAGAATTGGAGCAAGATTCAAAAGTAGAATCCCAACACTAGTTAGCAGGATCCCTGTGATCAGCAATGACAAGGTAAGCTAACATTTCTGTGACTAGTTAGAATTCTTTATCAATTGCGGATTTATCGAACCGGTGTTGTCGGTGCCATGCCCATTGTTTGAACTTGTAAAATGTTGAAAAAAATTAAAGCATTCCTGGGATTGTCTGCTCACATGTAATTTATGCATCTCAAGGCTCTCCTATCTCTTGTATTATGGGGGATGAGGGGTTCTACTGTGCATGCACCATTTATAATGATGACCTGTATGTAACTCAGAAGTAATACAGGAGTCATGTAACGCATTAAAACTAATATTGTAAGGTAAGGAATTACTTTGAATTAACAGTAACAAGTAATCTGTAATGTATTACAGGTTGGAAGTAACTTGTGTTACACGTACAGGAATGATGGGCCAACTCATTCTGCGTGTAACATATTTATTACCTCTGCCAAGTGTAACGGCGGAGGTTTGTCTGTCTGTTTGTTAGCAGGATAACTCAAAAAGTTATGAATGTATTTTCAGGAAATTTTCAGGAAATGTTGATACTGGCATAAGGAAGAAATGATTAACATTTGGTGGTGATCGAGGGGGACGGGGGGTGGATTTTGACGAAATTTTGAGGAAATGTTGATACTGGCACAAGGTACAAATTATAAAATTTTGGTGGTGATGGGGGGGGGGTACTTTTCTAGTTTTTTTTGCAAAGGCTGCAAAACACAAAATGCAGTTGTTAACTGGAGCAGACTTGGCAAAACATTCACAGCTCATCACATACTGACTGAACTCGCTCTGTATAACCATGTGCTATTGAACACAATACACTACTAGTACTAGCTAATACACATAAAACAAAACTTGTGAACAGATACTTATAACAGGGTGAAGTACAGTT
Source organism: Sphaeramia orbicularis (assembly GCF_902148855.1). Taxonomy (NCBI): domain Eukaryota; kingdom Metazoa; phylum Chordata; class Actinopteri; order Kurtiformes; family Apogonidae; genus Sphaeramia; species Sphaeramia orbicularis. The sequence goes on along the minus strand of NC_043962.1, from coordinate 43,106,086 downwards.
TCTACACAAATCATTAGACTTACAAATAGACAAAATTCACTTTCTGCACTTTAACACAAATGCTCAATGGACTTAATAAACCATGCAGACACTGCTCAACACTGCAGGTATCTGTCCCAAGTTATAAAAAAGTCAACAGAAGTTTTTAAATGTGTCATCATTATGACAATATTCATTCATTCATTCATTCACTCATTCATTTTATGAACCCACTTTACCAATCGCTTACAGTCATACCTTTGGGCAATTTTTTTCAGACTGACCCAATGGTTCCCAACCTTTTTTGGCCTGTGACCCCATTTTAACATCACATATTTCTGGTGACGCCAGACATTTAAAACAAAGACTTTTTTTTGCTAAAATTAATGTATTTTTGATCATGTAATAGTTTGCTATACTATGTTGCATATTGGCTGATTTTTTTTTTTTGCTTAATTCAAGATTTTTTTTTTTTTCTTAATTCCACCAAAAAATCTGCCAATGGAACAAGTGAAAATTTTCTTGATAAGATTTCTTGAAATAAGATTTTCAAGATCTATGGTCTAAAAATAAGTTCTTATATCTCACTGAAAAGTGACTCTTTAGGTGATTCTGTCTTATTTTAAGTGTGATGAGATATGTTGACTAGAAATGTGAAAAATACACTTGCTAAAATTTTGATTTTTGCAATGTTTATTGTGATTGTCTCTCTCAACTCACCATATTTTTTTAAATTTAGGAATAAAAAAAAAAAATAAAATAATAATAATAATAATAATAATAATAATAATAATAATAATAATAATAATAATAATAATAATTACTTGAAATTTCAGGGGACCCCATTTGAATTCCAGGTGACCCCACGTGGGGTCCCAACCTCAAGGTTGCAAAACACTAAATTAACCTATCAGTGCATGTCTTTGGTTAGTGGGAGTACCCGGAGAGAACCCCTGCAAACACGTGGAGAACATGTAAAGGTCCCTGGTTGGAATTACAATGTCCATTTTCAAGTGAAACGTATAAATTTTAGATCGGACATGCATGTAGGAGCTGGTCTTTCACTTCAACACCTTTTTGCTGTGATGTTTTTTATGGGTATCGTAATATTGAATCATAATATCTTTTCCACAGTGCTATTACAGCCCTACATTTGCATCTGAATATCAAAATAGAGAAATGGAGGATTGCATTTGATGTTGGAATCGTTTACACTTTTCAAAGGAGTGAATTTCTTCGTTTCAACTCATCTTTTAGAAGCATCACAAAGAAAAAAGGATGTAAATTGCCTCTTTTATTATTGAAAATGTACGAGTCCTCCAGGGTTAACTTCAGCTCCTCTGACAGTCTTGTGTTATTTGTTCTGTCCAAAACTTTCGTACTTAAAACTGCATGTGAAGTATTAAAGCTTTAAGATGTAACGTGAGAGCGAAATCACTGCTGACACGGCAGTATAGTGGAAATTGTTTTCTCTGGAGTCCTCACTGAGGATTTTGTAATTACTGTTTAGAAAGCATTTTATCAAACAAATGTTAAGAGATATGTTTTGTTTTTTGAAGTGCTAAATATTTATGAGAGATGCTTTAGCCTTGACTTCCTGCTGGGAATTCTCTGAAGAGGGAAAATAACTGTTGAGCTTCTTTTTCAGCACTGCTGGTGATGGACTGGAAAAAAAAAAAAAAAAAAAAAGTCAGTTTTATATCTGGTTTGCACCTTAAAGTTTCAATTATGTCATTACTATACTTCTTAAAATTGTAGTATTTTAGTCTTGAATTTTGTCAGACTTTTCTCCTTCACACTTTTCTGCATAACCCTGTGCTTCCTACCCACCCCTTTTGCTCTTTACGTCCCCCATCCCCTCTTTATGCCTCATACACAAGGGATAGTAGGATTCTCAGGATTAAAAAACACAGCGGGTGGGTGAGCTCTGCAAGGAAAAGTCTGGCTTTTTCACGTCAACGAAGCTGATTCAGGTTCCTCTTTGAAGATGCAGCTTAATTTTTTTTTTCTATATTTGACTAGGAAAAGTAAACCGAGTAGGCATTTTTCAACAACAGTCTGCTTATTTTCATACTGAGGTCAAGCTGAGGTCTGATCGCAAAGGCTTTTAACGACTTGTCGCCTTTTGCTCAGAGGTATCTATATTGAAAGGGTCAAAAGAAAGGAGAATGTAATGTACTTATACAGGGTGTATCAAAAAAAAAAAAAACTATACATTTTGAAAAATTACCCCCTGTTCCAAATTTGATCGTTTTTTTTTTTTTTTTTTTTTTTTTTTGTGGATGTCAGTAGGTAGGGGATTGGTCAATATTTACCAAATTTACAGACCCAGATTTTCATGCATGAGTGAGCCGGGGCAAATTGCTCAATCCAAATTAAAACTGATTTGGGTGAAGTAGCGGTGGGATTTAAATCCAATCAAAGGTCATGGGAGGGGACAATGGGCATCCATCTTGTTTTCCACAAAATTGCCAGGTTAGAACATTAACCTGTTAAACCCTGACCATATTTTCTGGGGAAAAACACCTAAAAAGACATACCCAAAGTAAATGAAGAATTACTTCACAATAATAAGGTTCATATGGATGTTCTTGGTGTCTGTGGACATTTAGAGACCTCACAGAATTTATTCCCATTGTCTAAAATATTGTATCTATTACTATGCCTGAGTAAACTGCAACAAACTAAGAGAGAAATTAGAATTTTTTTATCCTCGCCTGTTTTTTTTTTCCGGCTGGATTGACGATGATATGCATAAATTAATTGTTCGTGTCGGAGATTTTTAATAGCGTATGTTTCACCCCACAAAGATTAAAAATCATGTTTGAACATTAAAGTTTGCACTAAAATACACTTTTGATGTACTTTTATTAACATTAGGGTCTAAACTTTGAGCAAAAGTTGAAAAAAACATCCATTGTCCTGATTTATTATATTTTTATAGTAGATGAATATTAATATAATTTTTTCGGCCTGCGGGCGGGCTGATAGGGCACATGTCAATTTCATTTCTGTAGGGTTAGGGCTTAGGGTTAGGGTTAACTTGGCCTTGGCCTGGCCTGGCAATTTTGCGGAAAACAAGATGGATGCCCATTGTCCCCTCCCAGGACCTTTGATTGGATTTAAATCCCACCGCTACTTCGCGCAAACCAGTTTTAACTTGGATTGCGCATTTTGCCCCTGCTCACTTATGCATGAGTCTGTAAATTGGGTCTGTATATTATGGGTCTGTAAATTTGTACAAATATCCACCAATCCCCTACCTACTGACGTCCATAAAAGAAAATTCCAAAAATTATCAAATGTGGAACTGGGGGCAATTTTTCAAAAATATATAGCTTTTTTTGATACACCCTGTATATTACAGTCTGCACACACAGTCTGGTGGTCCCCCAAACTTTGTACAAGACAATCCAGGCTCTTTTCATGGGTCGTTCCACGTTGGTGGAACGTTCTACCAAGCACTACGAGAACAGAGGCGTCCCTGCCTATCTTCAAGAAGCTCCTGAAGACCCAGCTCTTCCGAGAGCACCTCCTGTCCTAGCACTTTCAGACATTCCATTTTAAATATATTAAGGTTTTCCCAGGATTATCACAGATTTTCCCAGGATCATCTCTTGACCTGCTGCGGTGGTCCTGCCTCTCTCCTGCCTTCATCGTCATCACTCACTTATTCTCAACTGCATCCATGTGTCTCCCCCTATTTCCCTCCTTCTCCCCCTCTCCCCCAGTCTCTATCTCTATCGCTCTCTCTTTTTCTCTTTCTTTACTCTCTCTCTTTAACCCCAACTGGTCCATGCAGACATCCATCCTCCAGGAGTCTGGGTCTGCTCCAGGTTTCTGCTGTTAAAGGGAAGTTTTTCCTCGCCACTGTCACCAGTCACAAGTGTTTGCTCCTGGAGGATTCTGTTGGGTTTCTGTAAATTGGCTTAGAGTCTGGTTTTGACCAACTCTATATATAAAGTGTCATGAGATAACTTTTGTTGTGATCTGGTGCTATATAAATAGAATTTGATTGGCTTTCCCCTGTAAGTCGCTTTGGAAAAAAGCGTCTGCCAAATGCATAAATGTAAATGTAAATCTTACATGTTCATTATATGTGTATCGCCCACTGTTGTCGGTGGATTGACAGCACATTCCATGCGTTTACATGACAACTTTTATTCCTGGTTTAAACTGATTAAAGGTTCGATCCTATTTAAGATTCCCATGTAAACACATTATTCCAGTTGAAAAAGAAAAGTTCGGATTAAATTTAAACCCAATTAAAGTCACTGGTTTAATCCACTTTTGAATCCGGTCTAAATTATTCCTGGGACATGTAAACCCTTTATTCCGTTTGGACTTTATTCCTGCCATTCTGCTCATGCTCGTTGTCTTGTCCTGTCGCGATGACGCACACATTCTGCGCTGGCGGAAGAATATGCAATGCAGTCTAGTCAACCCAAACCGTTCCAGTGGGCTATTCTGATGGGATCTACCAGCCTGGAAAACCCTGAAGGAAGAGTTCACCACTTGTTTTTTTATTCATTCATTTGTCATGCACTAATGAGTTCGATAAGTGGGCAGATCAGTTTGCACTGCAGTGCACCGATTGCCTTGTTCTCGCAGCCCTTCCGTTAGCTTAGCTTAGCCTAGCTTAGCATAATCACCTCATTCCTATGGTCAGACGTAGCCAGGCTTTTATAGGTGATTTGTAGTATTTTATGAGTGATTTTGTGAAATTCAGTTCTCCCTAATCATTCCTTTAGTCCGGTGGGGTCAATATGATCACAAATTGAGGCTCAAATCATGTGACTTACTGCACTAATAAAATCTTGGGAAATAAAAACTAATACAAAGCTAAAACGGTAAAGCAAAGCTAATTTAGTACATGCATCCCTTCCAACAAAAAGATTTTCCAACTTCCGTCAACACAACAGTCCCAAGATTTTATGAGTGCAGTAAGTCGCGAATCTAAAGAAATAATTAGGGAGAGTCGGATTTCACAAAATCGCTGACAAAAGACTATAAATCACCTTTAAAAAACTGGCTACGTGTGACCATGGAAATGCAGTGACTGTGCTAAGCTAAGCTAACAGAAGGGCTACAAGAACCAAATATACGTTTCTCATGTGAACCTTTATTTGGGTTTAACATTTCCATGCAAACAGAAGAGAAAGTACTTTAGTTCCGGATTAATTTCTTCTGGAAAAATCAATCGGATTTAAAAAACATCATGTAACCGTACCCATTGTCAGCCACCTTCTGCCTTTTGTCTTATCTGGGGGTCATTAAGTTTTAGATGAAAGCATCAAGGAAAGAAAGATGCATCTGAACTGTTAGCAATAACATTTCTTTCTCAGGATATAAGATAGTACAGTATTAAACGTAATCTAGAACATTCTGTGTCAAAAGTGTACCAAGCAGACATGAGAGGATTTGTGTCCATGCCAATATCGATGTTTTTCCTCATCAATAAGGACTTGCGAGACAAAGGTGTGAGTAAGTGGCCTTTAACAAAAGTCCCTCCTGGTCATTTCAAGCCAAGCACATTAGACCTAGCTTGTTGCTATGACTACAGCCAGGATGGATTGGTGTTGTAGATCAGAGCTCGGTGGACTCATCCGCAGACAGACAGGCAGGTTGAACTCTAATTTCCCCTCACATGTACGACATAACTGAATGCAAAAATAACACCAACCCCACTGGTCCATATGGCTGGTTCTGGGAGGACCAGCTGCTCAGGGCTTCAAGGCCATAATCTTTATTTCACATCCTCGGTGAGCTATTTTAATTTCTGATTAGGGATGGATGGTGTGAAGGCAGAAGAATACAATGAGCAGAAAGAGTAAACCACCTGTGCACCAGCGTTAAGATTTCCCATTCTTCCCATGCAAATCCTTAATGCATCACAATTTTTTAACAAGCAAAACACACCCACCAACATCTTTCCATATTTTACCTCTTTTCACCGAGCGCTGATTTAGATATGTGTACGTTTTTTATCAAACCACCACATTACAACACCTCTCACCTTTGCTGTTATCCATGCCATGCTTCCTATGAATAGGAAACAAATCTCGTGCATACTAAAGCCCTCTCTGGGCTGCATTAGTATTACCAGGGGATGCAAGTAATTTGATTTCGCCTATGCAAATTGGGTGTTTCAGTCAGTCATTCAGGCAGTAAAATAATTTAGAGGAAACCTTGGCAATCCAGGAAAAGGGCTGTGCTTTTTATCACTCCTGATCCACAATAGAGAAAAATGGGAAACCTACATGAAAAGAAATGTAGGCTATAACTGACAGTATAGTATAATGCAGTACAGTATAGTATAATAAAGTATAGTATAGTATAGTATAGTATAGTATAGTACAATACAGTATAGTATTGTATTGTATAATACAGTATAGTATACTATTGTATTTTATAATACACTATAGTATCATACAGTATAGTATAGTATTGTATTGTATAACACAGTATAGTATAGTATAATACAGTATAGTATAGTATAGTATGGTATAGTATAATACAGTATAGTGTAGTATAGTATAGTATAATACAGTATAGTGTAGCATAGTATAGTATAGTATGGTATAGTATAGTATAGTATAGTATTGTATAGTGTCGTATATTATAGCATAGTATAGGATAGTATAGTATAGTATAGTAAACATTTTTGTTGCTGGTTTGTAAATTGCTATATATGAGTGGATTTCTTTTTTTTTTTTTTTTTCTATAGTATAGTAGAGTGTAGTAGAGTAAAGTAGACATTTTCTTTGCTCGTCTGTAAATATCTGTATGTGTTGATTTTCAAATTTTTATTTTTATTCTTACAGTATAATATAGTATATCATAGTATATTATAGTATAGTTGACAATTTCTTCACTGGTTTGTAAGTATGTATGTGTGGATTTCTTATTTTTTTTTTTAATTTATTTATTTATTTATTTTTTAATCATATTGTGTAGTAAACATTTTCTTTGCCGGTCTGTAAATGTCTGTATATGTGTTGATTTTTATATTTAATGTTGTTTTATTCTTATAGTACAGCATAGTATAGTGTAGTTGACCTTTTCTTTGCTGGTTTGTAAATACCTACATATGTATGGATTTCTTTTTTTTTTTTTTTTTTTTTTTTTTTTTTTATGTTTTGTTATTTATTTATTTTTTTTATAGTTTAGTAGACCTTTTTTTTGCTGGTTTGTAAATATATATGTGTGGATTTTTTTCCCCCTTTTTTTTCCTTATAGTATCATATAGTAGACCTTTTCTTCACTGATTTGTAAATACCTATATATGTGTAGATTTCTGTTGTTTTTTGGGGTTTTTTTTCATTTTTTTTTTTTTTTTCCCTTATAGTATAGTATAGCACCGTATCGTATAGTATAGTGAACATTTTCTTTGTTGGTCTGTAAATACCTATATATGTATGGATTTCTTTTTTTTTAATGTTATGTATGTATGTATGTATGTATGTATGTATGTATGTACAGGGTGGGGAAGCAAAATTTCCAATGAACATTTAGTTGTTTTTTCTCAGCAGGCACTACGTCAATTGTTTTGAAACCAAACATATATTGATGTCATAATCATACCTAACACTATTATCCATACCTTTTCAGAAACTTTTGCCCATATGAGTAATCAGGAAAGCAAACGTCAAAGAGTGTGTGATTTGCTGAATGCACTCGTCACACCAAAGGAGATTTCAAAAATAGTTGGAGTGTCCATAAAGACTGTTTATAATGGAAAGAAGAGAATGACTATGAGCAAAACTATTACGAGAAAGTCTGGAAGATACTATTATCATGACTTTCAATAAACTAATTGGTCATACACTGTCTTTCAATCCCTGCCTCAAAATATTGTAAATTTTGCTTCCCCACCCTGTATGTATGTATGTATGTATGTATGTATGTATGTATGTATGTATGTATGTATTTATGTATGTATGTATTTATTTATTTATTATAGTATAGTATAGTGTAGTATAGTAGACCTTTTCTTTCCTGGTTTGTAAATACCTATATATGTGTGTATTTCTTCATTTTTTTCCCCTATAGTATGGTATAATATAGTATGATATAGTAGACATTTTCTTTGCTGGTCTGTAAATACTATCTGTCTGTGTTGATTTTTATATTTTTTATGTTTTTCTATTCTTATAGTATAGTATATTATAGTTGACCTTTTCTTTGCTGGTTTGTAAATACTTATATATGTGTGGATTTCTTTTTTAAATGTTTTTGGAGTTTGTTTTTTTATAGTATAGCACAGTAAACATTATCTTTGCTGGTCTGTAAATATCTGTATATGTGTTGATTTTTATATTTTAGTGTTTTTTTTATTATCATATAGTATAGTAGACCTTTTCTTCGCTGGTTTGTAAATATCTATACATGTGTGGATTTTTATATTTTCCTGTTTTTTTTTTTATTCTTATACTATAGTATAGAAGACCTTTTCTTTGCTGGTTTGTAAATGTCTATAAATGTGTGGATTTCTTTCTTTTTTCTTATAGTATAGTATATAGTATAGTACATGATGGTATTGTATCATATTATACAGTGTGATGCTTTATGGTTATGAGATGCTCATTGTAAATCAGCGGGATACTACAGTGATCCAAATGAAGACAGAATTTCCAGTTAAGTTTGCGGTTCATTTGGGATTTTGACCTGAACTGATTAAAAAAAAAAAAAAAACTCCCTGATAACTTTGTTCTGTATTAAATAAAGCTCAGCTGTTAAATAAAGAACAAAGACTGAGGTGATAATTACTCATTATCAGAAATCCCCTCGGAACTAATGCCACCTATAGTTTCGTTTCATCTGCCGGATAAAGGGGAGCTGCCATACATCTCATTGATCTACACACAAATGCTCACAGCACCCGCCCATGAACAAAGGGAAATGAATTTCACTTACAGTTTCACACCCACTCAAATATGAATCACAGTTTCCCGCAGATAAACCAACACATGCTGGGCCACCCTACGTCAAATCACCTCTTTAGAGTCAGACCCCAGTTTGTACTCTATATTTTACATCATCCCAGCGGCAGACCCTGCCTGCTCTGCCTTTGAGGATGGGTTATGCTGATACAGAGGAAAGAGCATCTCATCTTCTGCTGCCAAGGCCTCAGTAGAATCCAACGTTCTGCTGAATTTGCATCGCTGATCACTTTCAAGGATATAGCCACTAGTGTTCCCAATATGATCTTTTGGCAATAACTAAGATTAGGATATCAGCGTAACAGCATCAGTTTTTTCTTATTAGATGTCTCATTTTTACAGTTCGACAGTGTATTTGGGTCACACAAGAAAATGGGTGCTTCTATGAAACTGGGCCCTAAAAACAGGACATGGGGGCAAAAAATTTGAACCAGATGTAAACCAGTGGTGGCTGCTCGTCTTTCAGACAGGGGAAGCTCATTGTTGGCTTACATCAACAAAACTGTCAAGTTATTTAAACATAAATTCGGCCCTCCGTTCCTTTTTAAGAAAATGGTCTGTGACCTTATCGTACCAAGTAGGCGTCTTTTCCAGGTAATTGATAGCTAGTTCACTCCGACCTAGCCAACAGTATAATTGATTTAACTATCTTCAAAACGATATTAAACTCGAACAAGAAATGATTAAATTATGGAACTGAAACAAGAAAACGTTGAAATTATGTTAAATTGAAACAAGGAAGTCTAATAAGTGTATTTAATTTACAGTGCAAGAAATGAACAAGTAATTTCGTAGTGGTTTCTCTCTCGATTTCACAGCAGAATGCGCAACGGTTTTAAACTGAAATCTGTCAAGTGAAGGAGTAGATCTCAAAATAGCTGTCAATCAAACGGGATTCAGCCTTTCGACTGATCCTCCAATCAGCACGTGGAAGCCCAGCGTCCAGCCCAGCCAAGCTCCGCCCACAGCTCCATTCACCCCCAGAGACGCCCAGCGTCCGGGGGTGGGACAACATCGTGGCATTTATCCAATTACCGTCCAGTTTTGAGGCAATGAAAAAAACTGTTCCACTCAGTCCCATTGAAGCCCATAGACGACCGGCCTCTACGGGCAAATGCACTGAGCAGAGATCGAATGAGAAAACAGCGCAACGGGAATGTATGAGAAGTGAACAACATCGAGTCTGTTGGTTTGTGATAGAGCTGATTTTGAACGAACTCGTCTGTGAGATGAACATGTTCTAACACATTTGTAGTCAATGAAATGTCAACACAACCGAACATATTTTAACCATTTAATTTTTGTAATTTTAGGGGAAGCCGAGCTTCCCTTGCAGTCTATGAGAAATCACCACTGGTCGGAACCCCACGTGGGGTCGCCTGGAATTCAAATGGGGTTGCCTTAAATTTCTAGTAATTGATAAAAATAAAAATAAAAACTTACTTATAAAAAATATATTGTGAGTTGAGAGAGACAATCCCAATACCTAAAAGAAATGATAAAGTCTGAAGCTGAAACTGAAGCACTGTGGTACTGTTTATCTGTCAAATGTTCATTGTGGTCAGTTTCAGATGCTGCAGCTCTTTCATAATTCATAGATTGAGTTCTTGTTTGTTCAGTATTAATTGTCAGCCTTGTAAATCCAAGCTGGACTGACTGTGCATATCCTGACCAAGGAAAATCAAATTCTCAGTTTGTGCAGTAATCTACACCTGGATTTTCTGCCTCCGTCCATAATAATATACATTATATAGCCTAAATGTCGTCTAAAAGTAATGTTTATTTGCAACATAGTATAACAAACTATTACATGATCAAAAACAAATTAATTTTAGTAAAAAAAAAATGTCACAAGTCAAAAAAGGTTGGGAACCTCTGTTGCATGGGATGGTGCATAAGTGTCCACTGTGTTGGCTGATATGGAACAAAAACAACAAAACCCATGAATATACAAGAAAACAGCTGTAGGATAGCAGCCAACTGTACTGACCAGTATGCATGAAAGGGTTAATGTAAAAACCCAAACTTTTTCTCTCCTGGTCTCAGGAGGATATGATATCAATTTTCCAGACATCAACAGTTCTGATTTTTGTTTTTATTGTAATCGACTCCATGTCCAGCGGTAATCTGAATGGTTTCACCAACATACAACAGCCTCACGTTGATGTTGAATTCCAATGTACGGTATGAAAAGGAAATCGTTGTGGTTAATGGTGCAATTAATCAAATTTGCACTGATGATCTCTTGGGACTTTTCTAATGAACAGCGGGAGGCATCTATAGGACGGTCTGCTGTGTGGATTAAGTCAGCCTTTGATCCATCTCCATCTCCGTTCACGTTCTACAAGATTTAAAAGCCTCCGCTGCTGAAATATGAATGGCATCGTAAAACTTCGAGTAGCGCCTCTCAGCCTGCCCTTGTAACCACATGTTTGCACGCTTATTGTGAATATTTCCCTGACAAAATCATGGATAAGACAACAAACGTATATAGTGTACGCATGTTTTCATTATTACATTGCTTGTAGGCCGACCCAACGCATGGAGTAAACACACATACACTTGCTTGATGTTCCCGCCTGTGAAGTAGATGCTAATAACACCATTACTAAGGATGACTATCCATCTTGAACCCATATTCCCTTATTTCTAATGGACTGTCATACGAAAACACACAAAGAGACGATCACATTTTTTATTAGTGGCAGGTTTTTGCTCTCCAGTGGGAAATGTTGTTTTGCTGTCAACCCATCCCTCTTCTCCGGGCTTATATTTGTGGAGACAGCTCCCAATTAAACATAGAAGCCAATGACACATATCAAAATAATGCATGCCAAGAACTGGCTGAAATTGAGGAAGTTGCAGCTAAATCTTTCATTTCAGCTTGTGATGTGGACAGAATGAGGCGACGATGGCTCAGCAGCCAGAACAGACAGAGCTGAATACGAGCACGAATACATAATCTAACAAATAGCAGTTTAGTTATTTTTATGCGAAGATTTAATTACCTTATTTTAAGTCCAAACTGATCAAACACATAATGACCCGTGATGTAATAACCGAATTAATCCGCACCACGCTTTCCAGGAATATTTCTCTAAGGGTCCGGCCATGAAGCCGAAACATTTTTTTTTTCATATTTCTTTTTTCATCAGCATCAAAACACAGACCCCCAAGCATCTCTACTTAAGAAATAAATGAAATGTTAATGTTAAAATCACAGCAGCCCAGTGCACAAAGCATTTTTAAATGCATTTAGCTCCTTTTAAACAATTTTCACCCAAGGGTAAGAAAAACTATGAACTATGAAAGAATGGACCGGGAATAAAAATTGGACAACTTCCTAATATGATATTTAATCAATTTTGTTTAATCAAGAACTGATTTCTAATTCAAGAGCCTTAATTGGAACAGAAGCTGCACATTATGGGAGCTCAGGCAGAAAAAAATATAGGACAAACTTCCAGGCCCAAGGCCATATCCAAATAACAAAGTGATGTATTACATTAGTTGTTTGCAAAACAAGCACACATTTATAAAGACACACACAGTTAATTGTGGAAGGAAACTATAATAAGCCTTATTTACCATAATCTTAAAGGCGTACATGTTCAGTGGCTGCACTTATAGCCCCTGGTAGCACACACTTAATAACCAGACTGAATCTGCGGATTCTAATCCACAGACTGCATTAGCATTGCTGGTGTGGTGGGATACACACCTAAGGATTTTCTAAATCTGAAGAGATTTTTGATCTAGTCCAGACCCCACACATGAAGACAAAACATCAGGCGTTGGACAGTTTTGATCTCATTGTGTGTGGTGCAGTGGCGGCTGCTCATCTTTCAGACAGGGGAAGCTCATTGTCCGCTTACATAAAAAAAAAAAAAGTCAAGTTATTTAAACATAAATTCGTCCCTCCGTTCCATTTTAAGAAAATGGCCAGTGACCTTATCGTACCAAGTAAACAAGAAAACATTGAAATTATGTTAAATTGAAACAAGGAAGTACGAGTGTGTTTTATTTACAGTGCAAGAAATGAACAAGTAATTTCGTAGTGGTTTCTCTCTCCATTTCACAGCAGAATGTGCGACGGTATTAAACTGAACTGTGTCAGTGAAGGAGTATGTCTCAAACTAGCTGTCAATCAAATGGGATTCAGCCTTTCGACTGATCCTCCAATCAGCACGTGGAAGCCCAGCGTCCAGCCCAGCCAAGCTCCGCCCACAGCTCCATTCACCCCCAGAGACGCTGAGCGTCTAGGGGCGGGACAACATCGTGGCATTTATCCAATTACCGTCCAGTTTTGAGGCAATGAAAAAAACTGTTCCACTCAGTCCCATTGAAGTGCATGGACGCTGAGCGTCTACGGACAAATGCACTGAGCAGAGATCGAATGAGAAAACAGCGCAACGGAAATGTATGAGAAGTGAACAACATCGAGTCTGTTGTTTGTGATAAAGCTGATTCTGAACGAACTCGTCTGTGAGATGAACGTGTTCTAACACATTTGTAGTCAATGAAATGTCAACACAACCGAACATATTTAACCATTTAATTTTCGTAATTTTAGGGGAAGCCGAGCTTCCCTTGCAGTCTATGAGAAATCACCTCTGGTGTGGTGCGCTCCAATAATCTCAACACAGCACACCACACCTAATGACTCTGTCCCACCACCATTCTAGAATCTAGTCGTCCAAGCCAGAAATCCTGCGTGATCAAACGTAATCTAACAAAAAATAATAAGAAGAAACAATTCATGGATTAACATGATTTGCAGGACATTTAATGATGATGATCATCTAATTCAGGCATGTCCAAAGTCCGGCCCGGGGGCCAATCATGGCCCGCGGTCAGATTTTATGTGGCCCACAGCTTGGGTTTTATATTATATTATTTATGGCCCGTTTGGACTGAGTACATGAATCATAAAAGGTTCCAAATGCAGTTTCTCCTTTCACCTCATGGTGGCAGCACCACTCTAACTCTATCTGGCTCTGTGACCTCGCCGTGAACCTTTTTCGCTAATTTCTAACCATGGCGCCTGTAAATAAAAAAATGAAAGTTGACAGTGAGGGCCGCCGCTTCCAGGAGAGATGGGAATTACAATTTTTTTCACTGAAAATCGAGGTGATTGTGTTTGCCTAATTTGTCAAGAGACTGTTGTCTTGTTTAAGGAATTCAATGTAAAGAGACACTAGCAGACAAAACATGCTAACGCATACGACAAGCTAGCAGGGAGTGAGCGCTCCGAAAAAGTGAAGCAAATTCAAGCTGCTTTAAACTCACAACAGTGACTCTTCATGTGAACCTGGGAGTTCAATGAATTCACCACCAGGGCAGGCTACCAAGTTGCCAGGTTAGTTGCCTGTAACTGCTGGTGTTATGTACTTACTGTAAAATATTACTTTCTGAATGATTTTGTGAAAGACAAGAGTAAAAGTCATATGTTTTCATCTTAAACATTAACAGACTTTGCATTACTGAGTAATATATGAGTAATGATTACTCATATAAGTCATGTTTAAAATGAATGTGGGGTTAAGATTTTTATCAACTATGATGTTTAAGATACTCTATACAGTTTGTTCTATGTTATCTGACTCCAGATGTGAAAGGAAGGCAGAATTGTTATTTTTATTTTTTTTAATTTGTTCACACCTGAGTGGCTTAGATTTGGTTACATTGCCATTTAAAAAAAATGATATTGTGACAATGAAAATAAAATTGTTGTAGAACAGCGCATTTATATGTAATTTTTACTGTTTAAAAAATTTCTGAAGGGACCGCTGGCCCCTGGCAATGTCCACATTATCAGATCTGGCCCTCTTGAAAAAAAGTTTGAACACCCCTGATCTAATTTGATCACATCCAATAAAACCACATCCAGTTTTATTTTGAAGTGGGCTTCAAGTCTGTTTACGTCCGGCCACAGACTAGCATTGAGCAGTAAATGTTAGAGATTTAATGATAGCGTGCATTTTAGGCAAAAAAGTGAGTTATGTGCAGACAGTGGGTTTAATCACAGGTCAGGTCAGGTTGTGAGTCTAATGTACATGGGTACGGACAGGTGTGGGTTTGGAAAAGTGAACCCATGCAGAACTCTGCTCAGGAGTTGTCAGCTTTCCCCACACATGAAGGGTTTTCATTGTAAATATTGTACAAGTTTAATATTTACGATTGTTGACCCTAACCCATTTCAGAGCCCATTATTGGGACAAATTCACTCTTAACACACCTCAGACCACAGGAGAATGTTATAGGATAATCTTATAAAACAAAAGATAATCTGGGGTTTGCCATCTTTGGTCGGGAAGGGGGAAAATCGGGACAAAAACAGCCCGATTATCTTTAAGCATGTACCACGCTTTAGGGCAAGAATGACCCCCACCTGAACCGGATGTGGAAAACAGGAGGACGGGGGGGGACCAGTGAAAAGGCCTATGTAAAGATATGCTTTTATGTCAAATATTTACCTCCGCCAAGGAACAGCAGAGGTTATGTTTTCATCTGAGTTTGTCTGTCTGTTAGCAAGATAACTCAAAAAGTTATGGACGGATTTTCATGAAGTTTTCAGGAAATGTTAATACTGGCATAAGGAACAAATGATTACATTTTGGTGGTGATCGGAGGGGGGGACTGATCTGCCTTGGCGGAGGTCTGTGTTCTCCGAGTGCTTTTCTAGGTGAGTATAGTTTTAATTTATTACTATTTAGATTTTATATACGTAATATTTGGAACCAATGTTCACTTTTAAAGTTTTTGAAAAGGTTTGTTAAGCATTTTTGTGTTATTTATGCAATAAATCATACATTTTTCAAATCAGATTTTATATTCTTGGTGTTTTTGTGTTGATATAGTGGGTTAATCCTTACATGCATGAATTATGAGAACCTTAGTCGAGATTTTTTTTCCTGCATGTTTTTATTCCTCTTTAGGCATGAAAAAAAAACAACAGGATTGAATTTTTTTTTTATGAACCTATTTTTCATGGAGTTACAAAAATGTCCACTCAGCTGGACACTGTGCGTTTAATTTTTGAAGCAAAGAAACATGTATTTAAAACTCATCATCAGAAAGTGATATACTGTGTGAAAACTATGAAATAAAAACATTTTTCATGCTGCTAATCTGATGTTTTCTAACATTTTAACATACTTTAATGCTAGTTATTATTACTCACTTCATGGAGATAATATTCAAAACGGACAACCTTTTTGATTAAGAAAACTTTTAAATCATAGTCTGATAACAATTAGAGAGATATAAGTTTTTACTTCTTCCTACTCCTTTTCAAGGATGTATGATTTCATTTCATTTATTTTATTTATCTTCTTTTTATTTATTTATTTATTTGACTTATCAACCTTTTATGTACCAGTACTTATATTTTGTTGGTTGATTTTTGTTTTGATTTCACTGTTTAAATGTTCGACATACAGATTTCAATCAATCAACCAATCAATCAAAATTAGCAATTGATTTACACTAAAACATGTTACTGCAAATCAGGTTTATCAAAAACTGCAAAGTTACAGTAATGGTATGAATCGCAGTGTTGAGATGGTGCATAAGTGTCCACTGTGTATGCAACTAAAACAACCAAACCCATGAATATACAAGAGAACAGCTGTAGAATAGCTGTCCACTGTAGTGACCACTATGCATGAAAGGGTTAAAGTGAAAAAATAATAGGCGGATGAGATAGATGAAGTTTTGCTGATAAAAAAAAAGATACCAAACATGGGAATAGTAGTGCCATTCCACCGAATGGGTGCCATTTGCTTGTTATAACTCTTCCAAATTAAACTTCATTTTTTATCTTTTTTCAACACTGAATCTAATAACACACATATTTAACTATTCAAAATGTGTATTGGTCCATCTCAGGCAACTTTATTTCATTTTTTACAAGGTTTTTAAGTGAAACATGATTGCATTTTTCTCAGTCCTGTTACCAAAACTCATGTGACATTTAAAAAGCACACTTAAAAGCTTGTCAACTAATTCCTTTGTTTTCCTTTCAACAAAGTGTTTATTTTAAAGAAATGGTTGGTTACATGTTAAAATAATTACCTCCGCCAAGGAGGTTATGTTTTTGCCAGGGTTTGTTTGTTTGTTTGTTTGTCTGTTTGTCTGTCCGTTAGTGTGCAACATAACTCAAAAAGTTATGGACAGATTTGGATGAAATTTTCAGGGTTTGTTGGAAATGGGATAAGGAAGAAATGATTAAATTTTGGTGGTGATCGGGGGTGGGGGGGCCCACGGGGGGGGGGCACTGATCAGCCTTGGCGGAGGTCTGCGCTCTCCAAGTGCTTCTAGTTAATATTTGTGACTAAAAAATCACTATATATGCACGCAAGTTGTAATTTTCTTAAAACTGCAAAGTCATTTTTTTATTTTAAAGGAGACCCAAACCTCAAATTTATCAAAATTTTTATGATGCAATTCATGAAATACTTGGACTAAGAATGGACCACACATCATTGAAAAAATCTGGTGGTTTATTTTTATTTTTTAAGAAAAAGTTATTTAGTAACAGGAATGACTGTGTGTGTGTGTGTGTGTGTGTGTATGTGTGTGTGTGCCATTGTGTATTATGAGGACATTTTGCATGAATACACGCCACACTATGAGGACATTTTGAATTATGAGGACAGGGTCGGTGTCCTGATAATTCTGACAACGCAGAAGTGTTTCTATAGGTCTAGAAGGCGGGAATCCAAAATTTCTGCAAAAGTCTCAACAATTCACATTGACACGAATTTGTGTATAATTTGTGTATCAGCATAGCACCCCTGTAGGTAGGTCCTGGTATTGCACCTGCTCATGAATAATTCACACAGTGTATATTTCAGGGCTTCTGATTGGTTGACGGGCGGAAGGACCCCATAATTACGGATTTTGTCAGAAAACCTGTGTATTCTCGAATTACACCATGCGGTCACCTCATAACCCAGAAAACTATGCTGTCATAAAGTAGCTACCACTTTTACTGATAGACAGACAGACAGACAGAAAAACAGTAAGACATGACAATTAAAGAGACAGCTATGACCAGGAAAGAGACAGATAGGACAAGTAGAGAGACAGATATGAGCAGTAAATAGACAGATATGACCAGTAAAGAGACAGATTTGACCAGTAAAGAGACAGATTTGACCAGTGAAGAGACAGATAGGACAAGTAGAGAGACACATATGAAAAGAAAAGAGATATGACCAGTAGAGACACAGATATGATCAGTAGAGAGACAGATATCACCACTAAAGAGACAGATATGACCAGTAAAGAGACAGATATGACCAGTAAAGAGACAGATATGACCAGCAAAGAGACAGATATGACTAGTAAAGAGACAGATTGGACCAGTAAAGAGACAGATAGGACAAGTAGAGAGACAGATATGACCAGTAGAGACACAGATATGACCAGTAAAGAGACAGATATGACCAGCAAAGAGACAGATATGACCAGTAAAGAGACAGATATGACCAGTAAAGAAACAGATATGACCAGTAAAGAGACAGATTTGACCAGTAAAGAGACAGATATGACCAGTAAAGAGACAGATTTGACCAGTAAAGAAACAGATATGACCAGTAAAGAGACAGATTTGACCAGTAAAGAGACAGATATGACCAGTAGAGACACAGATATGATCAGTAGAGAGACAGATATCACCACTAAAGAGACAGATATGACCAGTAAAGAGACAGATATGACCAGTAAAGAGACAGATATGACCAGTAAAGAGACAGATCTGACCAGTAAAGAGACAGATATGACCAGTAAAGAGACAGATATGACCAGTAAAGAGACAGATTTTACCAGTAAAGAGACAGATATGACCAGTAGAGACACAGATATGATCAGTAGAGAGACAGATATCACCACTAAAGAGACAGATATGACCAGTGAAGAGACAGATTTGACCAGTAAAGAGACAGATATGACCAGTAAAGAGACAGATATGACCAGTAAAGAGACAGATATGACCAGCAAAGAGACAGATATGACCAGTAAAGAGACAGATATGACCAGTAAAGAAACAGATATGACCAGTAAAGAGACAGATTTGACCAGTAAAGAGACAGATATGACCAGTAAAGAGACAGATTTGACCAGTAAAGAAACAGATATGACCAGTAAAGAGACAGATTTGACCAGTAAAGAGACAGATATGACCAGTAAAGAGACAGATTTGACCAGTAAAGAAACAGATATGACCAGTAAAGAGACAGATTTGACCAGTAAAGAGACAGATATGACCAGTAAAGAAACAGATATGACCAGTAAAGAGACAGATTTGACCAGTAAAGAGACAGATATGACCAGTAAAGAGACAGATATGACCAGTAAAGAGACAGATTTTACCAGTAAAGAGACAGATATGACCAGTAGAGACACAGATATGATCAGTAGAGAGACAGATATCACCACTAAAGAGACAGATATGACCAGTAAAGAGACAGATTTGACCAGTAAAGAGACAGATATGACCAGTAAAGAGACAGATATGACCAGTAAAGAGACAGATTTGACCAGTAAAGAGACAGATATGATCAGTAGAGAGACAGATATGACCAGTAAAGAGACAGATAGGACCAGTAAAGAGACAGATAGGACCAGTAAAGAGACAGATAGGACAAGTAGAGAGACAGATATGAGCAGTAAAGAGACAGATTTGACCAGTAAAGAGACAGATTTGACCAGTGAAGAGACAGATTTGACCAGTGAAGAGACAGATAGGACAAGTAGAGAGACACATATGAAAAGAAAAGAGATAGATATGACCAGTAGAGACACAGATATGATCAGTAGAGAGACAGATATCACCACTAAAGAGACAGATATGACCAGTAAAGAGACAGATATGACCAGTACAGAGACAGATATCACCACTAAAGAGACAGATATGACCAGTACAGAGACAGATATCACCACTAAAGAGACAGATATGACCAGTAAAGAGACAGATATGACCAGTAAAGAGACAGATATGACCAGCAAAGAGACAGATATGACCAGTAAAGAGACAGATTGGACCAGTAAAGAGACAGATATGACCAGCAAAGAGACAGATATGACCAGTAAAGAGACAGATATGACCAGTAAAGAAACAGATATGACCAGTAAAGAGACAGATTTGACCAGTAAAGAGACAGATATGACCAGTAAAGAGACAGATTTGACCAGTAAAGAAACAGATATGACCAGTAAAGAGACAGATTTGACCAGTAAAGAGACAGATATGACCAGTAAAGAGACAGATTTGACCAGTAAAGAAACAGATATGACCAGTAAAGAGACAGATTTGACCAGTAAAGAGACAGATATGACCAGTAAAGAAACAGATATGACCAGTAAAGAGACAGATTTGACCAGTAAAGAGACAGATATGACCAGTAAAGAGACAGATATGACCAGTAAAGAGACAGATTTTACCAGTAAAGAGACAGATATGACCAGTAGAGACACAGATATGATCAGTAGAGAGACAGATATGATCAGTAGAGAGACACATATGAGCAGTAAAGAGACAGATTTGACCAGTGAAGAGACAGATTTGACCAGTGAAGAGACAGATAGGACAAGTAGAGAGACACATATGAAAAGAAAAGAGATAGATATGACCAGTAGAGACACAGATATGATCAGTAGAGAGACAGATATCACCACTAAAGAGACAGATATGACCAGTAAAGAGACAGATATGACCAGTACAGAGACAGATATCACCACTAAAGAGACAGATATGACCAGTAAAGAGACAGATATGACCAGTAAAGAGACAGATATGACCAGCAAAGAGACAGATATGACCAGTAAAGAGACAGATTGGACCAGTAAAGAGACAGATAGGACAAGTAGAGAGACAGATATGATCAGTAGAGAGACAGATATCACCACTAAAGAGACAGATATGACCAGTAAAGAGACAGATATGACCAGTAAAGAGACAGATATGACCAGTAAAGAAACAGATATGACCAGTAAAGAGACAGATTTGACCAGTAAAGAGACAGATATGACCAGTAAAGAGACAGATATGACCAGTAAAGAGACAGATTTGACCAGTGCACAAAACAGTTTTCAGTGTTTGGAAAATGGTGCTGATTGCTGCATTTTTTTATGAGCTGGCTATATGCAATTTCCTACTTGCCTGCTCCACAGGAAGTAATTGAATACAAATAATGTATGATATTTTTTTTGCCATCTCTTTTTTACATTCTTTAAGATTGTTATTCAGCTATTTTTAATCATTACTTTGAACAATTTCTTATGAATATGTCAGGGAAAACATATTTTTAAATGCTATTATTTATTTATGAAGTTATATTTTATATTTTATATTAAATATAGAAATGAAAATGACATTGCTTTAAAACACGCACACACACCTATTTGCTTGAAATAATAAATAAAAAAGAAAATGCGCTTCCTGAGGTTGACTTCTCTTCAGCCAATCACCATCGTTGTTGTGGTCCTGTGACACCTAATGCTTCCTGCCTTTCACCTTCTGCACGACCACGCCTCTTTTAAATGCCTGCAGGTGTGGACGCAAGAGGTAAGGCCTGACACTAACCACCACATGTGGAGTCCAGAAATTAGTGTGACCGAGTTTATTTTTATATTGTTAGTTTAAAGCGTGAGTGTCATTCACAGTGTACAGTTCTGCACTATTTTTCGGGCTAATAAACGTTAGCGCCGCATGCTAACGCTACGCATGTGGGGGTAATTAATTAATTGAATTAGCCTAGCCTAGGTTAAGTCAGCATGTTTGCATTTACCTACCAAACTGTTTTTTTCTTTAAGCGTTCTATCTTTTAATGAAAAGTTATCGTTGTGAGCAATTGAAGTTATAGTAAGTTAATGTTATTTTAATGCACTCTGCTGATTTGACATTTAGTGAAACTTAGCTGCACAGTGTGTAAGCAACCTATACGCTAGTTGGCACAGTTAAAGTAAAAGTAGAAAAAGTGTCTGGGATTTTTTTCACTAGGCTGTATTGGTACACTTAAATGAAAAAGAACCATTGTCAAGTAATGCATGACAAAAGACAGCTGTACAGTGGTCTGTTGACAGTGATATTACTAGTGTAATGAAAGTTAAACCAGACTATTTCACTTTCTGTGTTTCTGTTTATCATTCCTACAGGCATTATCATTTGACAAATCAGAAATGGCCATGAGGCCGCAGAGGTCAAAAATAAAACCAAAAGAAGAAGCAAAATATTTTGCATCCCTGGGTAAAGACAAGGATGGATTTGAGGTGCAGTTTATTAATTCATACAAAGGTGAGTTAAGATATTAAAGATTGTCGGCAAAATTTTATTTTTAATTATTGTGTTAATCTTAACTTTTTCTGACAATCTCTATTCTGTGTTAGGTCGAGGAGTGTTCAGCAGGCGCTACTTTCAGAAAGGAGAGTTCCTCATAGAGTATCGTGGAGAAATGATAAGCAAACAAGAACATGAAAACCGCCTTAGACTGTACCATGACGCCCTCAAAGTGTTCATGTTTGAATTTCGCCATGATGGAAAAAAATTATGGTAAATATAGCATCTTTTAACATTTTTTTTCCCCTTAGAAAAATAACCTCAGCTTAGTAAAGGTCCAGAGTTATAAATTTGTTCATATGTTTAATTACTATCATAGTAAAACCCTTAATCCATCATAATTTTTGCTATTTCAGCATTGATGCAGCCAAAGAAGATAACTCCCTAGGGAGACTGGTGAACGATGACCACATCAATCCAAACAGCAAAATGAAAACAATCACAGTCACTGGAGTACCGCATCTCTGTTTGTTCGCGCTGAAGGATATCAAGCCAGGAGAAGAGATAACGTACAACTACGGAGACACTGACTGGCCTTGGAGGTTAAAGGTACAGATGGAATATACCAGAATTTCACTGTTTTGTATTTACACAGTACAGTTAAGTGTTCCATGAATAATTGTTATGTTCAGTCATTTCATACCTGTGCACGATTTAGAGAATGATGAAAATATACACGTTAGATAATGTACAGTACAATGTAAAAAAATATTGACCAGCAGTGGAACATTTTCTTTTTGCATAATCTTGTTATGATGTATACTGCTGAACACACAATTACCTATTAGACTGTACCAGCAAAGAAGTGTGTTCAAGCAAGACTAATTTTTCCTTGCATTATTTTCACAGTCTAGCCCAGAGAAGGAGCAGCTCTGTTCTGAGGTTTTGGTCAACCCAGCGGCGGACTATGCAACACAAATGGTAAATGCTGATTATGATGAAGGATTTTTGTAATAGAGAAGGGATACTAGTGAATTTAATACTCAGGTGTTTTCTGTGGATTTAGTCATGTTAAACATGACCATAATGATGACCTTGACATCCGATTCCTCCTGTGAAAACACTAAACAGGTAAATTCATTGCCAGAGAACCTTGTTCTAGGCGGCGTTGTCCTCTCCTGCTAGCTTGGTTATGAGGTCAGATTTTAAAGTCACATCTAGATGGGGAATATCCCAGCTAACATTGTATCTGAGGAGGGCTACATCCAGTACAGGCTTAATTTCTTTAGAATTAGTCATGTTGAACAGAGTGGTCCGAACATACAACTGTGTACGCTGAGAACACAGTTTGAATGTGGCAAATATCTGAAGAGTCAAATCCACACAACAGTAAGAATTTACCTCATTTTCTTAGTGAAAGGCTGAATACATTTATGTTGTCATATAGTCATGGTTCATTGTGTGTTGTTGTGCATATATTATTGATTTGTTACCTGACTACATATGATTATTATTATTATTATTATTTTTCATCTGAAGTGCTGATTGTTTTGTCCTGTTTTTTTGTTTTTTCTTCACAAGATTTCAACGGAGGAAGATTGCCAAAATTCTGCTGTGGCCATGACATCAGACTGCCTCAGACAAGATGAACAGGTGATTTTTATTGATTGTTGGTACTGCATTACTTTTCAATAACGAACTGCATTTTCTGCATGTCAGTATTAAATGCCATAGATACACAGTCCTCACTGAGACTGTACTGGTCAGGTACACTGAATACTCAGGACAGTGTGTACACTCTGTCCTTCATAGTAAGATTACTGATGTGGGTTTGTATGGCTAAATATTGTAGACACACAGTTCTCACAGTAACTGTACTGGTCAGGTACACTGAATACTCAGGACAGTGCATTGTTACTGTTAATCGTTGTTTTTTTTCTAACTGTGACTCACAGTTTTTAATGTGGTATGAGTGTCCTGCAGTGTCATCAATATCAATGATCATTCCTCCAGTTCATAATTGTGTTGTAAACAGAGGCGTTCTGATCGGACAGGCATGCCAGGCATTCGCTTGGGGCCTCGTGCTGAACAGGGGCTTCGCCAAAGTCCATGATTTGTTCCTGAAAATTGTTACTTTCAGATATTGGCACATTGAATTTACAGACGGTTATGATTACCGGCGCCTTAGATATACGGCGCTGCAGATATCCCTGTGGTGGGGAGCAAGGCAGACCTGACGGAAGCCGAGGGTCATGTGCTGCTGGCAGGGGAAGCCATGAGCACGGAGGGGGAGTGGGATGCGGACTTCGCAGAGGCGTCGGCGCGCACAGGCGCAAACACGGTTGGGGTGTTCGGCACAATGCTGCAGCAGATAAAGCTGCCGCTCCGGCTGAGTCCTGCGGTGCGGAGACGTGGAGCCCAGAGCAGCAGCAAAGAGGAGAGCCCCTCTGAGGAAGAACCACAGCTGCATCCTGTCATAGGAACAGATTCTCTGTAAGCCACGGGCTGCTCATGGTCAGGTGGAATAAAGTTCCCAGTGAACTCTATGGAACAGCAAAGTTTCATAAGTATAATAAGGGGAGCTATATTCGCCTTATGTGTTTACTATTCTGATATTTTTTTTCTATTCATGTCAATAAAATACCTTAATTGATTTTTGTGTACTGCCCTCAGCAGTGTCACATCTGTTCAGTAGGAGACTAAAACTGACACAGGGATACATAGAGGAAGACAAAAGGAGAATAAGTAAGGACAGATGATGAAATCTGTGGGTTTGTTCATCCTCTTTCTTCAGTAATAGTGTGATTCAGAGATTTAGAGATTTTCTTTAAGTAAAAATGGAACAGCAGCTAAATATACTTATAGTATCAAAAGTTGAAGATAGATATATTTCTGGGTTAATATCATTATCTAAGGATATGCTGCTTTTTATGCTGTAGGCAGTTAAACTAAAGATAATTTGAACTGCTTAATAACTGATCTTCAGAGCAACAAGCTGTCTAATAGATGGAGTTGAGTAATGTACTTGTGAGAAGTAGTACAAGAGACTACTAATAATAGAAGTACACTCAAGAAAATACTTCAAAATTGTACGGTACTTCAGTAAATGTACTTCGTTACCTCTCACCCTCAAGGTCAGCAGCCTACATTTAATTATTTTTGATTGTCAGGCAATAAATTCTCCTCCACCTGGTCAATAAGGCTAAAAGTCCTCTTTATCAAACCTAAATTTCAATATTTAATGCGTATTTAACAATAAACATGTCCTGTTAATATATGTAAATATGTGTGTGTGTGTTTTATTATTATGTTGAAATGATTGCTGATTGACAATGGTATGGGATGACTCGGCACCTGCTAAAAAGGGCCCACTGGACTCCTTCGCCTAGGGCCCCTGTAGTGGGGTGGAACGCCTCTGGTTGTAAACTCGTACATACCACAAAGTGCAACCCTTGGTGCTAAAATTGTTTTAATTTTATTTTTTTGCTCTTCTTGTCACAAGGTTTCAGGTACCACAGATCCTAATCATGCTGCTGAGACCTTAACATCCGATTCGTCCTGTGAAAACACTAAACAGGTAAATTCATTGCCAGAGAACCTTGTTCTAGGCGGTGTTGTCCTCTCCTGCTAGCTTGGTTATGAGGTCAGATTTTAAAGTCAAATCTGGATGGGGAATATCCCAGCTAACATTGTATCTGAGTAGGAATACATCCAGTACAGGCTGCATTTCTTTAGAATTAGTCATGTTGAACGGAGTGGTCCGAACATACAACTGTGTACGCTGAGAACACAGTTTGAATGTGGAGAATATCTGAAGAGTCAAATCGACACAACAGTAAGAATTTACCTCATTTTCTTAGTGAAAGGCTGAATACATTTATGTTGTCATATAGTCATGGTTCAGTGTGTGTTGTTGTGCATATATTATTGATTTGTTAACTGACTACATATGATCAATATTATTATTATTTTTCATCTGAAGTGCTGATTGTTTTGTCCTGTTTTTTTGTTTTTTCTTCACAAGATTTCAACGGAGGAAGATGGCCAAAATTCTGCTGTGGCCATGACATCAGACTGCCTCAGACAAGATGAACAGGTGATTTTTATTGATTGTTGGTACTGCATTATTTTTTCAATAACAAACTGCATTCTCTGCATGTCAGTATTAAATGCCATAGATACACAGTCCTCACAGTAACTGTACTGGTCAGGTACACTGAATACTCAGGACAGTGTGTACACTCTGTCCTTCATAGTAAGATTACTGATGTGGATTTGTATGGCTAAATATTGTAGACACACAGTTCTCACAGTAACTGTACTGGTCAGGTACACTGAATACTCAGGACAGTGCATTGTTACTGTTAATCGTTGTTTTTTTCTACCTGTGACTCACAGTTTTTAATGTGGTATGAGTGTCCTGCAGTGTCATCAATATCAACGATCATTCCTCCCGTTCATAATTGTGTTGTAAATTCATACATACCACAAAGTGCAACCCTTGGTGCTAAATTTTTTTTTTTTTTTTTTTTTTTTTGCTCTTCTTGTCACAAGGTTTCAGGTACCACAGATCCTAATCATGCTGCTGAGACCTTAACATCCGATTCGTCCTGTGAAAACACTAAACAGGTAAATTCATTGCCAGAGAACCTTGTTCTAGGCGGTGTTGTCCTCTCCTGCTAGCTTGGTTATGAGGTCAGATTTTAAAGTCAAATCTGGATGGGGAATATCCCAGCTATCATTGTATCTGAGTAGGAATACATCCAGTACAGGCTGCATTTCTTTAGAATTAGTCATGTTGAACGGAGTGGTCCGAACATACAACTGTGTACGCTGAGAACACAGTTTGAATGTGGAGAATATCTGAAGAGTCAAATCGACACAACAGTAAGAATTTACCTCATTTTCTTAGTGAAAGGCTGAATACATTTATGTTGTCATATAGTCATGGTTCAGTGTGTGTTGTTGTGCATATATTATTGATTTGTTAACTGACTACATATGATCAATATTATTATTATTTTTCATCTGAAGTGCTGATTGTTTTGACCTGTTTTTTTGTTTTTTCTTCACAAGATTTCAACGGAGGAAGATTGCCAAAATTCTGCTGTGGCCATGACATCAGACTGCCTCAGACAAGATGAACAGGTGATTTTTATTGATTGTTGGTACTGCATTATTTTTTCAATAACAAACTGCATTCTCTGCATGTCAGTATTAAATGCCATAGATACACAGTCCTCACAGTAACTGTACTGGTCAGGTACACTGAATACTCAGGACAGTGTGTACACTCTGTCCTTCATAGTAAGATTACTGATTTGGGTTTGTATGGCTAAATATTGTAGACACACAGTTCTCACAGTAACTGTACTGGTCAGGTACACTGAATACTCAGGACAGTGTGTACACTCTGTCCTTCATAGTAAGATTACTGATGTGGGTTTGTATGGCTAAATATTGTAGATACGCAGTTCTCACAGTAACCGTACTGGTCAGGTACACTGAATACTCAGGACAGTGTGTACACTCTGTCCTTCATACAAAGATTTCTAACAGCTGCGGATACTTTTCACATTTCATGATTTTACTTGAAAATACATACTGCCAAGCCCAGCTCTTAAAGTGGATGATTGAAGCAAGAATCATTTGTCATTGCTGTTTAAACTAGAAGCACTCGGAAAGCTCAGACCTCCGCCAAGGCTGATCAGTGGGCCCCCCCCCGTGGGCCCCCCCACCCCCGATCACCACCAAAATTTAATAATTTCTTCCTTATCCCATTTCCAACAAACCCTGAAAATTTCATCCAAATCTGTCCATAACTTTTTGAGTTATGTTGCACACTAACGGACAGACAAACAAACAAACAAACAAACAGACAAACAAACAAACCCTGGCAAAAACATAACCTCCTTGGCAGAGGTAATCAGTCCCTTAAATTCTGTGATCTAATCTAATTGCAGTTGTTCTTTTTTTGTTTTTCTTGCTGTTCACAGATCTGTAAACATGACTTGGTTTCTGCCGCAGTACCAAGTCTTGAGAAATGCACCTTGTGTACTGGACCGTTCGCTGCTCTAAAATGGATTGGTCTTCAGTGCAAAGGTAAGTGTTACATTTTGATTAAGAGGATGTACATTTACTTTTTTTTTCATTATTGTCATTATTTAAGGGCAACAAATATCTTTTGGTAGCACAATGTAAATTTTCCCTGATTTTCAAAAAACACAATTTTATTCTTCAACTTGGATTATAATGTACAGTGTTGAAACAACCATAATACCAATTAAAAATGTTATCTGTCTAGTTTGTTCCTGCTTCTGGCACAAATCATGCTATCAGAAAAAGTTTGGATGCCTGGTAAGTGTTCAGGAGAACTTTCTCTTAAATATTTGTGTTCAAAAGGCTCAATTTAGTAATTATATATATTTTTTGAATATCAGGTGTCTGAAGAACCTAGTTCATCTTCAAGTGAAGAAGTATCAGAGGAAGAATATGTACCAGATTCTGTCGGTTATTCAGATAACTCAGACAAAAGTTTATCAACAACTTTTCGTGGTTTTCTCAACGAGCCAGATGTCGAACTCTCCTGCTCCACCCTTGACCCAGAAATTCTAGAAAGCCAAGACTGCCCAGAAAAACTCTTAGATAAAGAGCTGTGTCCTACAGACTGTACAGAGCAGCTTCAGGAAATCTGTGAGGAGGCCAGGTCAATACAAGAATCAGGAAAAGTTCAAGATGACATTCAGAAAAGCAATACTAAAGAAAAGGGGGAAGATCATTGTGTACAATCTTCAACGATATCCTCTTCAGAAAGTAAGAAAAACTACTGCTACATCTGTGGGATACCACAGTCAAAAATTACCCGTCACTTAACAACCCATGAGAAAACAAATGCTGAAGTTGCTCAAGCTTTAGCTCTCCCAAAACACTCAAAAGAACGGAAGAAAATGCTGGAGAAAATAAGAAACAAAGGGAACTATAAACACAATCAAGATGTTATATCAAGTGGGACTGGATCACTAAAAATTAGGCGCAAACCTAAGAATAAGTATGATGTTAAAGAGTATGTGCACTGCATGCACTGCCAAGCCATGTATCTTCGAAGGGATCTTTGGCGGCATGTTCGAAAATGTCCCTCTAAAGTGGTGGAAGCCAATGAAGAGCCAGGAAGAAGAAGAATCCTTTCTTTGGCCACAATGTCAGAGTCAACCATGCATCAACATATATCCCAAGGTGTTTGGAAGTTGTTAACTGTAATGAAAGATGATGAAATTTCTGCTGCTGTGCGCAGCGATTTCTGCATTCTTCAGCTTGCCCAGTCCTTCTTCAACAAGCATGGTCAAGATTCCACCAAATATGAATATATTAGGCAGAAACTTCGTGAAGTTGGTAGACTTCTACTTACACTGAGAAAAGAATTTTCAATATATAACCTTGAAGATGCTGTAAGACCTGCAAATTTTCATTTGGTTATCCAAGCTGTTAAGAACGTGTCTGGGTTTGATCAAGAAAAGCATTACTACAAAACTCCAAGCCTGGCACTGAAGTTGGGTCACTCACTGCAGAAAATAAGTGAAATTATACACTGCAGAGCTCTAATAGCAGGAGACAGTGAGCTGAGAAAGTCAACCCAGACTTTTATGAAACTGTATACATCAAAGTGGTCTGAACTTGTCTCACACACTGCTTTGACCACATTGAGTGAGGCTCATTTTAACAAGCCATCTACCTTGCCTTTCACTGAAGATGTCCAACGTTTGCATCGACATCTTGAAAACACAGCGGATGTAGCATCTCAGAGCCTGGGTACAAGACCATCATCACAAGTTTATGGGGAGCTCTCAAGAGCAACTTTGGCAAAAGTCATTCTCTTCAACCGAAGACGTGGAGGTGAAGTAGCAAAAATGAAACTTACAAGCTTCCTTGAGAGGGACACAGCTCCCCTACATAAGGATGTTGCTGTTGGCCTCACAAAGTTTGAACAAAAACTCTGTGAGCATTTCAGCAGAGTGGAAATTAGAGGTAAAAGAGGGCGAAAAGTTGCTGTGTTGCTTTCACCGGACATGGTTGAGTCATTGACACTCCTCATTAACAAAAGGAAAGAATGTGGAGTTCCAGAGGAGAACATTTTTTTGTTTGCAAGGCCACACTGTTTGACTTCATACAGAGGACAGGACTGTTTAAGGAATTATGCAAATGAATGTGGGGCTCAGAACCCTGAACTCCTCAGGTCAACACAGTTGCGCAAGCATGTTGCAACTTTGTCGCAAGTCCTGAACCTCAAAAACCATGAATTGGACCAAGTTGCAGACTTCCTTGGACATGACATTCGAGTCCATAGAGAATACTACAGACTTCCAGAGGCTACAACCCAGCTGGCTAAAATATCAAAACTCCTGCTTACCATGGAGAAAGGGTCCATTGCAAATCTTCAGGGGAAAACTCTCGAAGAGATTGAGATTGAAGGTATTACTGTTAAAAGTTAGGTTTAGAGTGACATTTGATATATTTTGTAGGTTTTGTAAATTGGAAACATAGAGGATATTTAGCAAAAACATTACTTAGTTAAATATTACATCTTAGTGACCCCATAACATTAACAAGTTCTTGTTCATTAAACTTAACATTTAACGTTGTTCATAATAGTTTTACCTAAAATTTTAATGTATTCTTTGGTCAATTTTTGTTAGAGCACATTGAGTTCAGTGATTCTGAACAAAGTGGAGAGAGTGAGGCTGAGGAAGATGACCAGTCCCCGACACAAGATCCACATACAGCTATAGGTAAGTGAAGCTAAATGTGCCAAAAATGACATTTTTCATTTCTTAAATACACTTACTGAAGGCACGGTATGATCCACTACAAAATTCTACACAGAAAGTTGAGACCTTGGGAAAATGGTTGTTTTTCTGTTTGTAAAATGGTCTAATGAGTGCTCACCTGCAAGAACTACACGTCATATACTAAAACATGATATACACTGTACAGGTATGGAGAGAGCCACACAGCCTGTTGATGGACCTCCAGATGCCTCAGATGGTATGATCCTCCATTTCAATCCAGCAGCATGCTCATACTTGTTTCTTTGCATTTAAGCCTGGTAAGGCCAAAGACTGTTGTCCTTTATTATTTACCTGTTTTTATATTCCATTTACAGACGACTCTGGCCAAGAAGGGACATCTAAAGGTATTACTGAGAATATCATTTATAAAGTTATAAGGAAGCATGCATGTATTACCTGTGAGTGACGTAGAAGTTAACAGTAGTTAGTAACACAGGATTACACTAACATTGTGTTTGCCGTTTTTCAGATGACAAGATGAAAGAACCCAGCAGGAAAATGAAACGGCACAATAAACATGGTAAATCTCACACACAGTATAGACTGTACTACAGAATCACTTCCATACATGTATGTAAAAAAAGTTATGAGGCTGTCAAAAGTACTATAGACTGTAGTTACTGTCTCTTTCTTTTCCTACTGCGAAATGGAGGTATCACAATATGCCAACACAGTGTTAATGAGCAAATTTTATCTTGGAAAATGTCCTCCTGTTATCCTGTTCTGTAAATTAGCATTTACAAATAGGTAGAGCTACTGCTCTTTGCGCCTTTACGTGCTTCACAAAGCATTATAATGTATCCTAGTAAGGCCTAAGAAGCCCTCTGAAAAAGTTGTGGTACAACTAGCCACAAGTTCAGTGTTGAGAGACCTTGCAGGAAGACCAAAATGTGTCCACACCTGGCAAAGCTTTAATAGACTGTCCTTAAGGGATAGGGACACACTGAAGTTGTGGCTAACTGTGCTACAAATGGATGAAACCACTCCTGTCAGTACACTACGCTTTGCAGAGCATCATGTTTACAATAAACATTTGGACCAGAATGACTACGGCCGGTCAAACAGAAGACAACCTGCATCAAAGACCTCTGTCCTTGAGAGAAATGAGGCCCAAATTTAAAAAGCAAAAACAAATTGTTTTCAGGCCTATGTGAAATGGATAAGTTTGGATAATAGCTGGACAACTGAGAGGGTCGTGACATTAATAGAATAGAATAGAATAGAATAGAATATTTTTATTGTCAATTTCTCTGTATATCCAGGACATATAGAGGAACCAAAAATGCATTTCTCTCTTACCTTTGTGTTAGTATACAATAAAGTAAAATAAAATATATAAAAATCAACCTATGTTCAGTGGTGGTAGTGCAAAACAGTGAGAGCTTATTGAAGTGATGGTAGTGCAAATATGGTAGCAGCGATGTACAGTAGTGCAGTGGTTCAGTAAGTGAAGACAGATTGCAGATTGTGACATTATGTACAGACAGTGAATGTACGAGTCTGTATGTGCAAAATGGGTGTGTTTACAGTCCATGGGCAGGGAACAGAGGGGGAAGGTAGTGGGCAGAGTTCAGCTTCCTGACAGCCTGGTGGATGGAGCTGTTCAACAGTCTGGTGGAGTGGGTCTGAAGGCTCCGGTACCTTTTTCCTGAAGGCAGGAGACTGAAAAGGGAGTGTGAAGGGTGAGATGTGTCACGGCGACGCTGATGGCTCGGCGGGTGTTGAAAATGTCTGAGGACTGGCAGAGGGGCACCGATGATCTTGCTGGCTGCATTCATTATGTGTTGCAGGGTCTTTCAGCAGGAGGCAGTGCATCCTCCGTACCAAACAGTGATGCAGTCAGTGGGGACACCCTCAAAGGTGCCCCGGTAGAAGGAGCACATGATAGGGGGCGGGACTCGTGCTCTCCTCACTTTGCGGAGGAAGTAGAGGCATGTTTGTGCCTTCTTCATCAGAGATTAAGATTATACTATAAAACAAGTGGTTGGTTTTATTCACTAAAGTTCAATGTAGATATAACAGTGGGTCAAACAAATGAGAATCTGTCTATTACTTGCACTGCAGTAGGATTGAATGGCAGTTAAATACTCAAACGCCTTTTAGGGGTCAGAATATTATTTATCATGAACAGCTAGCTTCAGTTTGACTGCTGAGACAACATTTGGAACATCTTACTGCCTTTGGACTATTACATCTCCCAGTTTTAAGAGACTCGCTTGTGTCTTGCTCAGAAAATACTTAGTTAAACACTGACTGGTTTCTACCCTGATGAAGAAATGGTCTTTGTCTTTGTCCCATTTTGCATGTGATACCTGCCCCATACTAAACATTGATATACACTGTACAGGTATGGAGAGAGCCACACAGCCTGTTGATGGACCTCCAGATGCCTCAGATGGTATGATCCTCCATTTCAATCCAGCAGCATGCTCATACTTGTTTCTCAGCATTTAAGCCTGGTAAGGCCAAAGACTGTTGTCATTTATTATTATTTACCTGTTTTTATATTCCATTTACAGATGACTCTGGCCAAGAAGGGACATCTAAAGGTATTACTGAGAACATCATTTATAAAGTTATAAGGAAGCATGCATGTATTACCTGTGAGTGACGTAGAAGTTAACAGTAGTTAGTAACACAGGATTACACTAACATTGTGTTTGTCGTTTTTCAGATGACAAGATGAAAGAACCCAGCAGGAAAATGAAACGGCACAATAAACATGGTAAATCTCACACACAGTGTAGACTGTACTACAGAATCACTTCCATACATGTATGTAAAAAAAGTTATGAGGCTGTCAAAAGTACTATAGACTGTAGTTACTGTCTCTTTCTTTTCCTACTGCGAAATGGAGGTATCACAATATGCCAACACAGTGTTAATGAGCAAATTTTATCTTGGAAAATGTCCTCCTGTTATCCTGCTCTGTAAATTAGCATTTACAAATAGGTAGAGCTACTGCTCTTTGCGCCTTTACGTGCTTCACAAAGCATTATAATGTATCCTAGTAAGGCCTAAGAAGCCCTCTGAAAAAGTTGTGGTACAACTAGCCACAAGTTCAGTGTTAAGAGACCTTGCAGGAAGACCAAAATGTGTCCACACCTGGCAAAGCTTTAATAGACTGTCCTTAAGGGACAGGGACACACTGAAGTTGTGGCTAACTGTGCTACAAATGGATGAAACCACTCCTGTCAGTACACTACGCTTTGCAGAGCATCATGTTTACAATAAACATTTGGACCAGAATGACTACGGCCGGTCAAACAGAAGACAACCTGCATCAAAGACCTCTGTCCTTGAGAGAAATGAGGCCCAAATTTAAAAAGCAAAAACAAATTGTTTTCAGGCCTATGTGAAATGGATAAGTTTGGATAATAGCTGGACAACTGAGAGGGTCGTGACATTAATAGAATAGAATAGAATAGAATATTTTTATTGTCAATTTCTCTGTATATCCAGGACATATAGAGGAACCAAAAATGCATTTCTCTCTTACCTTTGTGTTAGTATACAATAAAGTAAAATAAAATATATAAAAATCAACCTATGTTCAGTGGTGGTAGTGCAAAACAGTGAGAGCTTATTGAAGTGATGGTAGTGCAAATATGGTAGCAGCGATGTACAGTAGTGCAGTGGTTCAGTAAGTGAAGACAGATTGCAGATTGTGACATTATGTACAGACAGTGAATGTACGAGTCTGTATGTGCAAAATGGGTGTGTTTACAGTCCATGGGCAGGGAACAGAGGGGGAAGGTAGTGGGCAGAGTTCAGCTTCCTGACAGCCTGGTGGATGGAGCTGTTCAACAGTCTGGTGGAGTGGGTCTGAAGGCTCCGGTACCTTTTTCCTGAAGGCAGGAGACTGAAAAGGGAGTGTGAAGGGTGAGATGTGTCACGGCGACACTGATGGCTTGGCGGGTGTTGAAAATGTCTGAGGACTGGCAGAGGGGCACCGATGATCTTGCTGGCTGCATTCATTATGTGTTGCAGGGTCTTTCAGCAGGAGGCAGTGCATCCTCCGTACCAAACAGTGATGCAGTCAGTGGGGACACCCTCAAAGGTGCCCCGGTAGAAGGAGCACATGATAGGGGGCGGGACTCGTGCTCTCCTCACTTTGCGGAGGAAGTAGAGGCATGTTTGTGCCTTCTTCATCAGAGATTAAGATTATACTATAAAACAAGTGGTTGGTTTTATTCACTAAAGTTCAATGTAGATATAACAGTGGGTCAAACAAATGAGAATCTGTCTATTACTTGCACTGCAGTAGGATTGAATGGCAGTTAAATACTCAAACGCCTTTTAGGGGTCAGAATATTATTTATCATGAACAGCTAGCTTCAGTTTGACTGCTGAGACAACATTTGGAACATCTTACTGCCTTTGGACTATTACATCTCCCAGTTTTAAGAGACTCGCTTGTGTCTTGCTCAGAAAATACTTAGTTAAACACTGACTGGTTTCTACCCTGATGAAGAAATGGTCTTTGTCTTTGTCCCATTTTGCATGTGATACCTGCCCCATACTAAACATTGATATACACTGTACAGGTATGGAGAGAGCCACACAGCCTGTTGATGGACCTCCAGATGCCTCAGATGGTATGATCCTCCATTTCAATCCAGCAGCATGCTCATACTTGTTTCTCAGCATTTAAGCCTGGTAAGGCCAAAGACTGTTGTCATTTATTATTATTTACCTGTTTTTATATTCCATTTACAGATGACTCTGGCCAAGAAGGGACATCTAAAGGTATTACTGAGAACATCATTTATAAAGTTATAAGGAAGCATGCATGTATTACCTGTGAGTGACGTAGAAGTTAACAGTAGTTAGTAACACAGGATTACACTAACATTGTGTTTGTCGTTTTTCAGATGACAAGATGAAAGAACCCAGCAGGAAAATGAAACGGCACAATAAACATGGTAAATCTCACACACAGTGTAGACTGTACTACAGAATCACTTCCATACATGTATGTAAAAAAAGTTATGAGGCTGTCAAAAGTACTATAGACTGTAGTTACTGTCTCTTTCTTTTCCTACTGCGAAATGGAGGTATCACAATATGCCAACACAGTGTTAATGAGCAAATTTTATCTTGGAAAATGTCCTCCTGTTATCCTGCTCTGTAAATTAGCATTTACAAATTTACAATATGTGAAGCTACTGCTCTTTGCGCCTTTATGAGCTTCAAAAAGTGTTATGATTTATCCCAATAAGATGTAAAGTGCCCACTGAAAAAATGAAAGCTTTGAAAACCTACACATAGACAATTTTTGTGGTTTGTACATGAAACATTTTGTGGGCAGAGCCAAACTAGTGGCAGAAAGTGACCATTCAACCACAGTGGAGTTTGATGTGAAAGCCACAGTCATACTTTAAAACACAGGAATATTGATCATCCATACACTTTTTACAGTTGTTTGTAAGGTTTACATCAAACAGAAGAACAGGCTGTCTGACTCTAATAAGCTAACTCTGTTAACTTTAGCTTTCCCAACCTATAGCCTGATCCCTGTCTTGGGTTACGGATCCAGCTACTGTGTTTCTTGAAATAGTGACTGACTGACCTTTAGTTAGCTTAACTACTGAAATTAACTGGCCTTTATTTGTAATTCCAGCTTCTTGAGAAGTAGAACTAGTCATATTTGAGGGAATTTAATTATCTTGGTCCAACTAGCCTCTGCAATCTGTTCCAGCATTGCTCCATTTACTCTGGCAATAAGCCATTGTCAGAGTTTTGACTACTAAAAAGTTTTCAGGTTAAGAGCGCCAGAGAAACTAACAAAATACATATTTCCAAAATGCATTTCATCTTTCCCGTATGTATTTCAGCAAATCACAATGCATTTATCGGTCATATATCTTGAAAAGGATTGAATATTCTAAAACGCTCCTACGTTGCAGCCGATTTGAAAGGGAGAAACGTGTTTCACTTCTGGTCTTAATGTGTTAAGGCATTGGTAGGGTTTTATTCTGAAATTTGAATTGTGGATTGATGTTACTGTTGATCTTCCTAAAACTAGGTTTTGGCTGTAGTAAATATTTATGTGCCTTAAAGTGTTTGACATCAGGATGTCGGGAAGACAGGCATTACATCTCATTAATAAACTTTTAGTACATAAATTAGAAAGGCCTCCTACATCGGTCATGTTTTGATTTGTGACAAGTTATCAAAAGTATAGAGAAATGCATTGTATTTATCCTTCCAATTTTAAGGGTTCTTTTAAGTCAAACGAACTAATAAAAAAAATAATTTAGAACCACTTAATTATCTTGTATGGTAATTTGTACAAAATTTTCTAAGTGGCTCTTACAGAATGAGGCTGAAGCACCATAAACCTGCAATCACCCTTTACAAATTATGCCGATAGAATAAGTTGGGATACAAGATTACGTAGAAGAGGAAAGGGAGTGTATTTCTGTTACATATTACATGTTGAAGATTATGTAGCCGCATAAAAAATGTAAAGAAAATGTATTAATTGGTTAATAAACATTTAACCTCTGCATTTTTGTAGCAGCTGAAGTGGATGATCCCAGAAGGAAACAAAAACAACAATGGTCACCAACCGAAGTAGCAGCTGTGATGAGACACTTCAGAGACCATATCAACAAGGGTAAACTAGCAACGCAGATTGAATGCCAGCAGTGCAAGACAGCTGAACATCCTGCTCTTACTAGTCGAACTGTGCAAAACATAAGAGACTTTGTAAGAAACCGTGGTGTATCCCTAAAAAAGAAAAGAAGTAATGTATAGTCACCGTGTGTATGTAGCTTGTGGAAAAAGGGAAATAATATGAATCCTCTAAAAGAACTACATACAAATAATAAGTATACTTAAGTTGAGTAGATAACAGCTGAGCTGTTATAGTTTGTTCACTGAATGTTTACTTCACAGGCCTACTGAAACCTGTTATTTGTGGTCACAAGCAAATGGTTGCATTTTGGTTGATTATGAATACCGTAGAAAGCCGGTATGTTAATAGCCACCATTTATTTGTATTGATGGCATTGTTTTTGTTTTGTTAGGTTAAGTAAGCCTATTTAAATTCAGTGTAACAGATAAGCATTCATGTTGTAACAAAGAAAAATACAAAACTGAATAATCAAACTTTTTTCCTCCTTCATTGTCTCTGCCTGATATAGATTATTTACCAGCTGTCCATTACAAGTCTGCACTTTCATATAAAAAGTGTTTTAAAATGTCCAAATTGTGCTCATCAATTAGGTAAGTCTTAATACTTTAAATAACTGTTGAGTTAAACTATTTGTCCTCATTAACTGGGTGTGCCCTTTAATTCACATTGCCTTCATGTTAGTGTATGTGTTAACCTATGTCCCACTAAGTTGTTTGACCCCTTAATACACTTCAGTGACGTGTGTGTGTGTGTATATCAACTGTCCTTATAAATTGAGCAGGTCCTCATAATGTAAATATTTTTCGTAGGCGTGGTTTATTCACCTAATTAAGCATGTCCTTACAAAGATGCAAAATGTCAGGTTGAAAAATCTAGAGTTGTTTTGTGTGTATTTGATTTTTGAAGTGAGATTTGTTTAGTACTGCTCAAAATAGATTTTTTGGTATTTCTCATGTCCTTGGGAAACAAGTGGAAAGGGGTGCCCACCTAATACACCAAAAAACCTGTTTCGCCCCAACTGTCCTTATAGTTCACAAAAACCTGTATATGTGTGTGTGTGTGTGTGTGTGTTACAGTGGTCCAAATTTTTATTTTTTTTTTCAGATTCTCTGGATTAGAACCCTGCATTTGGTTCCATATCTGGCCAAATGACTTCGGTCCAAATTGTATGCAAATGAGTGAATATTTAGAGGTTGCACAGACACGTGCAGATTGCTCTATATACTATAACAGAACTAGACAAATGAATAGAATAATTTCAACTGTAAAACTTTAAAATCAAGTGAATAGTATTATATTGAGTAACATTCACTAATAAATCAATAAACAAGAGGATGCTACTCACTCCTGTTACTGTTGCTCAGTCCTGTTACTCTTTATTTGAGTAACAGGACTGAAAGTAACAGGAATGAGTTTTTAGCTCAGAATTAGCAAGTTCATGAAATACAGCCACATGGCATTCATGGTAATAGCATGAGGACACTGAGCACATTCATGTGATTTGCAAAAAATATGTATTTTTAAGATAAATAACATCTAAGAAATAATTTTGGTAACAGGACTGAGTGTTGAGATTAACCTTCTCAGTCACAGTTACAATATCATCAAATATACACAAAAAAAAAAGAAAGAACTTAGTTTGGATCTTCCCATGGCCTTCAGAAAATCCAGCTGATGTCACTTCCTGCTGAACATGGGACTTGTGGAATATTCCACATTTTTCAGAGGGGAGAATATGTTAGGGTAAAAGGACTGAGTGAGAACCCAGGGACATGACTAAAATGTATATTTTCACAAAAATATTATGGATTTCTCATGAAAGAAATGTATTTAAAGCATAGATGGAATATGGAGTCACACAACAATGCAAAAAAATAACATTTCTGAAGTATTTTAATCATTCTATTTCATGGTAAAGTGTAGCATTAGAGAATAGGGACAGGCAACAAATGCTATTTTTCAGTGTTCTAGGTCGTTTTTATCAATGTTTTCAAATAAATATTTGAAATTTGCAATTAGATCAATATGCAGGACACTTTGCTTAATAGTTAAATGTATTTTAGAGTTGATTTTCATGCACATTTATACATATAATGTCATGGGGACGGAAATGGCACCCATTCAGTGGAATGGCCCAGTAAACATTTCTTTATATAGTATATAAAGGCAAACTCAAAAACGGCCAAAATAGGCTCAGACCCTTAAGGGTTAAACTACACTTCACCAAGGATATTAGGTCCAAAGCCTTACCAAACATCAGGATTGCGATGCCACGCGGCGTTCCAGACTCTGAAGGTATTATATGACGTTCAGATTCAGTCGTCTGTTCACCTCAGAAGCACTGAGCGACCCTGCGCCTCGTAGCATTACCTTAGGTTTATGCAAACTCATAATGCCACTAAATTGCCTGAGCAAAGTTAAGGTGCTTAGGTGTGCATCCAATAATCTGCCAGTCAGGAAAAACATGACAACACGTCGCTAAGAAATCTGAATTAATCCTAATTTTAGCTCTGCTTTGTTGACCTCATTACAAGTTACAGTTTCTTTATGGGGAAGATAGAACGTAAGACTTTTGCTCAGAGACAAGAGTGGGAGGCTGTGCAAATAATTCAGCTGATATTTATGTTTGAATAATGCATTTCATAATCAGAAGTGGAACATGAACACTGGTGGGACATACTGTATATATTACGTTGAGTGATGGAATTTGCCCACAGCGGTCCACTGTGGTGCATTCACTAACATGATGACCTGCAGTGCCACATAGCTGCCATGCCATTTCAAGGTTTCAGCTTTGATTTATGTTTTTCTCTAGCCTAGCACGGTGATGGATTTTACTTTAATTACAGAAAAAAAAAAAACACAAACATATGCATTTGCCTTAAAGGTGTAAAAAATGTTGAGGTTTTGCTTATTAACTTGCTTTTCCTATTCCGAAGCGCTTTTCCCTTTTTGCCCTGAAACACACAATCTATATACAGCTGAATTCTACAAACATATAGTTCAATTATTAAACAGATCCTAAAGCCTCTGTCAGGGTCAAAAGGGGACACGTTTGGAATTGTCTGAGGGTTTTGGACATTATATACCACAGGTGTCAAACATGCGGCCCGGGGGCCCAATCCGGCCCGCCAAAAGGTCCAAGTCCGGCCCTTGGAATGGATTTGTGAAATGCAAAAGTTACATTAGGATATTAACAATCCTTTTAGTTCAGACTAATCCAATCTTAAGGGGGCCAGACCAGTAAAATACTATCATAATAACATATAAATAATGACAGGGTCAAAACACAGTAACATCCTATCAGAGAGCGAAGTTTAATTGATTGCCATTCCGACATTTATTTCAATATAAAGTAGCTCCTTGTTTTGGATAATCCCTTATGGTCCAACTAAAGCAAAAATGAATTTAAAAGTAAAAATGTGGGTCAAATTGTTCTAAAATGTCCCGTCAGAGAGATTTTGAATACTGTGTTTTGACCCTAATCAAGATATTTTTCCTTTTTTTTCTTCTTTCTTTTTTTTCTTTTTTTCTTTTCTCTCTTTTGTCAGATCAGTAAACTACTATCAAAATAACCTATAAATACTCACAACTGGGTGCTTCTATTAAACTAGGTACATTTTGGTATCTGGCACTTTACCAGCTTTTTACATCCAATAATAAAAGACAACAATCCTTTTAGTTCAGACTAATCCAATCTTAAGGGGGCCAGACCAGTAAAATACTATCATAATAACATATAAATAATGACAACTCCAAATTTTTCTTTTTGTAAATGTAAATGTTTTCATGTATTTACACTAAAACAAAGTATAATTTCGCAAAAAAAAAAAAAAAAGTGAATAACCTGAACAAATATGAACCTGACATGTCTTAAGAGAAGTAAGTACAATTTCAACATTAACAATATTCTGTCTGTTATTAAATGTTTTGTGTATTTTTAGATCCACTGTGATTTTTAAGTTATAATGTACATGTGTAAATAATAAACTGAGGCATAATATTGTTAAAATTACACTTATGTTTTTCAGTTTGTTCATTTTATTCACATCTTTTGAAAGGATACTTTGTAGATGTAAACCTTTTCATAATGTAAATTTACTTTTTTCGCTTTAAAACAGAGAAAAGTTTGGAGTGGACATTATTTATAAATTATTCTGTTATTATTTTCCTGGTTCGGCTCATTTCAGATCAAATTTAGCTGAATGTGGCCGCTGAACTAAAATGAGTTTGACACCCCTGTTATATAGAAAAGGTAATATTTAACCCTTTCATGCATGACTTTTGAGAACCTTAAAGGGTCAAAACACAGTAACATCCTATCAGAGAGCGAAGTTTAATTGATTGCCATTCCGACATTTATTTCAATATAAAGTAGCTCCTTGTTTTGGATAATCCCTTATGGTCCAACTAAAGCAAAAATGAATTTAAAAGTAAAAATGTGGGTCAAATTGTCTCTAAAATGTCCCGTCAGAGAGATTTTGAATACCGTGTTTTGACCCTAATCAAGATATTTTTCCTTTTTTTTCTTCTTTCTTTTTTTTCTTTTTTTCTTTTCTCTCTTTTGTCAGATCAGTAAACTACTATCAAAATAACCTATAAATACTCACAACTGGGTGCTTCTATTAAACTAGGTACATTTTGGTATCTGGCACTTTACCAGCTTTTTACATCCAATAATAAAAGACAACAATCCTTTTAGTTCAGACTAATCCAATCTTAAGGGGGCCAGACCAGTAAAATACTATCATAATAACATATAAATAATGACAACTCCAAATTTTTCTTTTTGTAAATGTAAATGTTTTCATGTATTTACACTAAAACAAAGTATAATTTCGCAAAAAAAAAAAAAAAAAAAAAAAAAAGTGAATAACCTGAACAAATATGAACCTGACATGTCTTAAGAGAAGTAAGTACAATTTCAACATTAACAATATTCTGTCTGTTATTAAATGTTTTGTGTATTTTTAGATCCACTGTGATTTTTAAGTTATAATGTACGTGTGTAAATAATAAACTGAGGCATAATATTGTTAAAATTACACTTATGTTTTTCAGTTTGTTCATTTTATTCACATCTTTTGAAAGGATACTTTGTAGATGTAAACCTTTTCATAATGTAAATTTACTTTTTTCGCTTTAAAACAGAGAAAAGTTTGGAGTGGACATTATTTATAAATTATTCTGTTATTATTTTCCTGGTTCGGCTCATTTCAGATCAAATTTAGCTGAATGTGGCCGCTGAACTAAAATGAGTTTGACACCCCTGTTATATAGAAAAGGTAATATTTAACCCTTTCATGCATGACTTTTGAGAACCTTAAAGGGTCAAAACACAGTAACATCCTATCAGAGAGCGAAGTTTAATTGATTGCCATTCCGACATTTATTTCAATATAAAGTAGCTCCTTGTTTTGGATAATCCCTTATGGTCCAACTAAAGCAAAAATGAATTTAAAAGTAAAAATGTGGGTCAAATTGTCTCTAAAATGTCCCGTCAGAGAGATTTTGAATACCGTGTTTTGACCCTAATCAAGATATTTTTCCTTTTTTTTCTTCTTTCTTTTTTTTCTTTTTTTCTTTTCTCTCTTTTGTCAGATCAGTAAACTACTATCAAAATAACCTATAAATACTCACAACTGGGTGCTTCTATTAAACTAGGTACATTTTGGTATCTGGCACTTTACCAGCTTTTTACATCCAATAATAAAAGACAACAATCCTTTTAGTTCAGACTAATCCAATCTTAAGGGGGCCAGACCAGTAAAATACTATCATAATAACATATAAATAATGACAACTCCAAATTTTTCTTTTTGTAAATGTAAATGTTTTCATGTATTTACACTAAAACAAAGTATAATTTCGCAAAAAAAAAAAAAAAAGTGAATAACCTGAACAAATATGAACCTGACATGTCTTAAGAGAAGTAAGTACAATTTCAACATTAACAATATTCTGTCTGTTATTAAATGTTTTGTGTATTTTTAGATCCACTGTGATTTTTAAGTTATAATGTACATGTATAAATAATAAACTGAGGCATAATATTGTTAAAATTACACTTATGTTTTTCAGTTTGTTCATTTTATTCACATCTTTTGAAAGGATACTTTGTAGATGTAAACCTTTTCATAATGTAAATTTACTTTTTTCGCTTTAAAACAGAGAAAAGTTTGGAGTGGACATTATTTATAAATTATTCTGTTATTATTTTCCTGGTTCGGCTCATTTCAGATCAAATTTAGCTGAATGTGGCCGCTGAACTAAAATGAGTTTGACACCCCTGTTATATAGAAAAGGTAATATTTAACCCTTTCATGCATGACTTTTGAGAACCTTAAAGGGTCAAAACACAGTAACATCCTATCAGAGAGCGAAGTTTAATTGATTGCCATTCCGACATTTATTTCAATATAAAGTAGCTCCTTGTTTTGGATAATCCCTTATGGTCCAACTAAAGCAAAAATGAATTTAAAAGTAAAAATGTGGGTCAAATTGTCTCTAAAATGTCCCGTCAGAGAGATTTTGAATACCGTGTTTTGACCCTAATCAAGATATTTTTCCTTTTTTTTCTTCTTTCTTTTTTTTTCTTTTTTTCTTTTCTCTCTTTTGTCAGATCAGTAAACTACTATCAAAATAACCTATAAATACTCACAACTGGGTGCTTCTATTAAACTAGGTACATTTTGGTATCTGGCACTTTACCAGCTTTTTACATCCAATAATAAAAGACAACAATCCTTTTAGTTCAGACTAATCCAATCTTAAGGGGGCCAGACCAGTAAAATACTATCATAATAACATATAAATAATGACAACTCCAAATTTTTCTTTTTGTAAATGTAAATGTTTTCATGTATTTACACTAAAACAAAGTATAATTTCGCAAAAAAAAAAAAAAAAAAAAAAAAAAAGTGAATAACC
The DNA here is from genome assembly GCF_902148855.1 of Sphaeramia orbicularis. Lineage (NCBI taxonomy): Eukaryota > Metazoa > Chordata > Actinopteri > Kurtiformes > Apogonidae > Sphaeramia > Sphaeramia orbicularis. The sequence continues at coordinate 43,061,467 of NC_043962.1, read as the reverse complement.
TGAACAAATATGAACCTGACATGTCTTAAGAGAAGTAAGTACAATTTCAACATTAACAATATTCTGTCTGTTATTAAATGTTTTGTGTATTTTTAGATCCACTGTGATTTTTAAGTTATAATGTACGTGTGTAAATAATAAACTGAGGCATAATATTGTTAAAATTACACTTATGTTTTTCAGTTTGTTCATTTTATTCACATCTTTTGAAAGGATACTTTGTAGATGTAAACCTTTTCATAATGTAAATTTACTTTTTTCGCTTTAAAACAGAGAAAAGTTTGGAGTGGACATTATTTATAAATTATTCTGTTATTATTTTCCTGGTTCGGCTCATTTCAGATCAAATTTAGCTGAATGTGGCCGCTGAACTAAAATGAGTTTGACACCCCTGTTATATAGAAAAGGTAATATTTAACCCTTTCATGCATGACTTTTGAGAACCTTAAAGGGTCAAAACACAGTAACATCCTATCAGAGAGCGAAGTTTAATTGATTGCCATTCCGACATTTATTTCAATATAAAGTAGCTCCTTGTTTTGGATAATCCCTTATGGTCCAACTAAAGCAAAAATGAATTTAAAAGTAAAAATGTGGGTCAAATTGTCTCTAAAATGTCCCGTCAGAGAGATTTGAATACCGTGTTTTGACCCTAATCAAGATATTTTTCCTTTTTTTTCTTCTTTCTTTTTTTTTCTTTTTTTCTTTTCTCTCTTTTGTCAGATCAGTAAACTACTATCAAAATAACCTATAAATACTCACAACTGGGTGCTTCTATTAAACTAGGTACATTTTGGTATCTGGCACTTTACCAGCTTTTTACATCCAATAATAAAAGACAACAATCCTTTTAGTTCAGACTAATCCAATCTTAAGGGGGCCAGACCAGTAAAATACTATCATAATAACATATAAATAATGACAACTCCAAATTTTTCTTTTTGTAAATGTAAATGTTTTCATGTATTTACACTAAAACAAAGTATAATTTCGCAAAAAAAAAAAAAAAAAAAAAAAAAAAGTGAATAACCTGAACAAATATGAACCTGACATGTCTTAAGAGAAGTAAGTACAATTTCAACATTAACAATATTCTGTCTGTTATTAAATGTTTTGTGTATTTTTAGATCCACTGTGATTTTTAAGTTATAATGTACGTGTGTAAATAATAAACTGAGGCATAATATTGTTAAAATTACACTTATGTTTTTCAGTTTGTTCATTTTATTCACATCTTTTGAAAGGATACTTTGTAGATGTAAACCTTTTCATAATGTAAATTTACTTTTTTCGCTTTAAAACAGAGAAAAGTTTGGAGTGGACATTATTTATAAATTATTCTGTTATTATTTTCCTGGTTCGGCTCATTTCAGATCAAATTTAGCTGAATGTGGCCGCTGAACTAAAATGAGTTTGACACCCCTGTTATATAGAAAAGGTAATATTTAACCCTTTCATGCATGACTTTTGAGAACCTTAAAGGGTCAAAACACAGTAACATCCTATCAGAGAGCGAAGTTTAATTGATTGCCATTCCGACATTTATTTCAATATAAAGTAGCTCCTTGTTTTGGATAATCCCTTATGGTCCAACTAAAGCAAAAATGAATTTAAAAGTAAAAATGTGGGTCAAATTGTCTCTAAAATGTCCCGTCAGAGAGATTTTGAATACCGTGTTTTGACCCTAATCAAGATATTTTTCCTTTTTTTTCTTCTTTCTTTTTTTTCTTTTTTTCTTTTCTCTCTTTTGTCAGATCAGTAAACTACTATCAAAATAACCTATAAATACTCACAACTGGGTGCTTCTATTAAACTAGGTACATTTTGGTATCTGGCACTTTACCAGCTTTTTACATCCAATAATAAAAGACAAATTTAGACATATTTCCCCCCAGGATGGACCTAATGATGACCTCAGATAAATGCAATAAAAATTATACTCTTGCTACGGTGGCCCAGAGGTGCAACAGGCCAAAAAATTATCCACTAGACGAAAAAAATTATCTACTACAAGAAAAAAAAAGAGAACAGCCTAAAAAAATTATCCACGAGATGAAAAAAAATTATCTACTACAAGAAAAAAAAAGAGAACAGCCTAAAAAAATTATCCACCAGATGAAAAAAATTATCTACTCCAAGAAAAAAAAAAGAGAACAGCCTAAAAAAATTATCCACCAGATGAAAAAAATTATCTACTCCAAGAAAAAAAAAAGAGAGAAAAACAGCCCAAAAAAATTATCCACTATAAGGAAAAAAAAAAAGAGAACAGCCTAAAAAAATTATCCACTAGACAAAAAAATTATCTACTGCAAGAAAAAAAGAGAACAGCCTAAAAAAATTATCCACTATAAGAAAAAAAAAGAGAACAGCCCCCAAAAAATTATCCACTAGATGAAACAAAAAAATCCCCTATAAGAAAGAAAAGAGACCAGCCAAAAAAATTATCCACTAAAAGAAAAAAAAAGAGAACAGGCAAAAAAAAATTATCTACTAGCCCAAAAAATTATTCACTATAAGAAAAAAAAAAAGAACAGGTGAAAAAAATTATCTACTATCAGAAAAAAAAAGAGAGCAGCCCAAAAAAATATCCACTATAAGAAAAAAAAAACATCATCCACCTTTTCAATTACGGGGGCGCTGTTTACCCGAAAGGTGCCTTGCTTTAAAATTAAGGCCACCACAAAAAATAAAAGGATAGGCTGAAAAATTTTAAGGCTTTCGGCTAATGTGGCTAATGCTAAGGAAGTACCCCACCGGAAGTGGAGGTCGTGCGCTAAAAAATAAAGTTATTTTAAATATAGATATTTCCATTAATATAGTTTGCAAAGCAGTTAAATGATTAAATACGGTTCCAGTGTCTGCTCAAGGTTAGGCATGGGCGTTAAATGGTTAAGGTTAGGGTTAGGGTATGGTTGGGGTTAGTTTTCAGTGGTAAATGGCCCTTGTGTGCACTGTGTGAAGGTTCGTTGCTAAGCTAATGCTAACGCGAAAAGTTGACGGCAACTTTGTGAACTACCAGTGCGAGTAAACAATTGTGTGATTACGGTGTTGAATTGTTCAACTGCCTGACATTCAATATCATTTTTGATGAATATTCGCTACAAGAAGTTCTAAAATTATTTTATTTTGAGAGGAGGAGAAGAGGAGCTTCCTGTGGAGCTCCACTATCATGGCATCGCCCATTTGTTGAGAGACAGCAAGTGCATATTGCGGCACCGACACCTGGTGCTGTGGCACCTCGGCTGGTGCCGCGAGGTACCGTGGCACCTCGGCTGGTGCGGCACCACGGTTGATGCCGCGAGGTGCCGCGACGTACCGCGGTACCACGGCTCGGTGCCAGGTACCCCAGCACGGCACCACGTACCATGGCTCGGTACCACAGCTCAGCTCGTTGCCAGGTGCCGAGGCACTGCGGTACCACGGCACACATCTTTATCTCCACAAAATGTCCTTCTTGATCTAGTGTTAGTGAAGACACTCCGTTTGAGTTGAGGAGGAGAGGTCTACCTGCAAACAAATGGGCAATGCCATGATAGTGGAGCTCCACAGGAAGCTCCTCTTCTCCTCCTCTCAAAATAAAATAACACAAAGTTGCCGTCAACTTTTCGCGTTAGCATTAGCTTAGCAACGAACCTTCACACAGTGCACACAAGGGCCATTTACCACTGAAAACTAACCCCAACCATACCCTAACCCTAACCTTAACCATTTAACGCCCATGCCTAACCTTGAGCAGACACTGGAACCGTATTTAATCATTTAACTGCTTTGCAAACTATATTAATGGAAATATCTATATTTTAAAATAACTTTATTTTTTAGCGCACGACCTCCACTTCCGGTGGGGTACTTCCTTAGCATTAGCCACATTAGCTGAAAGCCTTAAAATTTTTCAGCCTATCCTTTTATTTTTTGTGGTGGTCTTAATTTTAAAGCAAGACACCTTTCGGGTAAACAGCGCCCCCGTAATTGAAAAGGTGGATGATGTTTTTTTTTTTCTTATAGTGGATATTTTTTTGGGCTGCTCTCTTTTTTTTCTCATAGTAGATAAATTTTTTCACCTGTTCTTTTTTTTTTTTCTTATTGTGAATAATTTTTTGGGCTAGTAGATAATTTTTTTGGCTGGTCTCTTTTTTTTCTTATAGGGGATTTTTTTTTTCATCTAGTGGATAATTTATTTTAGGCTGTTCTCTTTTTTTTTCTTACAGTGGATAATTTTTTTTGGGCTGTTCTCTTTTTTTTTCTTGTAGTAGATAATTTTTTTCATGTAGTGGATAATTTTTTTAGGCTGTTCTCTTTTTTTTCTTGAAGTAGATAATTTTTTTCATCTAGTGGATAATTTTTTTAGGCTGTTCTCTTTTTTTTCTTATACTGGATACTTTTTTTGGGCTGTTCTCTTTTTTTTCTTGTAGTAGATAATTTTTTTCATCTAGTGGATAATTTTTTTAGGCTGTTCTCTTTTTTTTCTTATACTGGATACTTTTTTTGGGCTGTTCTCTTTTTTTTCTTGTAATAGATAATTTTTTTCATCTAGTGGATAATTTTTTTAGGCTGTTCTCTTTTTTTTTTCTTGTAGTAGATAATTTTTTTCGTCTAGTGGATAATTTTTTGGCCTGTTGCACCTCTGGGCCACCGTATCTTGCTCTGAGCCATCCCAAAATTAATAAATTTTTGATAAAATATTGGGGACAAAAATAGGACCAAAATTGGGACATGAAAAGCTACTTAGGTGCCATGTCATTTCAAGGTTTCAGCTTTGATTTATGCTTTTCTCTAGCCTAGCATGGTGATGGATTTTACTTTAATTACAGGAAAAAAAAAAAAAAACAACACAAACATATGCATTTGCCTTAAAGGTGTAAAAAATGTTGAGGTTTTGCTTATTAACTTGCTTTTCCTATTCCAAAGCGCTTTTCCCTTTTTGCCCTGAAACACACAATCTATATACAGCTGAATTCTACGAACATATAGTTCAATTATTAAACAGATCCTAAAGCCTCTGTCAGGGTCAAAAGGGGACACGTTTGGAATTGTCTGAGGATTTTGGACATTATATACCACAGGTGTCAAACATGTACAATGTAAATATTTTCATGTGTTTACACTAAAACAAAGTATAATTTTGCAAAAAAAAACAAAAAAAAAACTGAATAACCTGAACAAATATGAACCTGACATGTCTTAAGAGAAGTAAGTACAATTTTAACATTAACAATATTCTGTCTGTTATTAAATGTTTTGTGTATTTTTAGATCCACTGTGATTTTTAAGTTGTAATGTACGTGTGTAAATAATAAACTGAGGCAAAATATTGTTAAAATTACACTTATTTTTTTCAGTTTGTTCATGTTATTCACATCTTTTGAAAGGATAGTTTGTAGATGTAAACCTTTTCATAATGTAAATTTACTGTTTTTGCTTTAAATCATGCATTTTTCGGTACCTGCTGAACTGAAGAAAAGGGAAGGTACCAGATGGGTAATCTAGGATCAGATGTTCTCCAGTGAAAGCCCTGAGTGCAGATCTATGAAATAAGACTAGGCAATAAAGAAATCAGCTAAAACATGTTACTTTACCCATTTTTCAGTGTCAAATGACTTTGACCTTGTCTAAAATCATGTGACCTTGACCTGTAGATGATTTGAGACCTTCATAAATGACAGTAGCATCCCCCAAACCTCTAATATGACATTTGCATGAGCAAATATGGCAGAACTAACCGAAAAATGCATGATTTTCCATTGAAAAATGAGTTTTCTGCACTCAGCTGACGGGCACCCTAAAGATGGCGGTAGCGGTAGGGGGAGGCCTAAAACTTTATGGATTGGGCCAAAATTTTTTAGGAGAGTTACTAATATATAAGAGATTAACTGGTCAAATTAAGAACTTGATCGGAAAAGACGTCCCAAAAATGTGACGCCCTATTACTGATATACTGAATGAAAATTATGATTTTTTTTTTTTTTTTAAATGCTGCTAATCTAGTGTTTTTTCCACATTTTAACGTACTCTAATATTAGTTATTACTCACTTTATGGAGATAATATGCAAAAAAAAAAAACTTTTTGTTAAGAAAAATGGTTAATTACAGTCTATTAACAAAAACAAGCAATTGATTTACACTCAAACATGTTAGTGCTATTATTTAAATCTTGGTTTCTAGACCTTTTACATCATTTAATATTAGCAAAATCAGATATTCTATAAGAGGATGTGCCAATAAGTTTTTCAGTACTTGGCAACTTGTTCTAAATCACATAAAAAAGGTAGATCCCTCACTTATTCCACAATAGTCTTATTAATACAAGTCTGTGACTAATATCTGTATTCCTTCTTTATTCATTATTCTTATTGTCATTTTATTTATTTATTTATTTATTTTTTGGTGCAACAGGGTGGGAATGTTCATGGGTTTGGGTTTAAAAACAAAAAAAAAACAATGACTGTATTATATTTTTCTGTGACTTGATATGTCATAAAAAACACTTTGAACAAAAAAAATAACATGTTAATGCTATCATGAACAGCAAAGTTACAGTAATGGTATGAATGTCAGTGGATGGGATGATGCATAGGCATCCACTGTGTTGGCAGATATGGAACTGAAACAATAAAATCCATGAACATACAAGAGAACAGTTTTGAATCACTGTCAACTGTAGTGACCGCTATGCATGAAAGGGTTAATGTTGCTGCGGTGCGTACAAGTTCACGGGATATAAAATGTTTTATGCATGAAAATGTTTATATGTGTGTGTGTAATGGTTATTTGGAGCTAATGAGAGTCATTTCTTTCATATAAATGTTGAATATTATCTCTCTAAGATGCATGAAATATTGTGTTTTTTATTCATTATGTTGCATTGTTTTGCTGTATATGCAGATTTTATTAATATTGTAATTACAGGCCATTTGACTGAAGTAATTATTCCATTTGACTTACAAGGGAAGGAGAAACAAGTTGACAGAACTCTGAGTAGAGGCTTTGGAAATGTAGAGTTCTGTTACCATTAGGGAGTAAATGACGACATTTTCTTTATAGACATACTCAAAATGAATATTTGGAAATTCTGCTGTCTGCCTGATGCATAATCATATTGTGCATGCTTTGGGCCTGACAGCTGACTTGACAGAAAAACTAATCACCGCTCAGAGCAACATCTAGGACTATTCTGAGTTATGAATATTTATGTAAACTTCTGGACCAAAGGTGCTCATTATAATATTGTACCGAACTAGCAGACATAGCATGAATTCCCACTGAGTTGCCTCAAGTCAGAAATGTAAAATCTAAATCATGTTAGAGATGTTTTAAAGAAAAACAGTGCCAAGGTAATCTACCTACATTCAGCTACTGCAGAGTCATCCATCATCCATTTATGAAGCCTGTATAAAAACCAATGCAGCATTATTGGTTCTGAATGAGCGCATACACAATTTAATGCACAGGTGTCAAACATGTGGCCCGGGGGCCAAAACCGGCCCGCCAAAGGTTCCAATCCGGCCCGCGGGATGAATTTGCAAAGTGCAAGTTAGGGCATCAAACTCAAAAATAATATCATAATAACCTATAAATAATGACAACACCATTTTTTTCTCTTTGATTTAGTGCAAAAAACATTAAATTATGAAAATACAGTGTGCACATTTACAAACCGGAATAAATATGAAATTTCTAAAGAAAATTAAGTGGAATTTTAACAATTTTCTGCCTGTTACTAAATGTTTTGTGTCTTTGTAGATCTGATCTGTAGTGCACATGTATATAAATATAAATAAGTCGAGGCACAATAATGATAAAATTGTACTTACATTTCTTAACAAATTGAAGTTTTTTCAGGTTATTCACATCCTTTTTGTTTGAATAGTTTGTAAATGTAAATATTTGCATAATTGAATGTTTTTTTTTTGTACTAAAGCAATTTGGAGTTGTCATTATTTATTGGCTATCACGCTATTATTGGACTGGTCCGGCCCACTTCAGATGAAATTGGACTGAATGTGGCCCCCGGAAGAAAATGGGACCCAAAAAAAAAAAAAAATAAATAAATAAATAAATAAATAAATAAATAAATAAATAATAATAATAATAATAATAATAATAATAATAATAATAATAATAAAATAAGTAAGTAAGTAAGTAAGTAATTAAATAAATAAATAAATAAATAAAATAAATTAAAAAAAGAAAAAAAAAAAAGGAAAAAAAAAAGAAATGTAAAATCTAAATCATGTTAGAGATGTTTTAAAGAAAAACAGTGCCAAGGTAATCTACCTACATTCAGCTACTGCAGAGTCATCCATCACCCATTTATGAAGCCTGTATAAAAACCAATGCAGCATTATTGGTTCTGAATGAGCGCATACACAATTTAATGCACAGGTGTCAAACATGTGGCCCGGGGGCCAAAACCGGCCCGCCAAAGGTTCCAATCCGGCCCGCGGGATGAATTTGCAAAGTGCAAGTTAGGGCATCAAACTCAAAAATAATATCATAATAACCTAGAAATAATGACAACACCATTTTTTTTGTCTTTGATTTAGTGCAAAAAACATTAAATTATGAAAATACAGTGTGCACATTTACAAACCGGAATAAATATGAAATTTCTAAAGAAAATTAAGTGGAATTTTAACAATTTTCTGCCTGTTACTAAATGTTTTGTGTCTTTGTAGATCTGATCTGTAGTGCACATGTATATAAATATAAATAAGTCGAGGCACAATAATGATAAAATTGTACTTACATTTCTTAACAAATTTAAGTTTTTTCAGGTTATTCACATCCTTTTTGTTTGAATAGTTTGTAAATGTAAATATTGGTATAATTGAATGTTTCTTTTTGTACTAAAGCAATTTGGAGTTGTCATTATTTATTGGCTATCACGCTATTATTGGACTGGTCCGGCCCACTTCAGATTAAATTGGACTGAATGTGGCCCCTGGAAGAAAATGGGACCCAAAAAATAAATAAATAGATAAATTAATTAATTAATAAATTAATAAATTAATAATAATAATAATAATAATAATAATAATAATAATAATAAAATAAGTAAGTAAGTAAGTAATTAAATAAATAAATAAATAAATAAAATAAATTAAAAAAAGAAAAAAAAAAAAGGAAAAAAAAAGAAATGTAAAATCTAAATCATGTTAGAGATGTTTTAAAGAAAAACAGTGCCAAGGTAATCTACCTACATTCAGCTGCTGCAGAGTCATCCATCATCCATTTATGAAGCCTGTATAAAAACCAATGCAGCATTATTGGTTCTGAATGAGCGCATACACAATTTAATGCACAGGTGTCAAACATGTGGCCCGGGGGCCAAAACCGGCCCGCCAAAGGTTCCAATCCGGCCCACGGGATGAATTTGCAAAGTGCAAGTTAGGGCATCAAACTCAAAAATAATATCATAATAACCTAGAAATAATGACAACACCATTTTTTTCTCTTTGATTTAGTGCAAAAAACATTAAATTATGAAAATACAGTGTGCACATTTACAAACCGGAATAAATATGAAATTTCTAAAGAAAATTAAGTGGAATTTTAACAATTTTCTGCCTGTTACTAAATGTTTTGTGTCTTTGTAGATCTGATCTGTAGTGCACATGTATATAAATATAAATAAGTCGAGGCACAATAATGATAAAATTGTACTTACATTTCTTAACAAATTAAAGTTTTTTCAGGTTATTCACATCCTTTTTGTTTGAATAGTTTGTAAATGTAAATATTGGTATAATTGAATGTTTCTTTTTGTACTAAAGCAATTTGGAGTTATCATTATTTATTGGCTATCACGCTATTATTGGACTGGTCCGGCCCACTTCAGATTAAATTGGACTGAATGTGGCCCCCGGAAGAAAATGAGTTTGACACCCCTGATTTGATGCATTTTACTTAATGTTACTGATTTTTTTAAAAGTGTATTTTCCAGAAAATTGATCACTGAAGCCAGGATAGTGCAGACAACTTATGCTGGCGTTGTTCAGATATATTGATGAAGCTTAAATTAAGTAAAACATGGTAAAGATGTTGTTGTTGTTTTACCTCTAAATGGTCTAATAGGGACAAAAAAATAAAATATAATAATAATAATAATAATAATAATAATAATAATAATAATAATAATAATAATAATAATAATAATAATAATAAACAGATAAATAAATAAATAAATAAATAAATAAATAAATAAATAAATAAATAAATAAATTAATTAATTAATTTAAAAAATAAAAAATAAATAAATAAATAAAATACAAATAATTAAATAATTTAAAAAAAAAAAAAATGTAAAATCTAAATCACGTTAGGGATGTTTTAAAGAAAAACAGTGCCAAGGTAATCTACCTACATTCAGCTACTGCAGAGTCATCCATCACCCATTTATGAAGCCTGTATAAAAACCAATGCAGCATTATTGGTTCTGAATGAGCGCATACACAATTTAATGCATTTTATTTAATGTTACTGATTTTTTTTTTAAAAGAGTATTTTCCAGAAAATTGATCACTGAAGCCAGGATAGTGCAGACAACTTATGCTGGCGTTGTTCAGATATATTGATGAAGCTTAAATTAAGTAAAACATGGTAAAGATGTTGTTGTTGTTTTACCTCTAAATGGTCTAATAGGGACAAAAAAATAAAATATAATAATAATAATAATAATAATAATAATAATAATAATAATAATAATAATAATAATAATAATAATAATAATAATAATAAACAGATAAATAAATAAATAAATAAATAAATAAATAAATAAAATAAAAAATAAATAAATAAATAAAATACAAATAATTAAATAATTTAAAAAAAAAACAAAAAAAAGTAAAATCTAAATCACGTTAGGGATGTTTTAAAGAAAAACAGTGCCAAGGTAATCTACCTACATTCAGCTACTGCAGAGTCATCCATCATCCATTTATGAAGCCTGTATAAAAACCAGTGCAGCATTATTGGTTCTGAATGAGCACATACACAATTTAATGCATTTTATTTAATGTTACTGATTTTTTTTTTAAAAGAGTATTTTCCAGAAAATTGATCACTGAAGCCAGGATAGTGCAGTGAGCTTATGCTGGTATTGTTCAGACATACTGATAAAGCTTAAATTAAATAAAACATGGTAAAGTTGTTATTGTTGTTGTTTTACCTCTAAATGGTCTAATAGGGACAAATAAAAAATAAATAAATAAATAAATACAATTAAAAAAATTAAAAAAAAAAAAAAAATTAAAAAAGAAAGAAAAACAAGAAATGTAAAATCTAAAGTATGTTAGAGAGAAAAACAGTGCGAAGGTAATCTACCTAAATTCAGCTGCTGCAGAGTCATCTATCACCTACTATGAAGCCTGTATAAAAACCAATGCAGCATTATTGGTTCTGAATGAGCGCATACACAATTTAATGCATTTTATTTAATGTTACTGATTTTTTTTAAAAAGAGTATTTTCCAGAAAATTGATCACTGAAGCCAGGATAGTGCAGACAACTTATGCTGGCATTGTTCAGACATATTGATAAAGCTTAAATTAAATAAAACATGGTAAAGTTGTTATTGTTGTTGTTTTACCTCTAAATGGTCTCATAGGGATCTAAGGCTCGCTATCTGTGCAAATGAATAAAGATCTTTGTGCTTATGTGGAAAACAAGTCGTTTTTTTTCAATATTATTGAGCTGAAATCAGTGATTCTCAGAAACACTAATCATATGCAGAACTTTATTTCAACCTCAGGCATTCCACTAAATAGATTTTTGAATACATAGTTTTTATTATAAGCTTATTGAATGTAGTGGTTGAAAATAAATACCCTGATCCGTCTCTATGACAAAGCTCTTGTTTCAGCATAAATCACATTATTTACTTTTGACTGTATTTACTTTTTAACCCTTTAAACCCTTAGCCTAAAATGGTCCGCCGAGGCGTTTTTTTTTTTTTTTTTTTTTTTTCTAAAACTAAAACTAAAAGGTTAGAAAATATGCTGTGAGTGAGTCCGTTCACTCATTTTTCCAGAGCTTTTTTTTTTTTTCCAGATCTCTCCAAATCTAGCAATCATTTACAAGTGACTGCATCTTATAATTCTGCTAAAACAGCTTCTATTACAGGCATGAGTGGAATTACCTTAATGACCCAATAGGATAGATAGATAGATAGATAGATGGAGGAGATGGTGGAGAACTTTTGTTAGGTTTTGTCACTGATCCCTCTACCCATCTATTTTAGGGATTTCATATTTATTAAAAAACATTTTTTAAAAAGTATGTGTTTGAATTAACAAAGATTTAAAGCTGCCACATTATTTTTTATTTATGTATAAAGCAACATGTAACACTTCTATTTACTGTCTGTGTTCTTTTAATGTTTTGTTTTTGCAAAATAAAGAGTTATTAAGAACACTTTTGTATAATTTTTGACTTACACTTTACTTAGAGCCAGCAGATACAGCTCATACGTCATCATACTTGTGTTATATCATACAATTGATAATGTGTTCTGTAACCTAGGACCTGAGATTCTTCCTACAAACACTTGTCACTTTGGTATGGATGTAGAAAACATTATGAAAGCTGAATTTATAATACATTATGCCTACACTTATAATACTTTATTAACCTTGGTATAAGTTGTTGTACATGATCATAAACTGTTGTAATGACTTTTATAATGCATTATAAATGCATTATAATGTCTTATGAATGTGCGCTTCATGCATTATAAACTAGACCTTCAAGTAAAGTGTTACTATTATATATATGTATATATATATATATATATATATATATATATATATATACAGGGTGAGGAAGCAACATTTCCAATGAACATTTAGTTGTTTTTTCTCAGCAGGCACTACGTCAATTGTTTTGAAACCAAACATATATTGATGTCATAATCATACCTAACACTATTATCCATACCTTTTCAGAAACTTTTGCCCATATGAGTAATCAGGAAAGCAAACGTCAAAGAGTGTGTGATTTGTTGAATGCACTCGTCACACCAAAGGAGATTTCAAAAATAGTTGGAGTGTCCATAAAGACTGTTTATAATGGAAAGAAGAGAATGACTATGAGCAAAACTATTACCAGAAAGTCTGGAAGTGGAGGAAGCAACAAAAAACGTACCAAAGCTTTTATTAAAACTCTCAAATCCAAAATCCTAAAGGATCCAACCAAATCCATGAGAAAAATGGCAATTGAACGTGAGGTAGACAACAAGACCGTTAGAAATGCAGTCAAATATGATTTGAAGTTAAAATCTTACACAAGAACACCAAAACACTTGTTGACAACAGCAACAAATCCAACTTTAGCAATTTTTGGGAATCATGTTTATGGCCGCCTTCTAGCCCAGATCTAAACCCTCTGGTTTATGCTATTCGGGGCGTTTTAGAACATGCTACCGATAGAACATCACAGAGCAATGTTGACTTTCTTAAAGATACTATTAAAGAAGAATGGGAGAAGCTGTCACCTGAATATTTGAGGAACACTTGCGTAAGTTCCAGGAAGCGTGTGAAGGCAGTTCTTGAGAAAGAAGGAGGACACATAGAATAAAAACATTTTCTATTATGTACATTTTCTTGTGGCAAATAAATTCTCATGACTTTCAATAAACTAACTGGTCATACACTGTCTTTCAATCCCTGCCTCAAAACATTGTAAATTTTGCTTCCCCACCCTGTATATATATATATATATATATATATATATATATATATATATATATATATATATATATATATATATATATATACCTTATGTAAAGTTGATCATTCCTACCATCTGGCAACTTTGCTTTTTAATTCAGAAAATACCATTTCCATTTTGTGTTTGTTTTCTTTTATCAAATACCAGCCATGCCCAGAATCTTGTCAGTGTTCCGTTTAAGCTCTTTTCTCAAACTGACAAACAAACTCCTTCTGCTGGGAACATTCTTGGGTTTTGTCAATCTGAAGTCACTAAAGCATTTATGTGATAATCTAATGTATTGCAACCTGATGTATAGTGGCAACATTTCAAGGAACTGCTTTAGGAAAGGCTCCATTTGTTGCTGCCTGTTAAGATGAACATGTTGGGTGTTTTGTTTTGTTTTGTTTTTTTTGCCTGAAGGTAGACGTGTTATGTGATGTGAATCTTTTGTCCTTCTAAGCATGTTCCACCACTGATGCTAATGTCTTATAAAGCTGATCACATGATCACGAGTGCACTGTGTGTTATCTGCGTATGGAAAGAAATTTGTTTAGAGTTAAAAGCAGCATTTTGCATTATATCAGTCTTATCAGGCTCTATGCAAAGTATCGGATACTATCGCTATCAGACACACTTTAAAGGCAGAGTATGATAACGGCAGGGAAATGTGTTTCTGTGGCCATAGATATACTTAAAGGGCAATTCACAGTGGTACATGCGGGTACATATATGCGCTGTGCATGCAGAAAAGACCAAAATAACCTAGTGATAATGGACTGTGCTGCATTCTGCATTTGTACTGACTGTGCTCCCCACTGACACTGGCAGACTCAGAACAGACACAGAAGAGACTGGGTTCATTGTGTTCCTGCTGTCTGTCTTTTTTTATTATTTTAAAGTTTGGATTTTTTTTTTTTTTTTTTTCAGTTTGGACTTTTGCCCTCTTGTCTTGCGTTGGTGTTTGGATCGATCTACTACATATGACCGATTAAGCATATGCATCTGAGTCTATTACCATAAACCAATAAAGATCCAGTACTGCTTTTGTGTCAGTTCCCAAATGTATTTTTCACTCTATTTTAACCTTTCTTAAGTGATTTATCACCATTTATTCTAATATTATTCCCTGTATTTAGCTTTTTGCAGTGAAAATCAGGTTTTTTCCTATTTTTAATTTACTGATCATGTAGATATTCATAGAAAGCTTAAGTTAAAGTTGAGGATTATTATATCAAAAACAGAGAAAACAGAAGAAAAAGTGACTTTTTCAGTAAAATCTATCATTAACTGAACATAAACCAAGTGTCTCCATCCACTGTCATTGATCCAGCTCCATGGGTTTTACTGGTGAATGTATGTTATAGAAGGTGACGGCGTTTCCACGGTAACTACGGAGCCTCGGAATGTCCAAATGGGTCATATCTGATGACCATGAAAAGACGACAAACTGTATTTTACACCAATTATTTATATGTATTGGTAGGATTAATGGATCAACAGGTATTAAATAGATTAAACTGAGAATTAATTGCTGTTTGGGTCTTTATGGGTTAATTTTTCTGTATATTTGACCTTTCTTAAATGATTTATCCCCATTTATTTATTTATTTTTTAACCTTTCACCTATATAATTTTTTTTTAACCTTTATTTACCAAACAGTGAGAGATGCGAGGACAGTGAGTTTGAGGGTATTTTGCAGAGTTATTCTAATATTATCCCATTTTTATTTTTTATTTTTTTTCAGTGAAAATCAGGTATTTTCCTATATTTAATTTACTGATAATGTAGATTACCATAAAAAGCTCAAATTAAAGTTGAGGGTTGTTATATCAAAAACAGAGAAAACTGAAGAAAAAGTGACTTTTTCAGTAAAATCTCTCATTAACTGAACATAAACAAGTGTCTCCATCCACTGTCATTGATCCAACTCCATGGGTTTTACTGGTGAATCAATGTTGTAGAAGATGACGGTGTTTCCATATTTACTACAGAGCCTCTGAACGTCCAAATGGGTCATATCTGATGACCATGAAAAGACGACAAACTGTATTGTATATCAATTATTTACATGTATTGTTAGGATTAATGGATCAACAGGTATTAAATGGATTAAATGGAGAGTTAATTGCTGTTTGGGTCTTTATGGGTATTTTTTCTGCATATTCAACCTTCCTTAAGTGATTTATCACCATTTTTTTTTTTTTTTTTTCACCTTTAACCTATATCATTTTTTTAACCTTTATTTACCAAACAGTGAGAGATGTGAGGACAGTGAGTTTGAGGGTATTTTGCAGAGTCGTTCTAATTTTATCTCCTGTATTTTGTATTTTTCAGTAAAAATCAAGTCTTTTCCTTTATTTAATTTACTGATGTAGATGTTCATAAAAAGCTCATGTTAAAGTTGAGGGTTATCATATCAAAAACAGAGAAAACTGAAGAAAAAGTGACTTTTTCAGTAAAATCTCTCATTAACTGAACATAAAACAAGTGTCTCCATCCACTGTCATTGATCCAACTCCATGGGTTTTACTGGTGAATCAATGTTGTAGAAGACGACAGTGTTTCCATATTTACTACAGAGCCTCTGAACGTCCAAATGGGTCATATCTGATGACCATGAAAAGATGAAAAACTGTATTTTACACCAATTATTTACATCTATTGGTAGGATTAATGGATCAACAGCTATTAAATAGATTAAACTGAGAGTTAATTGCTGTTTGGGTCTTTATGGGTTATTTTTTCTGCATAAAAAAAAAAAAAAAAAATTGGTGATAAATCACTTAAGGAAGGTTCTTAAGTGATTTATCACCAATTTTTTTTTTTTTTTTTTTTTTTTTTACCTTTAATCTATATAATTTTTTTTAACCTTTATTTACCAAACAGTGAGAGATGCGAGGACAGTGAGTTTGAGGGTATTTTGCAGAGTTATTCTAATATTATCCCATTTTT
Organism: Sphaeramia orbicularis; assembly: GCF_902148855.1. Classification (NCBI taxonomy): domain Eukaryota; kingdom Metazoa; phylum Chordata; class Actinopteri; order Kurtiformes; family Apogonidae; genus Sphaeramia; species Sphaeramia orbicularis. The sequence goes on along the minus strand of NC_043962.1, from coordinate 43,044,806 downwards.
ATTTTTATTTTTTTTCAGTGAAAATCAGGTATTTTCCTATATTTAATTTACTGATAATGTAGATTACCATAAAAAGCTCAAATTAAAGTTGAGGGTTGTTATATCAAAAACAGAGAAAACTGAAGAAAAAGTGACTTTTTCAGTAAAATCTCTCATTAACTGAACATAAAACAAGTGTCTCCATCCACTGTCATTGATCCAACTCCATGGGTTTTACTGGTGAATCAATGTTGTAGAAGATGACGGTGTTTCCATATTTACTACAGAGCCTCTGAACGTCCGAATGGGTCATATCTGATGACCATGAAAAGACGACAAACTGTATTGTATATCAATTATTTACATGTATTGTTAGGATTAATGGATCAACAGGTATTAAATGGATTAAATGGAGAGTTAATTGCTGTTTGGGTCTTTATGGGTATTTTTTCTGCATATTCAACCTTCCTTAAGTGATTTATCACCATTTTTTTTTTTTTCACCTTTAACCTATATCATTTTTTTAACCTTTATTTACCAAACAGTGAGAGATGTGAGGACAGTGAGTTTGAGGGTATTTTGCAGAGTTGTTCTAATTTTATCTCCTGTATTTTGTATTTTTCAGTAAAAATCAAGTCTTTTCCTTTATTTAATTTACTGATGTAGATGTTCATAAAAAGCTCATGTTAAAGTTGAGGGTTATCATATCAAAAACAGAGAAAACTGAAGAAAAAGTGACTTTTTCAGTAAAATCTCTCATTAACTGAACATAAAACAAGTGTCTCCATCAACTGTCATTGATCCAACTCCATGGGTTTTACTGGTGAATCAATGTTGTAGAAGACGACAGTGTTTCCATATTTACTACAGAGCCTCTGAACGTCCAAATGGGTCATATCTGATGACCATGAAAAGATGAAAAACTGTATTTTACACCAATTATTTACATCTATTGGTAGGATTAATGGATCAACAGCTATTAAATAGATTAAACTGAGAGTTAATTGCTGTTTGGGTCTTTATGGGTTATTTTTTCTGCATAAAAAAAAAAAAAAAATTGGTGATAAATCACTTAAGGAAGGTTCTTAAGTGATTTATCACCAATTTTTTTTTTTTTTTTTTTTTTTTTTTACCTTTAATCTATATAATTTTTTTTAACCTTTATTTACCAAACAGTGAGAGATGCGAGGACAGTGAGTTTGAGGGTATTTTGCAGAGTTATTCTAATATTATCCCATTTTTATTTTTATTTTTTTTCAGTGAAAATCAGGTATTTTCCTATATTTAATTTACTGATAATGTAGATTACCATAAAAAGCTCAAATTAAAGTTGAGGGTTGTTATATCAAAAACAGAGAAAACTGAAGAAAAAGTGACTTTTTCAGTAAAATCTCTCATTAACTGAACATAAAACAAGTGTCTCCATCCACTGTCATTGATCCAACTCCATGGGTTTTACTGGTGAATCAATGTTGTAGAAGATGACGGTGTTTCCATATTTACTACAGAGCCTCTGAACGTCCAAATGGGTCATATCTGATGACCATGAAAAGACGACAAACTGTATTGTATATCAATTATTTACATGTATTGTTAGGATTAATGGATCAACAGGTATTAAATGGATTACATTGAGAGTTAATTGCTGTTTGGGTCTTTATGGTTTAATTTTTCTGCATATTTAACCTTCCTTAAGTGATTTATCACCAATTTTTTTTTTTTTTTTTTTTTTACCTTTAATCTATATAATTTTTTTTTTACCTTTATTTACAAAACAGTGGGAGATGCGAGGACAGTGAGTTTGAGGGTATTTTGCAGAGTTGTTCTAATATTATCCCTTTTTTTTTTTTTTTTTCAGTGAAAATCAGGTATTTTCCTATATTTAATTTACTGATCATGTAGATTACCATAAAAAGCTCAAGTTAAAGTTGAGGGTTGTTATATCAAAAACAGAGAAAACTGAAGAAAAAGTGACTTTTTTAGTAAATTCTATCATTAACTGAACATAAAACAAGTGTCTCCATCAACTGTCATTGATCCAACTCCATGGGTTTTACTGGTGAATCAATGCTGTAGAAGATGACGGTGTTTCCATATTTACTACGGAGCCTCTGAACGTCCAAATGGGTCATATCTGATGATCACGAAAAGACGACAAACTGTATTGTATATCAATTATTTACATGTATTGATAAGATTAGTGGATCAAAAGGTTTTAAACAGTTTAGATCAGTAGATGGTTTTGGTTGTCGGTGGCTGTTTGTGTCTTTATGGGTTGATGTTTCTCTGTATTTAACCTTCCTTAAGTGATTTAACACCATTTATTGTAATATTATCTTCTTTATTTTGTGTTTTTCTGGTGAACATCTTGTATTTTCCTAATTTTAATTTACTGATCATGTAGATATTGATAAAAGCTCAGATTAAAGTTTAGGGATATTACAACAGAAACAGTGAAAACTAAAGAAAAAGGGACTTTTCCAGTAAAATTCATCATTAACTGAACATAAAACCAGTGTCTTTAGTCACTGTCATTGATCCAACTCCATGGGTTTTACTGGTGAATCAATGTTGTAGAAGATGACGGTGTTTCCATGGTAACTACAGAGCCTCTGAAAGTCCAAATGGGTCATATCTGATGACCATGAAAAGGTGAAAAACTGCATTTTACATCAGTTTATTTACATGTATTGATAGGATTAATGGATCAACAGGTATTAAATAGATGAACCCTTTCATGCATACTGGTCACTCCAGTGGACAGTTATTCTCCATCTGTTCTCTTGTATATTCATGGGTTTTGTTGTTTTGGTTTTTTTGCACATATCTTTAAGAAAGTTTGAACACATTCCAGATCTTTTCTGATATGAATTGGTAATATTGTGTAGATCTCCTCTGAGTGTAATAGTTATAGTTTTCACGCAATTTATCAGTAAATATATGTTTCTTCGCTTCAAAAATTAAACTCATGGTGTCCAGCTGAGTGGACGTTTTTCAACTTCATGAAAAATAGGTTCATGAGAATTTTTTTTTTTTTTTTTAATTATTATTACTTTTTTGTTTTTAAATGTTTGTTTTGTTTTTTTTTTAAACATTTTTTTTTAATTTATTTATTTTTCATAAGAAATTTTTCAATCACATTGGTTTTTTTCATGATTAAAGAGAAATGAAAACACTCAGGGAAAAAAAAATCTTGATTAAGGTTCTCATAATTCGTGTATGAAAGGGTTAAATTGAAAATAAATTGCTGTTTGGGTCTTTATGGGTTAAAACTGCACGCTGAAACCTCTTGTAATTTAAGCTAAACCTTGAATATGACGTATATGAAAACATGTCAAATGGAAAAGTATCAGTCAACATACTTCTGATACACATGACATTATATTTAAGGTTTAAGCCCTCGAGTCATTCATTGCTTTTGACATCTGTTTTGCCAAAACTGTGTAACGTTGAACACTTTCTGCAAGTTTTTAAAAGTGCACTTTTAATCACATAAATATCCATGAGCTTTTCAGGATTTGAGAAATGTCAGTCACTGCTGTTGTGACACACACCTCCGTATACCCAGAAGGATGTATCAACAATACAGCTCAATGATACAGAAACAGTCAGCGTCAGTCAACTTCAACTCAGTTGCAAACATTTTTAGCCACTACTTATCAAAACTGTCAGGCTGAATGAACAGCAAACATAACACATATCCATCAAGATGACAGGCCACCTGCTTTTCATTAAGGACCTCATCCTCATAATTCGACTGATGTGTCCACTGTGATGTAGCTGTAATCTGTTCATTACAGCTCCTGACAACAGGGATCCGTGCAAAACACAGAAAACTGTGTATTTAAGAACAAAGAAGAAAAACCCATCTTAAGGGCTTGTAATATTTGTTTACCTTCATTGGTAAATACAGATATTGCATTTTGGCCTACGGATGCTTCTCAGATAGTCTGATGTTTCCACATGGCCACACTTTTATTAGCACAGTACCAGGACCGGAGACAGGTTTAGAAACACAAACTATTGTTCTCAGAAATCTGTTTTACTTCTGCCAAGGAGGTTATGTTTTTGCCAGCGTTGGTTTGTCTGTCTGTGTGCAAGATAAGTCAAAAAGCTATGGATGGATTTGGATGAAAATTTCAGGAAATGTTGATACTGGCACAAGGAACAAATGATTAAATTTTGGTGGTGATCGGGGTGGGGGTGGGGGTGGAGGGGTACTGATGTGCCTTGGCGGAGGTCTGAGTGCTTTTCTAGTTTATTTCATTTTCAGGGTCCAGGTAAAAATACAATACATTCATAATAAAAAGTGGAAAACAAAGTGTGATAATGCAAACTTTATATAGAAACAACAAGATCAAGACAACCGTACCAATGTTTCAATCATTTTACTTCTAGATCACATTTCTTAAAACATCTTGGACAGTACTGACTTCGCAAACATTTCATTTGTATTCAGTAATAATCCAATACCATTAAACCTTTTTAAGGCACTCATAGAAATACTCTGGAAATCCACATTTAAACCTTAGCATGTTACTGGAGGGCATAACACTATTACTTTTGTAGATTTTTTCAATTTTTTTATTGTCATGTAGAAAATCAAGGTCAATGAAGTTACTATATTTGGTTTCTTCCTGGCAAAATTTGTCACACACACACGCACACACACCTACACACACACACACACACACACACACACACACACACACACATATATAGGTGCGTTTGTATGTGTGTGTGTGTATATATATATATATATATATATATATATATATATATATTTATTTATATATTTATATGTATATATACGTAAGGGGTGACACAGTGGTGCAGTGGTTAGCACTCGTGCCTCACAGCAAGAAGTTTCCTGGGTTCAGGGGGATGGGACCTTTCTGTGTGGAGTTTGCATGTTCTCCCCGTGTCTGTGTGGGTTCTCTCCGGGTAATCCAGCTTCCTCCCACCATCCAAAGACATGCACTAACAGGTTAATTGGTTAATCTAAAATTGCCCATAGGTGTGAATGTGAAAGTGATTGTTTGTCTCTGTGTGTCAGCCCTGCGATGAACTGGTGAAATGTCCAGGGTGTACTCCGCCTTTGCCCCTATGTAGCTGGGATAGGCTCCAAGCGACCCCCGTGACCCTAGTGAGGATAAAGCAGGTTCAGAAACTGAATGAATGTGTATACATATATATATATATATATATATATATATATATATATATATATATATATATAACTAGATGTACAAAATACAAGATACATACATTAGAACATCACTTTTAGAACATTAGAACAACATAATAGATTTGTGCTGATTCAGACACCTGTCCACATCCACATTATCCCTTTTAGAACATTAGACCAACATAAAATCTAAATCTTACCAAGTGTATTTTTCTCATTTCTAATCAAAATATCTCATCACACTTAAAAGAAGACATAATCACCTAAAACTAACTTTTCAGTAAGATATAACAACTTATTTTTAGACAATAGATCTTGAAAATCTTATTTCAAGAAATCTTACCAAGATAATTTTCACTTGTTCCATTGACAGATTTTTTTGCTTAATTCAAGATTTTCTTTTTTTTTTTTTTTTTTTTGCTTAATTCAAGCAACAAAAAAAAAAAAAAAAAAAAAAAAAATCTGCCAACGGAAACAGTGAAAATTATCTCGGTAAGACTTTTTGACATAAGATTTTCAAGATCTAATGTCTAAAAATAAGTTCTTATATCTCACTGAAAAGTTACTCTTTAGGTGATTATGTCTTATTTTAAATGGGATGAGATATTTGGACTAGAAATGTGAAAAATACACTGGGTAAGATTTAGATTTTTTCCAGTGAGTGCTGATCCAGACCCCTGTCCACATCCACATTCTCCCTTTGAACATCATTCCTTACATTAGTACCATTACTTCATGGTACCTAACAAAGCAGGTCCGCTCACTGTTAATGCAGAGGTGGACCTTACAGACCCTGTAGACCACATTGGACCTGAGATTGTTGACTCACTGTCCTCACTGGAACTGTTGATGTCACTGTCTTGTAATGTGGAAATCAACAAAAATAGTCACTTGCCCGATGAAGGGTTAGTAAGCTACTCTAGAATAGAATAGAATAGAATAGAATAGAATAGAATGAACGTTATCATCCCTTGTTGCAGTGCAAAATAAAAGAACACCAATTGTTGTAAAAATCAGATGTATAATGTATCAACCTGTGATCAAAGGAAAGCCTAAAAAGAAAAATAAGAATAATATAATCAACAAATACATTAGCAATAAAAGCACAGGTACTAAAACCAGCAAGTAAACAAAGAGAAACATAACGCCTATATAAAAAGTTTATATTATTCCACATGAGGAACTGCAGCGTGATATTAAAATGAATAAATCCCTACATAAAAAGGCCCCAAAAAACATGTGTCTGTGTAAAAACTAGTCATTTTCATGGTGTAGTATGAGCACAAAGGTTGCTGTTTTTTCACGTAGTGTGGAGATATTTCCAAACAGTAGAGCAGAGTGATAAAATCTTGACACTGTTGCCACGGTGCTATGGAAATATTTCTCCTTATTCCAGCAGAGTACTTCCAGACCCCTCCCCAAATGCGGGTAAACTCCACTGTCCCTGACATGTCCTGAGTAAGTACTGCTGCTGGTTTGCTAACATGCTGCTTTTTCAATGTTTCCTTCAGGCCCAGTGCTGTTCTGAGGATATTTAGTGTAGTTATCACATGTTTACTGTGTTCAGTGGAGCATAAAAGAAGTACTATTTAAATATATGCATGGACTTGGGTTGTTTTGCCAGTTATACAATAAGATGCATGGCCTGTGTAGACACTGGCACAGGTAGATATTTCATTTCACTGTTGTTAGGTCATAAACATAATTTCTTTTTTGCAAGAATAATTCATGAGGGGGACACTAAAGGTGATGCAAGAACCTTCTCATAGTAAAAGTAAATTGAGGAAACTCTTATTTCCATTGTCTGGCTGATAATTGATAGTCAATAAATAATCAAGTTTGTACCAGCAAAACATACAACTATTTTATAACTACAAAAAAATATACAGGACCGAATGTAAGATACATCTTAAACAGCGGCGATTTCTCATAGACTGCAAGGGAAGCCTGGCTTCCCCTAAAATTACGAAAATTAAATGGTTAAATATGTACGGTTGTGTTGACATTTCATTGACTACAAATGTGTTAGAACACGTTCATCTCACAGACGAGTTCGTTCAAATCAGCTTTATCACAAATCAACGGACGCGATGTTGTTCACTTCTCATACATTCCCATTGCGCTGTTTTCTCATACGATCTCTGCTCAGTGCATTTGTCCGTAGACGCTCAGCGTCCATGCACTTCAATGGGACTGAGTGGAACAGTTTTTTTCATTGCGTCAAAACTGGATGGTAATTGGATAAATACCACAATGTTGTCCCGCCCCCAGACGCCAGGCGTCTTTGGGGGTGAATGGAGCTGTGGGCGGAGCTCGGCCGGGCTGGATGCCAGAATCCCACGTGCTGATTGGAGGATCAGTCGAAAGGCTGACCCCCGTTTGATTGACAGCTGTTTTCAGATCTACTCCTTCACTGACACGGTTCAGTTTAATACCGTCGCACATTCTGCTGCGAAATCAGAGAGAAACCACTATGAAATTATTCGTTCATTTCTTGCACCGTAAATAAAACACACTCATTGTACTTCCTTGTTTCAATTTAACATAGTTTCAACGTTTTCTTGTTTCAGTTACATACTTTAATCATTTCTTGTTCGAGTTTAATATCGTTTTGTAGATAGTTAAATCAATCAAACTGTCGGCTAGGTCGCAGTGAAAGGAGCATCTGTAGTTAAAAAGGCTGAAGTCTGACACCCACAACACAATGGGCCAAGGCTGTCTAAGCAGAGAGGACACTGGTCCAGTCCCTGGAAAAGACGCTGACTTGGTACGATAATAACAACAACAACAACAATAATAATAATAATAATAATAATAATAATAATAATAATAATAATAATAATAATAATAATGATGATGATGATGATGATGATGATGATGATGATGATGATAATAATAATAATAATAATAATAATAATAACAATAATAATAATAATAATAATAATAATAATAATAATAATAATGGTCACTGACCATTTTCTTAAAAAGGAACGGAGGGCTGAATTTATGTTTAAATAACTTGACAATTATTTTTATGTAAGCCGACAATGAGCTTCCCCTGTCTGAAAGACGAGCAGCCACCACTGATCTTAAATATATTATAGAAGCAGTACTGATGTCATGTAAAAGATGGATTTTTTTTTTCAAAGTGACTATTTATGGAAGTAAATCTGTCTCATCAGATTTTGAATTATAAAAGCCACTGAATTTCTAGCACTGAAATTAAGTATCTGAATTTTTTCGTCTTTAGGTGATTACATCATATTTTAAGTGTGGTGAGATATTTTGACTAAAAATGAGGAAAAATACACTTGGTAAGATTTTGATTTTTGCAGTGTGAATCTTCTGTTTTGCTCACAAAAATCCCATAAGATGGAAATAACCCAGAAGTCAGTCTGTCATTAGCATCGGCGGTGGAACAGACAGACAATAGATTCACGTCACAGATCACGTCTACCTTCAGGCAGCAACAAACGCAGCCTTTTCTAAAGAATTTCCTTGAAATGTTGCCACTATACATCAGGTTGCAATACATTAGATTATCAAATAAATGCTTTAGTGACTTTAGATTGACAAAACCCAGGAATGTTCCCAGCAGAAGGAGTTTGTTTGTCAGTTTGAGAGAAGCACTTAAATGGAACGCTGACAAGATTCTGGGCAAGGCTGGTATTTGATAAAAGAAAATAAACACAATGTAAATGATATTTTCTGAATTAAAAAGCAAGGTTTCAAGACGGTTGGAATGATCAACTTTAGATAAGGTATATATATATATATATATATATATATATATATATATATATGTATATATAAATACGCACATAATACTCAGTGATCATTCATCTTCTGAACCGCTTTATCCTCGAAAGCATCGCGTGGGTGTTGTAGCCTATCCCAGCTACCTATGGGCAGGGTTCACCCTGGACAAGATAAGATAAGGATAAGATAAGACTTTATTGATCCCACCAAGGGGAAAATTTCACAGCGGACAGCAGCAACATAAAACACACAAGTGCAAAGAAAAAAGACAGGTAGAAAATGATGAAAAGGATGTGACACCAGTTCATTGCACAGCTGACATGTAGAGATGAACAACTAATCACTGTCGCATTCACACCTATGGGCAATTTAGATGAACCAGTTAACCTATTAATGTATGTCTTTAAATGCTGGAGAAGCTGGGGTACCACCACGGTGTGATTTGTTGGGGGGGATGGGCGGGATCAACCCCCACTCTGGTTTACATCCCTACTTCTGCTCAATGAATTTCATCCTTGGGGAGGGGGCGACCAACCAGCCAACTGACATAACAGGCAGGTTGTGACAGTTTTCTTACATCTATATCAGGGGTGTCAAACTCATCTGGTTCAGGGGCCATATTTAGCCTGATTTGATCTCAAGCGGGCCAGACCAGTAAAATAATGACTTATTAACCTATAAATAATGACAAATCCAAGTTTTTCTTTTTGTTTTAGTACAAAAAAACCCAATTAAATTAGGAAAATATTAACATTTAACAAAAAAGATGTGAATAACCTGAAAAAACAGAAATTTCATTTGAAAAATTTGTGCGATTTCAACAATATTATGCCTCGACTTATTATTTATACATGTACATTTACACACAGTGCTACATAAACATTTGGTAACAGGCAAAATATTGATAAATGTTGGAGTTTGGAACTAAAATTTGAGCAATTTCTACAATATTACATCTCTTATTATTAACAACTACAGATCACAGTGGATCCATAAATGCACAAAACAGGCAGAATATTGTTAAAATTGCACATTTCGGGTTGTTCATCTTTGTTTTTATTTATATATTTATTTGCCTTTTATTGTGAAAGAATAGTTTTGTAAATGTAAATATTTTCACAGTGTAATGTGTTTTGTTTTGTTTTTTCACTTAAATTTTTTCCACATAATTTTCACAAAGAAAATTTGTACTTTTTATTATTTATGGGTTATTGTGTTGTTATTTTTCCTGTAGATCACGTTGGTCTGTATGTGGAACCTGAACCAAAATGATGTGGACAACCTGGACTGTTCAGGTTCATTTTTGCACTTTCACCCTGCGGGCCGGAATGGAACCTTTGGCGGGCCAGATTTGGCCCACGGGCCGTATGTTTGACACCTGTGATCTACAGTACAGGCCAAAAGTTTGGACACACCTTCTCATTCTTTGCATTTTCTTTATTTTCATGACTATTTACATTGTAGATTCTCACTGAAGGCATCAAAACTATGAATGAACACATGTGGAATTATGTACTTAACAAAAAAGTGTGAAATAACTGAAAACATCTCTTATATTCTAGTTTCTTCAAAGTAGCCACCCTTAGCTCTGATGACTGCCTTGCACACTCTTGGCATTCTCTTGATGAGCATCAAGAGGTAGTCACCTGAAATGGTTTCCTAACAGTCTTGAAGAAGTTCCCACAGATGCTTAGCACTTGTTGGCCCTTTTGCCTTCACTCTGCGGTCCAGCTCACCCCAAATCATCTCGATTGGGTTCAGATCCGGTGACTGTGGAGGCCAGGTCATCTGGCGCAGCACTCCATCACTCTCCTTCTTGGTCAACTATCCCTCACACAGCCTGGAGGTGTGTTTGGGGTCATTGTCCTGTTGAAACATAAATGATGGTCCAACTAAACGCAAACCGGATGGAATGGCATGTCACTTCAGGATGCTGTGGTAGCCATGCTGATTCAGATTGCCTTCAGTCTTGAATAAATCCCCAACAGCGTCACCAGCAAAGCACCCCCACACCATCACACCTCCCCCTCCATGCTTCACAGTGGGAACCAGGCATGTAGCATCCATCCGTTCACCTTTTCTGCGTCGCACAAAGACACGGCGGTTGGATCCAAAGATCTCAAATTTGGACTCATCAGACCAAAGCACAGATTTCCACTGGTCTAATGTCCATTCCTTGGGTTTCTTGGCCCAAATAAATCTCTTCTGTTTGTTGCCTCTCCTGAGCAGTGGTTTCCTAGCAGCTGTTTGACCATGAAGGCCTGATTCATGCAGTCTCCTCTTAACAGTTGTTGTAGAGATGTGTCTGCTGCTAGAGTTCTGTGTGGTATTCATCTGGTCTTTAATCTGAGCTGCTGTTAATTTGCGATTTCTGAGGCTGGTGACTCAGATGAACTTATCTTCAGCATCAGAGGTGACTCTTGGTCTTCCTTTCCTGGGGCGGTCCTCATGTGAGCCAGTTTCGTTGTAGCGTTTGATGGTTTTTGCGACTGCACTTGGGGACACATTCAAAGTTTTTGAAATTTTCTAGACTGACTGACCTTCATTTCTTAAAGTAATGATGGCCACTCGTTTGTCTTTACTTAGCTGATTGGTTCTCGCCATAATATGCATTCTAACAGTTGTCCAATAGGGCTGTCAGCTGTGCATCAACCTGACTTCTGCACAACACAACTGATGGTCCCAACCCCATCAATAAGGCAAGAAATTCCACTAAGTAACCCTGACAAGGCACAGCTATGAAGTGGAAACCATTTCAGGTGACTACCTCTGGAAGCTCATCAAGAGAATGCCAAGAGTGTGCAAGGCAGTCATCAGAGCTAAGGGTGGCTACTTTGAAGAAACTAGAATATAAGAGATGTTTTCAGTTATTTCACACTTTTTTGTTAAGTACATAATTCCACATGTGTTCATTCATAGTTTTGATGCCTTCAGTGAGAATCTACAATGTAAATAGTCATGAAAATAAAGAAAATGCAAAGAATGAGAAGATGTGTCCAAACTTTTGGCCTGTACTGTATATCCTACATTATTGGCACTAACGTTCACCTGAACCGAACTGTCGGCAGTCTCAGAATTCATGAACGTCCTCATGCACTGGGGCACCGTAAAGGGGGGGTAAACATGATAAATTCATAGGGCCCAGCATTGCGCAAGTTACGTTTGCGCAATTTGAGGGTCAAAGGAAAAGCGACTTGTAACCGCCTCTCTGTAACACTCACGACAAGACACTCATCTCCGGTGACCTACACTATATTACCAAAAGTATTCACTCACCTGCCTTGACTCGCATATGAATTTCAGTGACATCCCATTCCTAGTCGATGGGGTTCAATATGACGTGGGTCCACCCTTTGCAGCTATAACAGCTTCAACTCTTCTGGGAAGGCTGTCCACAAGGTTTAGGAGTGTGTTCATGGGAATTTTGGACCATTCTTCCAGAAGCGCATTTGTGAGGTCACACACTGATGTTGGATGTTGTGTATTGAAATTTTCATGTGATATAACCAAACATGTCATCAGCAAATAAAACTAAAACAATGAGACAAATGTACATTTTTCATTATTTAATGGTTATTATGATAGTATTTTACTGGTTCTGATCACCGTTAGATTGAATCGACCTAAAATAATTTTAACATCCTTGATTGTTAACATCTTCAGTGTAATTTTTGCAATTTCACAAATTCATCTCAGGGGCCGGATTGAACCCTTTGGTGTCCCAGATTTGGCCCCTGGGCCATATGTTTGACACCTGTCATCTAGATTAACCCTTTCATGCATGAATTATGAGAACCTTAATGGGTCAAAACACAGTAATATCCAATCAGAGAGCAAACTTTAATTGATTGCCATTCCAGCGTTTATTTCACTATAAAGTAACTCCTTGTTTTGGATAATCCCTTATGGTCCAACTAAAGCAAAAATGAATTTAAAAATAAAAATGTGGGTCAAATTGTCTCTAAAATATCCCGTCAGAGAGATTTTGATTACCGTGTTTTGACCCTAATCAAGTTATTTTCCCTGAGTGTTTTTATTCCTCTTTAGGCATGAAAAAAACAATGCGATTGAAAATTTTTCTATGAACCTATTTTTCATGGAGTTGCAAAAATATCCAATCAGCTGGACATCATGCATTTAATTTTTGAAGCAAAGAAACATGTATTTACTGATACACTGTGCGAAAACTATGAAATAAATGTTTTAAAATGCTGCTAATCTGATGTTTTGTCACATTTTAACATACTCTAATATTAGTTATTACTCACTTTATGTAGATAATATGCAATAAAAAAAAACAAAAAACCTACAATCTAATAACAATAACAAGCAATTCATTTACATTCAAACATGTTAGTGCAGATCAGATTTATCAAGAACAGCAAAGTTACAGTAATGGTGTGAATTGCAGTGTATGGGATGATCAACTGTGTTGGCTGATATGGAACTAAAACAATAAAATCCATGAATATACAGGGTGGGGAAGCAAAATGTACAATATTTTGAGGCAGGGATTGAAAGACAGTGTATGACCAATTAGTTTATTGAAAGTCATGAGAATTTATTTGCCACAAGAAAATTGACATAATAGAAAATGTTTTTATTCTATGTGTCCTCCTTCTTTCTCAATAACTGCCTTCACACACTTCCTGAAACTTGCGCAAGTGTTCCTCAAATATTCGGGTGACAACTTCTCCCATTCTTCTTTAATAGTATCTTTAAGAAAATCGACATTGCTGTGTGATGTTCTATCGGTAGCATGTTCTAAAACGCCCCAAATAGCAGAATCCAGAAGGTTTAGATCTGGGCTAGAAGGCGGACATAAACATGATTCCCACAAATTGCTAAAGTTGGATTTGTTGCTGTTGTCAACAAGTGTTTTGGTGTTCTTGTGTAAGATTTTAACTTCAAATCATATTTTACTGCATTTCTAACGGTCTTGTTGTCTACCTCAAGTTCAATTGCCATTTTTCTCATGGATTTGGTTGGATCCTTTAGGATTTTGGATTTGAGAGCTTTAATAAAAGCTTTGGTACGTTTTTTGTTGCTTCCTCCACTTCCAGACTTTCTGGTAATAGTTTTGCTCATAGTCATTCTCTTCTTTCCATTATAAACAGTCTTTATGGACACTCCAACTATTTTTGAAATCTCCTTTGGTGTGACGAGTGCATTCAGCAAATCACACACTCTTTGACGTTTGCTTTCCTGATTACTCATATGGGCAAAAGTTTCTGAAAAGGTATGGATAATAGTGTTAGGTATGATTATGACATGAATATATGTTTGGTTTCAAAACAATTGACGTAGTGCCTGCTGAGAAAAAACAACTAAATGTTCATTGTAAATGTTCCTTCCCCACCCTGTACAAGAGAACAGCTGTAGAATAACTGTCCACTGTAGTGACCAGTATGCATGAAAGGTTTAAAATAATATTTCACAGTTAATTTTAACCCTTTCATGTGTAGTGGTCACTCCAGTGGACAGTTGTTCAAAGCTGTTCTGGTATACGTATATTCATGGGCTTTATTGTTTTTTTTTTTTGTTATTTTAGTTCCAACACAGTGGATGCTCATGCACCATCACATACACTGTAATTAATACCATTACTGTAACTTTGCTGTTCTTGATAAACCTGATCTGCAGTAACATGTTTGAGTGCAAATCAATTGCTTAATAACAACAATGGAATTTATGTTTCGCATTAAAAGTAAACACCTTCCTTTTTGTATTCAGAAAATTTTTAAGTTAAGAGAAGGACATTATAATTTAAGAGGGATGTTTGTGTTTGAAAAATGTAAAGTAAGAACAAATGTTAAATATCACAGTGTTTCAGTTATTGGTGTCAAGCTATGGAACGAACTGAAGGATGAAGTGAAATTGTGTAGTTCACTGTTGAGTTTCAAAAAGAATTTAATTTGTCAAATTATGAAGGGCTATGAAAGTAATATGATTACAAAATAACTTATTACACTGAATGTAGTATAATTTAAGTTTAAGTATTTATCTGCTGCAACTTAAGGTGTGGACATGGACTAAGGATGTAAATAGGAGAAGCAGAAATAAGCCTCCGGCTTCAGCTTCTTCCTTTTTCAGTTACAAAATGTGTTAATTTTGTTTGTTTTTTTAATATGTATGTGTTTTGTTTTGTTGTTTTTTTAATATGTATGTGGTTTGTATTTTGTATTTAACTGAAATAAACATTTATTCATTCAATATTCTTATTATACTAAAATTAACAGTTTTTTTTAAACAATTTTATTTTTTTTTTGCATATTATCTCCATGAAGTGAGTAGTGACCAATACTGGAATATGTTAAAATGTGAGAAAAAAAACCATCACATTAGCAGCATTAAAAATGTTTTCATTTTATAGTTTATCACACAATATATCAATAAATACATATTTCTTTGCTTCAAAAATTAAATCCATGGTGTCCAGCTGAGTGAACATTTTTGGAACTCCATGAAAAATAGGTTCATAAGAAAAATTTCAATCGCATTGTTTGTTTGGTTTTTTTTATGCTTAAAGACTAATAAAAACCCTCAGGAAAAAAAAAAATCTTGATAAAGGTTCTCATAATTTATGCATGAAAGGGTTAAATAAATAGACTGGATCATACTTTACAAAAGAAACTGCGATAATATCATCCTGTAACGTAGCAGCTGCATCTTGAACAATACACTGTTTCTCCATAAAAACAGAAAATGTCATAATCATCATAGAGCATCATGTAAAAGACACTGCCGCTTATTAAACCGCTTCAGTGTTACACCATGACAGCACCAAACACTTCCTGATCCAACTGTCATGTGTGGGTGTGGTTTTCTCTGGAAAACAGGAAGTCATCACACGCTGACTCACCTGAGTAGAAGCTGATGGATTCAGTCAGTCTGGGTTGGCCCACTCACCAGGTTTTAGTCATCGCTACATTTTTCACACATCCATACACACATTATACCACTCTCAATGCTTATTCACATGAGTTATTTCAGTCATGTATGTTCTATTAGCTTAAAATACATATGAATTTAAATCATGTGCGGTCCTCTCCCCTCAGGCCTTTCTTTGATCTGTGTTATAATATATGTTCAGTTATTTTAAGTGACGTTTCAAGACATTCACAATATTAAATCCTGTAGCACTTTAAGATTTTATTTTACACCATTATATGATGATATATGAATAATAATACTCATAATAATAATGAGCAGCTGCACTGTAAAAAAAAAAAAAAATCTGTAATTTAACAGAATTTTCACTGTTTATTTTACAGATTTTTCCTGTATTTTTAAGATACAGGAAAATATCAACGAAATGACAAAATACACTGTGATTTTACACGTCAAATGTAAAATAACATGAAAAAACTGTGAGTGTGAATAACCAAAAAAATTTCAATTTTTTAAAAGGAATTTTTTCTTTTTTCACAGACAAATATAGTTAAAATGCATTTGCAAATGTGTCATAATTTCACAAATATTTCTTTTCTATTTATGAGATTAAACTGCTAATTTAAAGTTTAATACTGTAAATCTATCTATCTATCTATCTATCTATCTATCTACAGGGTGGGGAAGCAAAATTTACAATGAACATTTAGTTGTTTTTTCTCAGCAGGCACTACGTCAATTGTTTTGAAACCAAACATATACTGATGTCATAATCATACCTAACACTATTATCCATACCTTTTCAGAAACTTTTGCCCATATGAGTAATCAGGAAAGCAAACGTCAAAGAGTGTGTGATTTGCTGAATGCACTCGTCACACCAAAGGAGATTTCAAAAATAGTTGGAGTGTCCATAAAGACTGTTTATAATGGAAAGAAGAGAATGACTATGAGCAAAACTATTACGAGAAAGTCTGGAAGATACTATTAAAGAAGAATGGGAGAAGTTGTCACCCAAATATTTGAGGAACACTTGCGCATATACATATATATATATATATATATATATATATATATATATATATATATATATGTATAAAAACTGTACATAAAAGGCAAAAGGGACTGTATCAGAAAAAAAAATAAAATAAAGTACAAATATATATCACAGTGTGACCAAAAAGTGGACTGTGCAAAGGCTTCAGAATAAAATATTAATACACATATGCTACTAAAGTAATGCTAGAACTCCTGAGGTGTTCTAATGTTCCAAAAGTGATGTTCTAATGTTCTGACATACATGTTCCTTTCACCTTACAAGTGTTTTTCTTGAAATTTTTATATTTATTTCTTCTACTTTTTTTATTTTATTTATTTATTTATTTATTTTTTTCCCATTTACGCGTAAGGAACTGCATATTGTACCTTCATTGACTTTGATTTTCTACATAACATTGAAATTTAAAAAAAAAAAAAATTCACAAAAGTAATAGAGTCTTGTTCTGTCCTCCAATAACACACTAAGGTTAAAATTTTGAATTTCAGAGTATTTCTATCAGTGAACTATAAAGGGTTAATTTCCTTTAACGTGTAATTACATTTACAGTTTAGATGCATATTTCTAAGACACAAGCAGTGGTGTAGTCCAGGGTATCGGGGGTATACGGAGTATACCTACTTATTTTTCAGTCAGCCTTGCGTATACCCACTTCTAAATCCCCTTGATGTGCACCATTCAGTAGTATCTGAGCTAAATTGCCCATTTTTTTGCCCTAGGATGGTGAAGCCATGACCCGCCCTACTCTGCCTCTAATTGGTTAGTATTTGCTGCCTTCACTGATTAGATTGGTTAACTTTAGGCACTATATAGACATACAGTAGATATAGACTGATGAGCCAATCAGAGGCAGAGTAGGGCGGGTCATGCTGAGGAAACTACTGCTAGCTAGCGCTGGCCTCCTCTGGAATTTGATTGGACCTCAGATACCAGTGCCACCCAAGCTGATTGACAGGTCACTGCACATCTCTTTGAAAGATGCATGGTTATTGGAAATGCGAATGACAAAGGCAGAATGAACGTTTTTCAAATGAGTGACACGTATTGAGAGAACCTACTTTCACGGAATACATAATTCTGAGGTAAGTTTTAAGGTGGTTTCAGAATGAGTCACGTTTTAAACTACTGGCCATATGAGTGCACATTTAGAGGAGAAGAGATGTTATCACCAATAGTTAAACTGTGTGCGTAGGCTAACGTTATTACTCATGACAGGAGTAATTTTATCTCTTGCAGCTTTTATTTTTCTTCCACTACTGTTAAGAATAAATTGTTCATATCTTTTTGCTCGAATATTTATCTCTGTTACTTATGGGTTAATTTTAAACGTTGTACTGCTCTCTCAGTCAGAGTTGCTTTTAACAATGCATTCCATATTATACATGGTTTTTATAGTAGCTGTAGTGCTAGTGGTATGTTCTGTTTTAATAATGTTCGCTCTTATTATGAGATGTTACGGAAAGCAATTTTGAATTTTATACTGTGTTTAAGTCATTCCAGAAATGTTGTGATTTTTACAATTGTTAACTCTGACTTTTATGCTGATTCTATATTTGTTAAATACTGGCACTGGCATCTTTATACTTGTTATTGAAGATAGGGTGTGTGCATGTGTGTTGTTTTTATATTTATAACCCTTTTTATTTATTTATTTAATGTTTTTTATACTCTATGGACTCTAAGTATTTACATGTCTGATACAAATAAATAAATGGAAAAAATGAAATGTTATGAAAGGCTAATGTTATCCTATGTTTGCCTCATGTTGAATACATTTCCATTCGTGCAGTTGCTTGTGTGACCAGTAAAACCTACAAACTGCTCCTGATCAAGTCATGATAATTTTATAATACTGAGCAAATACTACTGATGGATTTTTGGGTAAAATAAATAGAGTAGTCTGACATGTCACTGTTTCTAAAACCACATTTTTCTGGACTTTCACCCTTTCATGCATAGTGGTCACTCCAGTGGACAGCTGTTCAAAGCTGTTCTCTTATACATATATTCATGGGTTTTATTAGTTTTTTGTTGTTTTAGTTCAGCACCGTGGACGCTTAAGCATCATCCCATACACTGTAATTCATACCATTAATGTAACTTTGCTGTTCTTGATAAACCTGATCTGCAGTAACATGTTTTAGTGGAAATCAATTACTTGTTATTATTATTAGATTGTAATTAACTCTTCTTTTTTTTTTTTTTAACCCTTTCATGCATAGTGGTCACTACAGTGGACAGCTATTCTACAGATCTTCTCTTGTATGTTCATGGATTTTGTTGTTTTGTGTTTTTGCGCATATCTTTATTAAAGTTTTAACACATTACATATCTTTTCTGACATGAATTGGTAACACTGTGCTCCCCTGAGCATAATAGTTATAGTTTTCACACAATTTATCAGTAAATATGTGTTTCTTCGCTTCAAAACTTAAACACATGGCATCCAGTTGAGTGGACATTTTTGCAACTTCATGAAAAACAGGTTCGTGAGATTTTTTTTTTTTTAAATTACAATTTTTAATATATTTTTTAACATTTTTTTGTTATTATTTTTAATTTAATTTTATTTATTTTTCATAAGAAATTTTTCAATCACATTGTTTTTTTTTCCATGTTTAAAGACAAATGAAAACACTCAGGGAAAAAATCTTAAGGTCCTCATAATTCGTGCATGAAAGGGTTAAACAAAAAGTGTTGTTTTTTTTTTTGCATATTATCTCCATGAAGTGAGTAGTGACTAGTATTGGAATATGTTAAAATGTGAGAAAACATCAGATTAGCTGCATGAAAAATGTTTTTATTACATAGCTTTCACACAATATATCAGTAAATACATGTTTCATTGCTTCTAAGATTAAACGCATGGTGTCCAGCTGAGTGGACATTTTTGCAACTTCATGAAAAACAGGTTCATGAGATTTTTTTTTTATTATTACAATTTTTTTATATATTTTTTTTTAACTTTTTTTGTTATTATTTTTTTATTATTATTATTTTTTTTTTTTTTTTTTTTTTTCATAAGAAAATTTTCAATCACATTGTTTTTTTTTTTTCATGTTTAAAGACAAATGAAAACACTCAGGGAAAAAATCTTAAGGTCCTCATAATTCGTGCATGAAAGGGTTAAACAAAAAGTGTTGTTTTTTGTTTTGTTTTTTTGCATATTATCTCCATGAAGTGAGTAGTGACTAGTATTGGAATATGTTAAAATGTGAGAAAACATCAGATTAGCTGCATGAAAAATGTTTTTATTACATAGCTTTCACACAATATATCAGTAAATACATGTTTCATTGCTTCTAAGATTAAACGCATGGTGTCCAGCTGAGTGGACATTTTTGCAACTTCATGAAAAACAGGTTCGTGAGATTTTTTTTTTTTTTTTTTTTTTGTATTACAATTTTTTATATATTTTTTAAACATTTTTTGGTTATTATTTTTAATTTAATTTTATTTATTATTCATGAGAAAATTTTCAATCACATTGTTTTTTTTTCCATGTTTAAAGACAAATGAAAACACTCAGGGAAAAAATCTTAAGGTCCTCATAATTCGTGCATGAAAGGGTTAAACAAAAAGTGTTTTTTTTTTTTTTTTGTTTGGTTGGTTTTTTTTGCATATTATCTCCATGATAAGTAGTGACTAGTATTGGAATATGTTAAAATGTGAGAAAACATCAGATTAGCTGCATGAAAAATGTTTTTATTACATAGCTTTCACACAATATATCAGTAAATACATGTTTCATTGCTTCTAAGATTAAACGCATGGTGTCCAGCTGAGTGGACATTTTTGCAACTTCATGAAAAACAGCTTCATGAGATTTTTTTTTTTTTTTTTTTGTATTACAATTTTTTTATATATTTTTTAAACATTTTTTGGTTAAAAAAAAAATCTTGATAAAGGTTCTCGTAATTCGTGCATGAAAGGGTTAAAACAAAAAAAATAAGACGCCAAAAACTGAGAGTATACCCACTTCTCCACTGGACACAAGGTTGCACAGTAACATCCTAACGATCAGCGTTTGGATTCCTGATGTATTTTTACAGAATCCTCAGCTGTCTTGTCATGTAATTTCCTGTGTTTGTGTGAGAACCTTCACCTCTTAACCTTCTCCTTTTTACTCCCAGTTTTCTTCATTTTTTGTTCATTCCAGTCAGTTCACACCTTTCCACCCTGCATCGTTAGGATTTTTTACGTTCTTCTTGTATTGATTTATCATGTATTGGACATATTGGACTTTTTGCTCTACTTTGCATTTCTTAACTTTGCTTCTGAGTCTCTGTATCCAGAAACTTTATATCCATGATGTTTCATATTGAGGCTGCAGGGTGTAAGTCCCAGAAACGACGTGAGAAAAGCACTTCGACTTTACCTTTGCTGACATCCTTCACGCTGAAAATTATCTTTATCCTGAGAGCAACAACGAAATGAACGCTCTTGCAGGAGCCGTATTAAAAGCCGCCAAATGAGCATTTTAATATTATTGTAGCTGCAGCCCCTGATAATCACACCTGTTATAGTTCTACGTAGAGCTTTTAACATTCAAATTAGTGTCTCGATCTTAATAACTTTTTTTAATCTCCCAGTGTTTGCATCATCGGCATTTTACTGATGCACATTCTGAGAGCTACTTATAAATGTAAAAGCAGATTAAGTTTCATTTCCTAGATCTTGCGTATTACATGCAGGCAGCATTAAGCTGTGCAAGATTTAAGCGTCATGAAGACCTGGCGGTGTTGGTTTGAGCTTAAAATGATCACAGAAGAGAGAACATAGTACGACGGCGTATTAGGGCCACATAAGAAAATAAAAACACTTGTCATTATGAGAATAAAGTCGTAAAATATTGAGATAAATCTGTAATTTTATGAGAATAGAATTGAATACAAAAGGAGTCTTAATTTTATGAGAACAAAGGCGTTATATTTTGAGAATAATAATAGCTTAAAAACAATTCATAATTTAACAGAAATAATGTCGTACTTTTATGAGATTAAAGTTGGAATATTTCAAGAAGAAAGCCATAATATTATGAGAAAAAAGTCGTAGTTATGAAAAAAAAATGTATAAGAAAAAAAACATATCTTTTAAACAAATATCTATCAATTTTAATTACATTATTACCAATAATACATCCAAAATACATCACAAAATATGTTTTAGGGATTGCAAAAAAACAAACAAAAAACAAACAAAAAACACACAAAAAAACCCCCTCATAATTTAACAAAAATAATGTTGTACTTTTATGAGATTAAAGTTGGAATTTTTCAAGAAGAAAGCCATAATATTCTGAGAAAAAAGTCGTAGTTATGAAAAAAAAATGTATAAGAAAAAAAACATATATTTTAAACAAATATCTATCAATTTTAATTACATTATTACCAATAATACATCCAAAATACAACACCAAATATGTTTTAGGGATTGCAAAAAAAAAAAACAAAAAAAAAAACAAAAAAACCCCTCATAATTTAACAAAAATAATGTCGTACTTTTATGAGATTAAAGTCGGAATATTTCAAGAAGAAAGCCATAATATTATGAGAATAAAGTCGTACTTCTTAAAAAAAAAAAACATACAAGAAAAAAAAATATTTTAAACAAAAATTTATCATTTTAATCTACATTATTACCAACAATACATTCAAAATACATCACCAAACATGTTTTAGGGATTGCAAAAAAAAAAACAAAAAAACAACTCATAATTTAACGAAAATAATGTCGTACCTTTATGACATTAAAGCTGGAATATTTCACGAAGAAAGCCATAATATTATGAGAATAAAGTCGTAGTTATTTAAAAAATGTATAAGAAAAAATTTATATATTTTAAACAAATATCTATCAATTTTAATTACATTATTACCAATAATACATCCAAAATACAACACCAAACATGTTTTAGGGATTGCAAAAAAAAATTTTAAATCATAATTTAACAAAAATAATGCTGTATGAGAGTAAAGTCGGAATATTTCGAGAAGAAAGCCATAATATTATGAGAATAAAGTCATAGTTACAAAAACTTATAAGAAAAAAATATTTTAAACAAATAGCTATTATTTTAATCTACATTATTACCAATAATAAATCCAAAATACAACACCAAACACGTTTTAGGGACTGAAAAAAAAAAATCAAAAATCATAATTTCACAAAAATAATGTTGTATGAGATTAAAGTCAGAATATTTCGAGAAGAAAGTGATAATATTATGAGAATAAAGTCATAGTTATAAAAAAAAAAAATGTGTAAAAAAAAATGTGTAAAAAAAAAAAAAAAAAAAAAAAATATATATATATATATATATATAGATAGATAGATAGATAGATAGATAGATAGATAGATAGATAGATAGATAGATAGATAGATAGATAGATAGATAGATAGATAGATAGATAGATAGATAGATAGATAGATAGATAGATAGATAGATAGATATATTGTTTTTTTTGTTTTTTTTTTTAAACAAATATCTATCAGTTTGAATCTACATTATTACCAATAATACATCTGAAATACATCACCAAAAAGGTTTTAGGGATTGCAAAAAAAAAAAAAAAGAAAAACTCATACATTGTGCTTTTATGAGATTAAAGTCATAATATTTTGAAAATAAATTCACAATAGTGCAACAAAAAGTCTTAATTCAGAAATTGTAAACCTTAATCCTTGTTGATGACAGAATTTCCAGTTACAGCGAATGCAACACGGAACTTTCACTTCTGTTGGACCGGACAGCTAATGCTAATGTGTTAATGGTGGGCGGGGCTAATGGGCTCAGTATTTTACTGTGCGTAAACCCCAAATGAAAGTATAACCTCACAAAATATCCTAAATTCTCCATTATGCGACGAGTGGGTACGACGTTATTCCTGTAAATTATGATTTTTTTCCCCACTTGTTTTTAAATTACATTACTATCGCAATATTATGGCTTTGTTCTCGAAATATGACAACTTTAACCTCATAAAAGTACAACATTATTCTCATACTATTTTTACTCTTTTTGTATTTTGTAAATTCTCATTAACAGAGGAGCTTGATACATTAATTGCAAAAAAAAAAAGTGGGATTATGTTTTCTTTTTTCATACTACACATATTTTGAAGTGTGTAAAGAAATACATTTTTTGAAATCTTCCATCCTATGCTGTAACGATAACTTTTTTTTTTTTTTTTTTTTAAAGCAATGAGCCATTGCTTATCAATGTATGTATGTATTCATGTGTGTGTGTGTGTGTGTGTGTGCATGCATGTGTGTGTGTGTTTTCCTTGGGGCCAAGTATACCCAAGAGAGACGTTCTGCTGTTTAGAGATAACTTGTTTTCGCATCAGAAAAGCTATTACAAAAGGGCATGCGCTGAACATAAAAGCAAGGACAAGGACTGTCACACTGGAAAAAAAAAAAAAAAAAATCAAAGCTGTTCGTCGTATTTTAATATTTGAAGCAAGTTCATGGGAAGAGAAGTGCAACATGATAAACTGCAGAGTTTGGAAGAAATAAATATGTGTGTCTTTATACTGGTTTTCATGTTAACTCTTTAAAAATTGTGTTTGCTGACATGATTTATACCTTGAACTGTGGCGTGAGACGGAAAGAATAACATATTTTTGAAACCAAGGTGACTCAAAGATATTAGAACTACTCTATGTTATTCTTATTACATGATTTTTTTTTTTTTTTTTTTTTTTTTCCTCGGTGACTCATATTAAATGATTTAATTTGGTATTGTCTGCTCGGTATGAGGATTTAGGATGAACCGGGGTAGGCAGAATAGTCTAAGACAGCTGACTACAATACTACCGACAGTGTGCATGACATGTAATGGATTATAATAAATGCCAGGCTGTAAATAATCCTCACCCACTCACATCACAGTGATGGTTTTTAATTTTAGGAAAAGTCAGATATTAAGATCGCCGTTCCATCAGCTGAATGAAAGCAGGTATAACTGAGTGCAATCCAAGCACGTGAAGCTACTTTAACCCTTTCATGCACGAATTATGAGAACCTTAATCAAGATTTTTCTTCCTGAGTGTTTGTATTCCTCTTTAGACACGAAAAAAAAACCCAATGTGATTTTTTTTTTTTTTTAAATCAACCTGTTTTTCATGGAGTTACAAAAATGTTCACTCAGTTACACCATGAATTTTATTCTTGAAGCAAAGAAACATGTATTTAAAACCCAATATCATAAAGTGATATGAAAACAGTGAAATTAAACTATGTTTAATGCAGCTAATCTGATGTTTTCTCACATTTTAACATATTCTAATACGAGTTATTACTCACTTCATGGAGATAATATGCAAAAAAATAAATATTAACAATTGATTTCCACTCAAGAACCAACCAAGAACAGTAAAGTTACAATAATGGTATGAATTGCAGTTTATGAGATGATGCATAAGTGTCCACTGTGTTGGTTGATATGGAACTAAAACAACAAAACCCATGAATATACAAGAGAACAGCTGGAGAAGAACTGTCCACTGTAGTGACCACTATGCATGAAAGGGTTAAACATGAAAAAACAACATGATTGAAAAATTTCTTATAAAAATTAATAAATAACTAGATAAAATAAATAAAAAAGTTAAAAAAAAAAAAAAAAAAAATATATATATATATATATATATATATATATATATTTATATATATATATATATATATATATATATATATGTATATATATATATATATATATATATATATATATATATATGTATATATATATATATATGTATATAATAATAAGAAGAAGAATCAGCTGGACACCATGTGTTTAATTTTTGAAAAAAATAAACATGTATTTAAAACCCAATATCATGAAGTGATATGAAAACAGTGAAATTAAACCATGTTTAATGCAGCTAATCTGATGTTCTCTCACATTTTAACATATTCTAATACGAGTTATTACTCACTTTGTGGAGATAATTTGCAAAAAATAAATATTAACAATTGATTTCCACTCAAGAACCAACCAAGAACAGTAAAGTTACAATAATGGTATGAATTGCAGTTTATGAGATGACGCATAAGTGTCCACTGTGTTGGTTGATATGGAACTAAAACAACAAAACCCATGAATATACAAGAGAACAGCTGGAGAAGAACTGTCCACTGTAGTGACCACTATGCATGAAAGGGTTAAAGAGAAAGTGAAAAACATTCTCATTTTTTTTGTCTTTGTCTTTTTCTTTCCTGCTGTCTTCAGGTGCACTTCTCTTTTTATTCAGATGTTGAACTGTCACACTGACATAAACGTCACCTGTGAAGAAAAAAAAAAAAAAAAAAGGCAGATTTTCTGGGTTTTTCTTCTGTCGTGCTTGTGGGGAAGAAGAAGAAAAAAAAAAAATCAGAGTTGTCACTCCACTGGTAGGTCTTTTGGAATTCAGCGCAATAAAGCCATCACTCCAACCTGAAAGTAAACAACAGTAGAAGGTTCTTTAGCTCCGAACAGAAGGAACGTTAACACGACAGAAGCTCTGGTAGTTAGAAAAGAGTAGCTGTCATTTTTGTTACATACACACATACTACACATCACCTGGACATATCTACACTGCAAAGTACCAAGATAAAAAAAAAAAAAAATAGATGTAGAAGTGTTAGATCATTTATCTTGTTTAACCCATAAAGACCCAGCACTACTTTTTGGGCCAGTTCACAAATTTTTCTCTATATTCACCCTTTTTAAGTGATTTTTCACCGTTTATTGTAATATTATCCTCTTTATTTTGCATTTCTTCAGTAAAAATCAAGTATTTTTCTATATTTAATTCACTGGTCATGTAAATGTTCATTAAAGCTCAGAGTAAATTCAAAGGTTATTATACAGCACAGGTGTCAAACATGCGGCACGGGGGCCAAATTTGGCCCACCAAAGGTTCCATTCCGGCCCACGGGATGAAAGTGCAAAAATGAACCTGAACAGTCCAGGTTGTCCAAATCATTTTGGTTCAGGTTCCACATACAGACCAATGTGATCTACAGTAAAAATAACAACAATAACCCATAAATAATGACAACATTAAATTTTCTTTGCAAAAAATTATGTGGAAAAAATTGAAGTGAAAAAAATAACATTACACTGTGACAATATTTACATTTACAAAACTATTCTTTCACAATAAAATGCAAATAAATACAGAAATAAAAAAGATGAACAACCCGAAATGTGCAATTTTAACAATATTCTGCCTGTTACTAAATGTTTGGTGCATTTATGGATCCACTGTGATCTGGAGTTGTGTTAATAATAAGAGATGGAATATTGTAGAAATTGTTCAAATTTTAGTTCCAAACACCAAAATTTTAACAATATTCTGCCCGTTACCAAATGTTTATGTAACATTGTGTGTAATGTACATGTATAAATAATAAGTCGAGGCAAAATATTGTTAAAATTGCACCAATTTTTCAAATGAAATTTCTGTTTTTTCAGGTTATTCACATCTCTTTTATAAAATGTAAATATTTTCATAATTTAATTGTTTTTTTTTTTGTACTAGAACCAAAAGAAAAACTTGGATTTGTCATTATTTATATTTTATTAAGTCATTATTTTACTGGTCTGGCCCGCTTGAGATCAAATTGGGCTAAATATGGCCCCTGAACCAAAATGAGTTTGACACCCCTGCACTACAGACTCTGAACACAACAGGCTCTTTTGCACTGAGTCTGTGGAAATTTAGAAATGTTTTTACTATTGTTTTTTTTATTTA